>NW_009954185.1:5159833-5215805 GCF_000747805.2 Chaetura pelagica | reverse complement strand
TGTCCCACATCCCCCTCCGGAGCTGCCCCAGGCCCCATGGCAGCTGTCAGCCCACAGGGAACGGCCCAGGTACCCACCACAATCATTCCACTGTAGGTAATGGGAATTACTAGCCTCTGGGTCTGGGCTTCACTTGGAGAAGCACTTCATGCTTCTTCATGCCTTGGATTGTCCTGTTACTCTGAGCCAACACTACCCTTGTGTTCTTGATGGCCCGTGTTCAGCACATCTCGTGTCATTCATAGAATCACAGAAGCATTAAGGTTGGAAGGGGCTTTTCATCAGAGAAATAGTGATAGGACGAGGGGTAATGGTTTTAAACTGAGAGAGGGGAGATTTAGGTTAGATATTAGGAAGAAGTTCTTCACTAGAAGGGTGGTGAGGAACTGGAATGGGTTGCCCAGGGATGTTGTTGATGCCCACTCTGCATTACATTTGGTCACAAAAAATCCCCAAACAACTCTCTTAGAGGTATAACTGCATTCACTCACTGAATGAAGGAATTAAAACAATGATGTGCTGTCCCCTGTCTCAAATTGCAGCTTAGCAAAAGTTCTAATATGCTGCAATTCTCTTCTGCCAACTGAACAAAACACAACAGAAATCAGAGCAGCCCTTAAGACACCTTTTTACAAAAAAGAAAAAAAATAATATTGTCAGACTGATGAATAGTTTTTCACCTTCCTATTAGAATAAAACTAACTTTATTTTTCTAAAACCAAAAGCAAGTCCAGGGTAAACTAAAGAGTAAAGATGACTCACACAGTAGGAAGCTATAAACATAACAAGAATGCACTGGACTGATTATTCCCTGTGGACCACCAAGCTTCTCAAGGTCTGAAGGTCTTTCCTTCTGATTAGTTTTTGGGCCCTGCTTCAACCCCTTCCAAACACTAGGCTGGGGACAGAAATTTCATAACAGGAATAATTTGTGACTTAGAAAAGGACAGGGGTAAAAAAACAAAGGACTTGGAGTTCAGCAGTTCAGAACACCTGGGTGCCCAATAGGCATAACAGTGCATTAATTAGCAGCCTCATGAGGAACCCACTCTCAAGTACTTCCTAGCACCTAATGCTAATATTCAAACATGACTGACAATTGCAGCTTCCATACAGCATTTTTAAACACATATCCTTGCCAAACTTGTTTCTCTGGCTAAGAAAACCATGTCACTCTGCCACCTTTTGTACTGTTTTTCATCCCTCTACAAAGACAGAAGTCATACAAGAACTGCCACCATCCTCCACCTTTTCAAAACTGACTTGTCTGGATTTTGATACCCTCCAAACTTAATCCTCTGACTTTTCCATTAGTTTTCTTTATTCACTTGAGGAATCTCATGGCAAAAGATAGCACAGGCTGTTTGCAGGCTTTTGATAAGACGTAACTAACTGTGTCTGCCAGTTTCATCTTGCCACCGTATCTCTGAATTTATTTTTAGAGGTCTCTCAGTCAATTAATGAGAGATATTCAAGTGGTGTTGCTCTCCACTCATGTCTTGATAGCCTTTAAAGGGCAGACTTAGAAAAAAATTATTGTAAAATGACATTGTGCATATTGTATGCTATATTCCTTCACAATGGCATCCAGCTAAAAAAAAATGTCACACTTCAAATATAAAAAGATTTAGGGTTTTTTTTTTTTTCCCCTATGGATATTATCTCTCAAAGTATGACCTGTGATTAAAAAGTCAGATTAGGTTCTTTTCTCTTTTTGTATTTTTACCACCTTCAGTAAACATTCTACACAGAGTGAGAACACAAGTGGACCACTTAGACTTTTCATTTTTGTGCTTGTTTCCTGGCAAGGACATTCATGATACCTGGAAACAAAGGATATTAGATCATTCCACTGTAATGACAAAGTTAACAGCAATACTGTGCTTTTTACCAGTTAATAAGAGTGTAATGACTTCAGAATATGCAGAGAACAAGTAGATTAAATAGATTCTTTTTAACAGAGTCTCTCTCCTACTCTTAATTACATTTTCATGCCCCTCAACAGAGATTTGTACTCTCTTTGCTGAGAACAAATGTGCATGGCAATAGCCCACATCTTCTCACCTTTTTTTACTCAGCTTCTCCTTTGCTTTAGCAATGCATAACATGCTTTGTGTGTTAACCTTCATTGTTTCTACCACCAACACAGACAAGTTGGTCTAGGATATGTAAAACATACATAATAAAGCTTGTCTGTCTGGTACTTCTCCAAGGTATACAGTCAAAAACTATGGTTAGTTTAACCAGGACTTCTTTCCATGCCTACCTGCAGAAGGAAGCTATTGCCAAAACATCATAGGCAAACACAGAAAAGCACCTGGGCATAGAGCCTGTGCTACAGCTGGTGGCACCAGCATCCTATCACCACATCCACAATGGTTGTTTTAACAGTCACAGGGCTCTTGTTCTACCACTTGTCAAAAACTCTGCCTCTGTTACCAACTATCCTTGTCACCAAATTAACAACACTTGTTTGGTATGAAATAAGATCAGTTGGGCTGTCATCCTTGTTAAAGGCTAGAGTGGAGATAACCTGTAGAAATGCCTGTAAATTTGAAGACTTTCAATTTTACTGTACAGAAGCTCACACATGTAATATCTTCTTTCCTTTTAAAATTACATTGATTAATTTCAGAGCTAAATCCCAAAGTAAAACCTTACCAGAACTACTGAGCTTCACTGAGTTTTTGCATTAAAATCTTGGAAGCCTGTGAAATTAATAATCATTCACAAATTAAAACAGGATTCAGCTGAAAAGCTTATGGACATTAAGGAATTAATGGCCTGCATGTTTTGTTCACAATAAAGTCTAGTTACACAGCTTCCATTTAAGCAGTGAACATTTTCACTATGTTTTCATTAAGAATGGTGAGGGTACTTGAAGATACAACTGACTGGCAGATAACTGCACTCCAAATATTGCAGTGAAGAGGAGGTAGTTTTACAACACTATGCTAAAGATAAATCAGCAATGATTCTACATCAAAATTCAAAATGGGCAAGTCTTTCACATTGAGTTTGGCAAAGTTATGGGTCAATGGGCTACAGCATTCTGTTTAAATCACTTCTCCCACTCCTACTTAAAATTCAGACATCCAAATTCACTACATCATAGAAATGCCACAGCTCCACTGAACTTGTAGTAATTGTTAAGTAACAGGATCCTACACAGAGCTACGAGCTGCATACCCTGAGACCTCATCCCGTAACAGAACAGAACCCATGTGCTTCACTCTAGGAACATCACCCAGGGGTTGAGTGAGACCTCTCAAGCCTCAGATATTATGCACGAGACTCGTTCCCAGTGTCATATTCCCCTGCTATGGTGCCCCCACTATACAAGTTAGATATTTTCTCCTGCTTTAGGAGTTTTTATCCCATGTGCACTTGCCTGATGAGCACATGGGTTGTAAAAGAGAGAGAGGAGTTGCAGTGTGACTCCCACCACAGTGCCACATCCAGAGAAACCCCATGAAATGCTATGCCACCCATGGCTGCAGCTTCACCTCTGGAAACCTCTCACTAATACTACACACAGTCCCATCCGATACCTTGTGGTACAGTTAGCCTCTCCACAATCACTTCTCTGCCTCTTCCCATTGAGTGGTCCAGGAAATACCTTCACAGTTTTATACTGGGTCAGTAAAAAGTGAAGAGATACCCTTTTCAAGAGCATTGCATTGTGGGATGCAAGATTTCAGGCAGGTGGCACTTGGTATTTCTCCCTTCTCTCTGCTGCTGTGCACAAACAAGCATTCCAAAATGAAGACAGACAGAAAGGAAAATAAATCTAGCTTAGGTTTGGGCTCAGGCCTGGAGATCTGGTTGAAATGAAGGACAGACCTCAAATGCAATTAGTCAGACAAGAAAAAAAATATATCTGTAATTTCTAACCAGAAACATTTACATATGGAGAAATTTCAAGCTTTAACATGGGAAGCTTTCAACAGAGATTTCACTGGTAAATACAGTATTGTCAGTTACTGCCAAAGTGCTGAATGATGTAATTTTATATTTGTATTTATCACATGTGCATACCTATAAAATGAGAGTATAACAACAAACATGTAATTACAGACTGTAATGGATGGGAATACAGATTAGAAAGGGAAAGCTACGATGAATCAAGCTAAAACAATAAGCTTCATAAATGAATGAAAAAATATTGCAATGATTTTGCAATAAACATAACAGAAGAGCAGGTTCTCATTGTTGACCCAGCAGATGAGGTAATATCCTACACAGCTGGTCATATGCCCAAGAGATTCCCACTTTCATTGTCTCTAAACACTGATGTAATTTATATCCATTTGTGCAGCCAGAGAAGTGCTCTAAAGATCTAAAGCACAAAAGCAAAGAAGCTCAATCAACAGCCCAAGCAGCTGTGGGGGTAGAAATTAAAATACTTTCTCCATAAAATCAATATTTTTCAACAGTGCTTTTTAAATTTAGTATAATGGCTATCATTCCTCAGTATTCTGATCATAATCAGGATGTGTGGTTTATTTAACTTCTGCTTTGATTCTTGCTAGAGTCTCCCGAGGTACCAAAAGGTCTCATGAGAAAACTGATGTTCAGTGAAGGCTGCTGGTTACTGTCAGAGTTGGTGAGGTCTCCCTCTGTGCTACCTGAAAGGAGGTTGCAGCAAGGTGATGGTTGGTCTCTTCTCCCTAGTAACAAGCACAGGACAAGAGGAAACAGCCTCAAGTTGCACCAGGGGAGGTTTAGATTGCGTATTAGAAGAAACTTCTCTGAAAGGGTAATTAAACACTGGAATAGGCTGCCCACGGTAGTAGTTGAATCACCATCCCTGGAGGTGTTTAAAAAACATGTAGATGTGGTGCTTAGGGACATGGTTTAGCACTGGACTCAACTGAGTTAGGTTAATGGTTGGACTCAATGATCTTAAAGGCCTTTTCTAACCTGAATGATTCTGGTATTGCACAGTCTCACAGGCAAGGTCAGCTGTACTATTCCCACATGTACACAGTAAGGGATGGTGGAAATAAGATCTAGACTTTTGAAGGCAACAAGGAGTTACTGGAACTCACTACTGAGGTGAGGTAAATGCTCTATTACAAAGTCTTTTCTATCCAGAAGCAGTAACTGTGCTGGAGCCCAGTAATTGTAGCCTAGTAGCACTAACACGCTGCAGCTGAAGCACCAATACTCTACTAGACTGAGAAATCAGCAGATGCAACCCTACAGCTTGAGTTGGTTGGCAGGTCAGGCTGGATCATAAAGGTTCCTGTTGCCTTGAAGCCCACTGTGCTGGAGAAAATGGCACAGAGCACTTTGCATCTGCAGATCGTGAAGCATGTGAAGAAAGATGTTAAGTGTGGCCGATGGAATAATAATCATTACCACACATATGCTTGGGATCTGATCTGCAAGCAGCTTTTCCATGGCACTCCAAGCACCCACAGTGGGAATTCCAAACCCCACAGAACTTAGAATTTGTCTTAACTGATCTATTTTGTTCCTTCCCTCAAATTGAAGTTCCTATTCCCCATGAAACTATCACAAATAATTCTCGACAAGTCCTAAAGGAGTGGGAAGAATATCAATGCACAGTGTCAATTGCTCTTAACACACTACCACAGTAAAAAAACCTTTTTACTCTGCTCACCATTTTTGCAGAGACAGCTTATTTCTCCCTCGACTACGTAGCTAGACATCTGTTGAAGGCAAAACATAAAGATATGGCAATCAAAAGACAAATTTTAGAGTAAAAAACTGTGGGTTTTAAATTTGTTCCTTCTGACAGACGTTTGGAGTGCACTGCCAATAAATGGTAGTCAGGCATATGTTAGTGAGATTAAAAAGATCCTGTATGCAACATCTCAGAGAAAATGGTTTTTTGAAAGAGAAATGTCATTAATTCTGGCAGAAAGGCTATTCATCAAAGCCACACACAAACCTGTCGTATTTTTGCAAGTTATACTGTATTTAGCTTTCTTGCAAGTATTACAGTAAGTGGGATGTCAACCTATTTGCCAGAAGATAGAAGAAAATTCTTAATTTTACAGGCAAAAGGCCTGTTAAGTGACTGATTAGGATTGCTGTCAAATTAAAAATGCTGCATATCCTAAATTTTCTCTACTTACTCAGGTTTTTAGGAGATTTCAAAAATGAGCCATACCTGACCTGCTAAGGAGATATTTTACAAAAGAATTCTATGTGGTTTCCTAAAATCTGATCTGTAGAGCATAAAAATACTATCAAATTCACTTTAAAATGCCACACACAAAAGTCATCACAACATGCTAATTGAAAATGGAATTGGGGTGGTTTTGTGATCTAAAAGGATCAAAAAAACACAAAAACAAATGCAGAGAGCAAAAGAAAGAAAATTACAGTGTGCCTACACTCTTAAATAATGGGCTGGGGAGAGGCCTAACAAGAGGGGATACTGCATGTTCAGACATGCAAGAAAAATATTACAAAAAGGCCATAATAGAGAACTTTCTACTGCAGGAAAATTCAGCAAAAATATTCTAATTATGGAGGATTAAAGAAAATCATAATTCAGGTAAAGTTAGGTAAACCCCAGGTATTCAAAACTCCTGACTGCATGTGTAGTCCTCAACTAACTAGTTAAAACTTCAGGTGCTAGTGCAGCAAGTATAGGAGATTAGCTTAAATTCCACCAATCTGAAAGGGAAAAAAGAAAATTTTCAGGCCAGTGACCCTTCTGAAGCCTACTTTTACCACTGAGTTATCACTAGACAAGACTGGAAGCTCAGTGGCTTGGATCAAGCAAACATAGAATATACCAAATCTCAAATAAGCATGATGACGTGCATGATTTCCATGGGATATGGCAAACCAAACATATAACCTATATCATATATGTTCATTAAACTGGAGTTCTACTCTAGGTTCTGCTAATCATCTGGGGTAACTGCTTTTTTCCCCATCCATAAAACAGAAAAATAGTAAAATCTGTACTGTGAGGGTCTGCAGAGAAAGAGTGCCTTGCAAGAGCTAAGCTTATCTTGCTGTAATAAAAAAATACTACCTCTCCTTGCAAAGTTTCTTTTATATGTATTCTTATTCCTTCAAAGCCATGACAAGGCTACCAGAGGAACAGAAGAACGTTAGTACACAGTATTACTACAGGGGAAAAAAAGACATCTACACAACAAAGGAATAGGCAATAGCAAATCAACTGCAACCCCCATCTGACACCAGTCACGAACGAATCACTTTACAGTTGAAAAAATGGCCTTGAAAACCTGTAATTCATTTCTAGTACACTTTGAATATCACTCCAGGCGTGCAAATTACCCCAGTATCAGACTAATGGAGTAGCACTTACATGGAAGGGGGTTGCCTCATCATTATACAGGACTCAATTCCCCACAGCAGGATAAAGCAGAGAATCCAGAAGAGATACACTGCTGCATGAGATTCATACTCCTTGACTTTCTCACTGCAATGACCCTCTGTCTCCAAGGTATAAGCTGCATGAACTCCATGTAACATGACAGCAGCCCAGAAAGCATTAATGGGCAGTCAATTGACCCCCTAACTGTGATTAAAAGGCCAACTAAGAGAGACACTAATAAAGATTGAAAAATAGCAGCAGCAGGTGGGGAGAGCTGGAGACTACCTAGGAGAGATGTCAGAGCCACAGACAAAAAAGTGGTGAGGGAAGCAGGATAGAGAACTGAAGCAGCAGACTGGGGAGCTGTCAGCAATAGCTCAGTACAGAGTGCTTGGGCTGGAACCCAGGAGAAAGATGGGCTGCATCATTGGACATTAAGAAATCATTAATTAGGCCCTCTCAGAACAGAGTTAAACCTAAGGTTCAGTTTCTCATGTCTGGGGGTAACTTTCTTTGTGCCATGTAGCAGGGAAGACAGCAAAGATGTCCTGTATCCAAAGGGATGCTGTAGATAGTGGGTGTCTTTGACAAGAGCCAAGACAAAAGCACACTGGAATGAGATTTGAAAAATACTTATTTACTCTCACCCTCTTACCTGTAATAGGACTAACCAGTGTACATACTAGTTCAGCTTACATGTATATTATCAAAATTCATGCTGCTATCACACAAAAGGTATTTTTATGGTGGCTTTTCATTTTTACCCCTGTCAATCAGACACCAGTTCAAATTTCAGCTTAGGCATGAAAAGATCCCATCTCAAGTGACAAGCCAGAGTTTTGCTCTTACAGACTTAAAGAGAAAGTGCCTATTATGAGAATATGCAATTTCTGAAACCAAGACCTCTGTTAGGTCTCTTAGAAAAGGAGCTTTGATTTTGATCTGTCTTGTACACTGTCAGCTCCATGGAGAAGCAAGGTAACAGAGTTATGTAACATCTTAGCGCTTGACAAATATAAGATTAAAAACCCTATTAAGCTGCCAATGTTAGTTAGAAGCAAGGCAACATACAATCCAACTTGCTTTTCTGTAGCTGAATGTGCTCTGATGGAGTGAAAACTTGCTTTCATCAGTGGGAAGAAAAACCTTGGAGATATGAAAGATGGGAGCTCTGTTGAGCAACAAGATGTCATTTTTACAAGCTCGCATTTCTATAAATATATGCAAGTTAAATGATTTGGTAGAGCTACACTTACAGAAAGTGTGTTACACTAAGTCCCTTTCACTCCAGCTGCCCTCAGCACTTTGCTGGAACCACCAAACCTGAGTCATTAACAGCCACTGCATTAAGTCCCCTGCCAGGTCAAGATGGCCTTCCAGGTTACCTTACCCTAGACAAGCACAACCCTCAATTAAAGCTGGCAAAGAGAATAAAGAGCAAAGGTAGAAAAAAGTGCAGACCCAGCAATACTCAGAAGCAAGGGAAAGAAAATAGGAAGGTAACAGGGACATAGTTACTAACATGCATTGTACAAACCAAATCAGTCTGAAAATCAAGTTTACATGGTTAGCAAGAGTAATACTGGATGGAGGTAAATGCCATATTGAACTCTGGAGTGCTTGGAAAAATGGAAAGAAGTGCAGAAAGCTTATGTTTAAAAGAATAAATAAAATACTGGTATTATCTCTTGAATGCTTAATTAGTGTGAAAGAGGAGTTCTACAGCTATGCTCCTTGCAGGATCAAAATGCTAGCAATGAAGCTAGCAGTAGGAACCTAATTTACATTGGCATAGAACCACCCCAAACACTTTCTATCTTTGCCTCCATGTTTTTCATCTCTGATGAGAGAAGACCCTTTGAAATCACAAAAAACAAGTTTCTGATCTTCACTGGAAAAGTTATTTATTTTGCAGGCTTGATATAACAGCACATTTCAGAAAAGTACTCAGCCTTACAAGTGCCCAGTGGGACCAGATAGCAAACTTTGAAGAGAAACCACCATTACCAATCACCACTATGTAGATGTTCCTTACAACCTCCTCATCTTTCACTAGATACTCAATTTCAAAATCCCCAAACTCAGGGAAAATCCAAGCATCCTGATGACAATCTGGGGTAAATTCATACCTGAAGAGGCCAGTATCTGATCCTCTCTCAAGAAAAAGCTGCAGAAAATAAAATACCCATCAAGAAACCAGGATGCCAGTGACTGCACGTTTTTCTTTGGGTCACTTGCCAAAAATTAAGACAGTGAAGAAAAAAAGGCAAAAAAACCCCATGGATGACCTCACTTTAATAGGCTGTTGTTGACCATTATGCACATCATTGCATGCACCATTCTCGTACGCAGCTGCAGACTCCATGGTTCCTGGCAGTGCACAGGAATACAAAAAAAAAGGCTGCCTTTGCCTTGCAAAAGTTACTGTCTTAAAGTAAGACTGGCTCATTGAGAGAGATGGAGAAGGAAGAAAATGTGCAAAGATTCTGCAAGACGTGCACACAGTCTGCTTCTGAGGACTCAGCAAAGCATCAAGTGAGGGATGATTCCCTGCTTACTGGCACGAACAACAGAAAGGATGTTGTCAGTTGGGATAGGACAAGGAAAAGAAATGACAAAAGGCTCCTTTTTAACTCATCTGAGTGGCTGTTTCAGATTTGCTTTGCCTTTTCACTCAGTGTCTGTCTTAAGGGGTATAAACAAGTATTTTTCAGTCAGACTAGATGAAGACGATAAACCAGTCATTCATTGCATGAAAACAAAGGCCCATAGAGGCTGAGAAATGGAAAAGTCATTATTTGTTAACCAGGAAAAAGCCACAAGAACAAATGTATGTGTCCCTAGCAGAGGTGTACTCAGCAAGAGAGTACTGTTGCCATGCTGAAGTCAACTGGAACACTGCTATTGACTTTGGCATAAGCAGGCTTCGCTTGACCTGTTTTGCAACACAGTTTCTTCCTCATTTTCCCACCATGCTTCTTTTGGTGCTTAACAATCCAGCACCAACATCTCCCTGCTCAGCAACAACCTTGAGAAGACAAATGCACAAATGCAGATGGTGGCCCTGGGTACCACCTGGAGGACACACCCTAAACTGGGAAACTGAAATTGCAAGAAGTTAGTCAGGAATCAGGAAAGTAGCACTGACAAGCTTAAACAGAGGTAGTCCCACTTTTCAAAGGTCTTGTTTAATACCATAGGGTGGAGAAGAGCTCCTGTCTGCTATTTTCATATACTGCCCAGAATATTATAGGAGCTCCATAGCCCTCTTCCAGTTTTTTTGTCCGTGAAGCAAAAAGAACAGTGGTTCATCATGAATTCATCATTCATTATAGAGGAAAAAGGGGGTTTGCAGTATTTCTTCTCCACACACTCCCCATGCAGAAACCCTAATTTTACTTGTCTTCAGAGACTTCTAGGCATAGATTTAACTGTGCAGTAACACCATACATTGAATTTTAATGACTGTAAAGTGCTTGAGGGAATTGCTATAAAGAGCATCATACTCATACCAAGGATTATTTATCTTTGGCTTTCTCATTTCTTCTTCTGGCACAACAGTGGATCATAGAACAGATCTGTGTAAACCCTCTATTTATTGTCTCATTTCACTTAAACTATCTCCTATTGAGCCTAGTCCCATCACTTAAATTTGCACTTGAATAACAAGCTACCGTGTGGGTATGTCAAGCCCTGCCATAAGGAAAGGGAGACAAGCCAGGGGGTTTCAGATTGAGGAAAAGGCTGGAGATGGTTTGGATGGAGGAAAGTCTAATTAAGGAATTAGCTTACAAACAGGTGAGCCAGCCTGGAGACCTGAATACACTATACATTGCCATTCTACATTCTTGACATATTCACAACCTTGTTATATATCATCAACAGAAAGAAAGTGTTGCTCAGTATTATTTCATGTCCTGCAGGCAAGTTTAATTCAGCTTGGCTCAATACACTGAGAAGTTGTACAAGAGCAGCTCCACATAATCCTCACTGTGCCCCCTGGAGAGAGGCTCACTGCTGGCAAGCATCTGTCTGTCTGTCTCCAGCTGCATAAAGTACATTCAGTTTACTGAGGCAGAGAGATGGGTGAGATGAGCCAACACAGTCACAGCTGTGATAGCAGCACACAGAGATCTTAGCCCAGAAAGGACAATACACCTGAGCTCCATTCCCTGTTCAGTCCTTGGCACACATTATTAAAGGAGAAAAGATGTTTGTTGGGACACTAGGTTTGCCTCACTAGCAGCAACATCCCATGGTCTTACAGCCACAAGAATAACCAGCAACACTAAATACAAACTTGTTCAAGCAGAAAGGTGCCATTAAACTCTGCACTTCAGAGGATATGGTGCTGATGTTTTGTACCACCTCCTAGGGGAAGCTCCGAGGCTAAATTCTGAGGGTACTACACAGTTAATGGTCATGTATTTTCTTTACAGACTATCAGAAAAACAGAAGCATATAGAGGTTTAGAAAAAATGATCTGATTAAAACAGTTGTGGCTGTTCAGCCTAGAGAAAAAGACTGTGGGGAGATTTGATAGCAGTAACATGCAGAAAGCAAAAGGAATGAAATGTTCTTAGATTTTAGCTGGGGGGAGTTTTAAGTTAGACATCAGGAAATACAACCTACACATAAGGAAAGCAAAGACCAGCAAAGCACTGGAATGGACTGCCTAGTGGGCTGTGAAATTTCCATTACTGGAAGCTGTAAAAAACGTACTAGATACATATGTTTGGTACAGTCCAAGTAGGACTGTCTGCCATGGGGCAGAGGCAAGAGGGCAGTGACCACTGAGTATCCCCTCCACACAATGACTGTGTACAGGTTTCACTACGATACCATCAGAATGCACTGACTGTCCCTGTATTTTGGTGTGGCACTGCCTAGTGAATCTCTACGTGCAAATGATAGGCTTTTCCCCCTAAAAGCCTGACTTTGTAAAAGTAAAATCATAAATAGTACTGTCCCTTTGGATTATGTGCTGTGATTAAACATGTTTCTTTGTGCAGTCTTCTGAGTGCAAAGCAAAGTCTGTGAAAATAGGCTTGATCTTGATTGTTTTAGTTTGGTGTCCTTCAATAGGGGGGAAACAACCAAAGCCCTTGTTCTTTCATACCTGGTGCTTCTTGCCCAAGTACAGCAGGTAGAAGATGGACCTAACAAGCACACTCCCAATCACTGTGTGTGGCTGCTAGGCATTCTCCAGCATACATCTAGAGCTAGCTATGGCATGTACTTAACTAGATACAACAAAATCAGTGAGGTGATGCAGAAAAGGTGAGGAGGGATCTCAGAGAGCTGCCTGCCTGTGCATACCACTGATGGTAGCAGTAATAATGTTAGTGTCACCCCTACCACCTTCACTGCCCTGACATCTTCAGTCGCTGCAGAAAAGCCTCATTACCGTGGGACTTAATAGGTTGCAGAGACTTTGGTTACACTCCATAAAACCACAAGTAAAGAGATGTTATACACATGAGAAATTGGTCTATTGGCATTACATAGTAGATTTATCCCTATCTGACTGAATGGCTGACTAGATAGCCCTATCAGCACCAGACAACAACACACTTGCATTTCAGTGCAATACACCTGTGCTTAAATTGTTCAATATAGACCTCATCTTAAAATAAAACCCTAAGTCCACATTTTTTCAAGCACAAGGCGTAAGGAATTACACTCTTCATCCATCCATTTATTCTTAGCCATGTAGCTCTTGTGCTAGGAAGATGAGTTAGAGCAGCAGTAGGTGGACCAGGGTGTTACACTATCATTACAAGAACTGACTTCTCAAAAGCTGTTTCACAACAGGCTTATTCAAACCAAAAAATTTACTGCTCAATACCATAAAGAAAACTTCCCTGCCCCCTTCCTAGAAAAGCCAACTTCCCAGGGCAAAAGGAAAAGCCAGCCTCCCTTGCCATGTATAGTTTTTGTTCTTCATCTATCATGCAATTTCCATGCCAGAAAATAAAGATACTCAAATGCTCCTGCCTGACTTCAGATTTCCTAGAAGGCATTACAGGTCTCACAGAGCTAGTATTTGGAATATAATTCAGGCAATTTCCTCCTGCTCAAATGATCATCTGGAACCCAGTGCCTTTCATCTGAACCTCTGGAATTGGAGACCATTAGTCCAGTATATTTCACACGGTTACACTCCATAAAACCACAAGTAAAGAGATGTTATACACATGAGAAATTGGTCTATTGGCATTACATAGTAGATTTATCCCTATCTGACTGAATGGCTGACTAGATAGCCCTATCAGCACCAGACAACAACACACTTGCATTTCAGTGCAATATACCTGTGCTTAAATTGTTCAATATAGACCTCATCTTAAAATAAAACCCTAAGTCCACATTTTTCAAGCACAAGGCGTAAGGAATTACACTCTTCATCCATCCATTTATTCTTAGCCATGTAGCTCTTGTGCTAGGAAGATGAGTTAGAGCAGCAGTAGGTGGACCAGGGTGTTACACTATCATTACAAGAACTGACTTCTCAAAAGCTGTTTCACAACAGGCTTATTCAAACCAAAAAATTTACTGCTCAATACCATAAAGAAAACTTCCCTGCCCCCTTCCTAGAAAAGCCAACTTCCCAGGGCAAAAGGAAAAGCCAGCCTCCCTTGCCATGTATAGTTTTTGTTCTTCATCTATCATGCAATTTCCATGCCAGAAAATAAAGATACTCAAATGCTCCTGCCTGACTTCAGATTTCCTAGAAGGCATTACAGGTCTCACAGAGCTAGTATTTGGAATATAATTCAGGCAATTTCCTCCTGCTCAAATGATCATCTGGAACCCAGTGCCTTTCATCTGAACCTCTGGAATTGGAGACCATTAGTCCAGTATATTTCACACTGAGAAAAACACAGCCATTGGAGACTGAGCTTCCATGTGGCAATATTCAGGTAGCTCTACTGCAGCCAGCAAGCATGCAGGAACCTTCAAACTCCACCCTAACCCTGCTCGCAGGATTTTATAACTGATTCTTGGCTTATACATCAAGGTCTAATTTAGGACAGTACACAGAATTGTGCTGGCAATAAGGTACCTGCATGGAAATATCCTACGAATGCCTGCAGCAGTCTCCCTGGAATTGATGGACTGGATTCAAACCAGAAGCCTAAACCATGGTTTCAGGCTTAAGTATTTCTCCTTCAAAACACCTGTAAGTCAAGGTGTGCACATATGTAAGTTGCTCTCCTCTACAACATACATAGACTTAGCACTGCCACCAGCCCCAACTGCCAGCTCTGCGCTGGAAAGAATTATTTCTTATTTCTTTTTGCATTTGGGATTCAGTTATATTACACAAGTCCAGACTCATAAAGCTGCTAAATGCCATATCCTGACTCATTTCAGCTGGAAAAACACCAGTGCTTTCAGGTACCTTGCCTCTGCCTCCCACATTTAGCCCTTTAGCCACCACACACAAAACAGTCACTTCAGATTGGTCTTTACTTTCCCCTAGATAATCAGCAGCACAGAAGTAATTACCTCTCCCTAAAAACTATTTAAAAAAGTATCAAGCTCTGTTGATCAAGAAGGAAAAAGATATTGTTGCCACATTGTTGATGTGAGCAACAGCAAGTTAAAGGCACCTCAGCTGCGGGTCCAGCATGACAGGATTGATCCAGTGCATCCTGATGCCAGAAAATCACTACCGTGTTACTTCCACAATGTCCAAAGCCCACCTCATGAGAGCCATTCAGATGATGAAAGTTGTTCAGAAGAGAACCTCAGCCCTTCCCCTCCACACTCTATCAGGTTATAGAGACTCTAAATCAACCGTGCCTGGCTACATAAGTCAATTATTGAACTGTAACGCAGCAGACTTCTCATTAAATGTAAAGCTGGGCTTACACTCCCCCCTAAGCAAGAAGGTATAAAGGATCTTTTGAAAGTCACTAAATAATCCTCCTACATTATTTGTAACTGTGCTACCCCTTCCTTAACAGCTTCTGCAGTGGTGCAACCTTCTCTGACTTTGTTCAAGCCTGCAAACTCTGCTAAGCCTGGCTTCCACCTGCATTTAGAGGTGGAAGAAGGAGAGGGAATGTTTTTGCTGCAGGTTATTCTCTTTCTGAAGATAATCTAATATCCTGCCAGACTCCAGTACAGTCTATATGACCCATATCAAAAAACCCAGCAACTGTATTAAATACAGAGGGATGTAATATTCCATCAGTTTCTACTCATTCTGCTAGGTGGTAAGTGGCAGGCATAAGATGTCACCAAACCTAAACCTCAAAGAAGGCAATACTGGTATTAAGCCTATTTTACAGGTATTATACCAAAAAAACTGACTACTAAATGCAGCAATTTGAAGTAATCTGATCACTGAATAATTTATATATAGTCACGCACACAGTAAAATGTCTGTAAACTGAAAATGATGCTGTCTAAAAATATAATTCATAAATAATAAGAAAAGGTAACAGGTGGCTGGGATGTAAAGGATAAAGCTTACTCAAGGTTTAGACATGG
Source organism: Chaetura pelagica (assembly GCF_000747805.2). Taxonomy (NCBI): domain Eukaryota; kingdom Metazoa; phylum Chordata; class Aves; order Apodiformes; family Apodidae; genus Chaetura; species Chaetura pelagica. Next base: position 5,199,973 of record NW_009954185.1, on the reverse strand, counting down.
ACTTCCAAAGAAGCAAAGGTCTCATTGCACCTGTAGGAGGAAGTCTCAGTATAAAAAGGAATTAACTGCCAGAAAAACACCTGCATGGAGAAAAGAACCTCCTTTTAGCATTTCATCAGTTAGATAAAGCTACAATAAAACAAACAAATCTAACCAGGTTGCCTTTGGGCAGATTAGAACCAACTCCTATTTCTATTCTTACACCCTCAACGAGGCAGCTCACACGCCCTGTAGTTACTCATAGCAGTCAGAAGCTCACTCTTCCTATAGCTTTGCATCTGTGACCACTTCCTCTAACTATTCTTCTGCTTACAAATTAGCAATTTTACTTCCCCGTAAATCACATGAACATTGACTAAAAAACTCAGAGCTCCCAGGGCAGCAGTGCAGCCTCTCTGGCCAGTTTGCATGCACTGCCCACTTCCTCTTTGGAGTCAGAACAGCCTTTTTGCTCTGTACAATCCCAGAGCAGAACATGTAGTTGTGACTTCCAACTGCTGTTAAAAATGTTACTCAAGGTAGAAAACTTCAGCTGTGTAGCCATGAGATCCTCCCTGCCTCTTCCAGCAGAAGGCCTTCCATAGTGTCCCCTCTCTTCTTCCCTCCCAGAGACAGCACATCATTACCCCATCACTCAGCCTTGCCCATGTTTCCAGTCCTCTTCACACATGGGCTTGCATTTGACCCATGAGTGACCGTATAGCTGTGGTACAGACAGAAATAAAGAACTATGCTTTTTGAAGAATTTTCAAAATATAAAACTACTCCAATCACACCATCATGTCTGAATTATCCACTTGAAAACACTCCATGTCCCCTCAGTCTTAGGTGGGCTCCACAACAACCCCACTGGGTTTTGTACTGCTCAGTAACTATAAAAATACAGAAGCTGGACCACATTTGCTCTTCCATGTCCTCTTGTTCCCAAAATCCCAAAGAGAGGTGGGATTGATCTGGGTTGTGTTTTCTTTCATGCCCAAGGGCATAAGGCCCTTTCTGGCAAAGGTACTGGTGTGTGCTCAGATCAGCTCTTGTGTTACCTTGGAAAGAGAGCGATGCTCAGTCACTGCATATTTGAAATGGAAATGGTGAGTTAGGGCAGCCATTCCTCTTTCTTTGCCTGTGGGCCAAAATGACAGTTTGCAACCAGATCTAGTCCTTCCTTTCCTCTCTGTTACATTTTGAAAGGTCAGAGTCTATTTATGTATTTGCACTGACTGAGATAAAGCCAGTTTGGCATGTGCATTATTGCAAATAAACTCCAGAAAAACAGGCTCACCAAAGGCCTGGCTAAACAGCCTGACCAGAGACATTTTAGCAAGCCCAGAGAGACTAAAGCACACATCCAACTATCAAGAGGTACAGCTCCTTGGTTGGGTCTGACTCACTTCAACCAGAGCATGGTGCCCATACTCCAGTTAATTGTTTCAAACTACATACATTGCATCTCAATCTTTTTAGCATAAATTACATTTTCACCATCAGGCATGTCTGCATCCTCTCTAAATGGAGTAGTTTCCCATGGACTATGGCTTTTGCTTAACTGACCAGGCAGAACAGATTACATCCTATTCCAGTTTTGCTCACAGGCCGCACAAAATGGTCCAATTACACAGTTCTTAATTAGTCAGCATGCAATCAAAGTGAGGGTAGGGGCTTTACTTAACTAAATACTAAGCCAGATTTTTTATCTCAGTCACCCTGATGCCAATGACCAGAGATTATCCAGGACTGAAAGAAAGACTCATGCTCCAAAAGAGCACAATTTGCCAGGTCTCTACAGATAGTACTTCATATCCCAGTTTATGAATAGAACTGTACGACAGAATGGATTGAATAACTTAGAAAATCTCTTTCAACTTGCACTCTAACATACAGATGCCACTTCACAAGATATAAGCACCTCTTTGTCTTTTAATATACAACATTTTCCATGTTTGCACTAATGTTTATTACATTTTCATTTTTAATAAATACATGTAGCTTCAATCTAGAACATAGTTTGCATTACAGTATGCTGGGAAAGAAAATAAAAGAGAGGAAATAAAGGAAGAAAAGAAAAGAAACAGAACCAAACCCTAATTAAATACAACTGAAAATAAGTCTACTAAGAGTACTAATTAGACAGTAGAATTAACGGAAGTAAATAAGAGTTATTCAATGTATATTAGGTCTCGAGAATATAATACATAATATATATAACCAGGACACATATGACAGCCAATACTTCAATGTATTTCTCCAAGCAGCTAATAATTACAGAGCTTTACTGAGAACAGAGCACTTTGCTAAGTTAGACTGGTAGCAAAAATTAACAGCACTTCCAAAGTCAACACCAAAGGCAGTAATTCATGCCTCCTGGCAACACTGCAGTCCATCAAATCCAAATTCCCTTCACTTCATGTAGTTTCCCATTTTATATACAATTTCTGGATCACCTGGGTCTAAAAATCAGTCGTAGCATTTGCCCAAAGTAAGTTAATATTGTCCTTCTCATGAGGTTCCAGCTGTAGCTTCACATTCCACTGCTGAGCAGCAGCCAAGCTTCCACCTAATGCTTCCCAGTACTTGCTGCTCCTACACCTCACCTTTTACTTGAGCCAAACTGCCATTTTCCTCTTCAGGAAGAGTATGTTTTTTTCCTGTAGTCTTTGTCATGTAAAAAGTGGGAGACCCCACAGACTCTATACCCTTCCCAAATCTGAATTATGTCCCTGAAATAATGAGAAATTATTCTACTAGCTGCAGGCTGTAACTGCAAGGCCAGGAAGTTTGCTTCACCTCACCATAAATAAATACCAGCATCAGAAAAAGACATGATAAAATCTCTGGCCAAATGAGGAATCCTGTGAGCAACCAAGAAAAATCACTCAAACTCCTAGAATCTAACAGGTACCCTGAGTAAAAAGCATAAATCACACAGCAAAATTGTTAAATCATTCACTGTTGCCCAATTTACTGGTACCAAATGTGCCTTAACTGCTTCACATGAAATACAGTAAAGCCATAAAATTCCCCAGTGAGTTATTTTATTTTTTCAAAATAAAAAGTTAAAGTTGAGATTTCTTTTGAAGTGTATTCTCGCCTCTGCCTCCCAAAATAATACTTCACAAGGCAGAGTGAAAAGTTCTATTTTATTTAAATATTTCTGTAACTTTTGGGGAGAAGGGGAAAGGAGGCCTTAGAAATTCACCTGGGTTATCACTTGCTATAAGCTTTCGCCAACAAACACCAAAAAACAATTATTTGCAGAAGCACCTAAATAGCAGGTGAGGGGCTTTTTTACCCTATTGGTAAAAGTGTCTGAAATTTGCTTTTGAAATGCTGAGAAAGAAAAAGACAGGAAGGGGTGCAAAATTATTTCAAAACACATTTGAAACTGAGGCTTTTTTTATTCTCTAACTCAAAAGCAGATGAGTGTTAGTTCATGTTTCTCTCACATGGTTTTGCGTTACATCCCAGCTGCTCTTGTGCTTATATCATGTTTACTCATAACATTGGAAAATTACTGCAGGAATATATGGAAGCCTAGTTTCTTCCATTCTAGTCTGACAGTATAGGGTGGAAAATGCTAGTCAAGCCTTCTGTTGTGCCCCAGTACAAAGCAACAGGACCAGAGCTGCACAGCTAAACTTCCAGGCTGAAGAGCAAGAAGGGTGTATCTTTCTGACCTGCCAAGGACAGGACTTCTGAACACTCACCACTGGTTCCATTTTCTGTATAACAGTTGTAAATGCGTTTCCTCTCCATTGTTGTCCAAGTTAGCTATGGCGTTTAGTGGCCAACCTGAGACATGGCAGCCCAGCTATTCACAGGTTTATCCAACCATGCCACTGATCTCAACTGTAGTAGGGTCACTTGCATCTCTGAACTTGAGTACCCGAGCTACATATCAAATTAGTGACTCATATTGAAACTTCAAGCCTACATGAAAAACTTTAGAAAAGCAGTAGGTACACAGCAGGAACAACACCTCACACTGTTAACATTAACCTACACCTACAATTATATGCAGACTCTACACTTTTTGTCTCCTAAGAGTGAGATATAATGCTGTAGATCACAGCAAGTAATACAACAAAGCTGCTGTCTGAAACATCTAATTTTAATTGAAATTATACTCCATTATCCAACAGCTCCAGGCCATGCTGTCACAGCACATGCTGAGAGTTGAGATGTAGGTGGGATGCCCACCCTCACTGCACCCCAGGCCATCTTCTGTGACGGGTCACATCTTACCCCATATCTTCTACTGATGGTTAGGTATTGACAATGAGCCTCTGACAGTTTCTCCCCAGGATAGAAGGTGTCGTCTGTATAATACTTCATTTCTGTTTCAGAAAAAATTAAACTCTAGGAATCAGGGGTGAAAATAACACTGAGAGAGAGGGAGAGTAGGAGGGGTTACTCCCAGAAGCAGGTATTGTTGGTCCATGCAGAATTCAGCAACTTAAAATTTTGTTCTTATAAACAGCAACAAAACTCTGAGATACTATCTCATAATAACTTCCACATAAAAGCTTTTTTTCCTTTGCAAATTTCTCCCTTGGCCAATCAAAATTTAAAAAAAAAAAAAAAATCAAAGGAGGAAGATAATAAAGCAAAGTGGGAGAGTGGAAGCTAGCAATGGAGCTGATTAAAAGAGAAAACAGTTGAAATATTACATTCAAAAATGGTAAAATGGAATGTCATAACACTAGCAAACCCTTTTAACTTTTTCACTTCAAAGAAATATGGAAAAACGAATGAACTGATACTAAATTTATGTTTTGATGAAACAGCATTTTTCTTGGAAAAGCACTCCATTAGAAAATGTTGAAGCAGCTGTAAGAACTTTATCTCCAGATTACTCAGAAGAAAAAATATTCTATTCTGTATTGTGCGTATTCAAAAATAAGTGACACTTTTCATATTAAGTTCTGACATACTTGTATTACTTCTGTATAAGTCTCCACTGAAGCATAGCCAGCTTATTCTATGCCATAACATACAGCAAGTTTCCTATTTTGTTTTGAGTTACTTTATCCTGTAAGTTAATAACTGGTTCAGGACTGAGAAATCTTCTGCAGGCACAAAATGGCTTAAGCCCAGCAGATTGATGTGGATGGAGCCTTTTTTATTTATTCCAGATGAAACATTTTTTCGATTATACCAACATAGCTACAGCCTTTTTGCACTCCTGTTACATCCCCCGAGCATTTCAGAATATTGCCTACATTTTATGAGTGGTTTTAAGCTTCTGAATACTTTTGAAAGGAATATTCATCTTAACAAAAATCACTTGCCAGTAGCTACCAAGCAAATCGACACCATTCTTCAAAGTAGAAGCTTGAAAAATTTAGCTAAGCACTTTTCTTGAACCAGAAAGAGAGGTAGAAAAATACTTTGTTAAAGAATGTACTGCAAATAAATCTTCCCAAGCTTTTAAGCCTAGCAGAATTTCATCTGATAAAGGTTTACAAAACTCCTCTGGGCAAAATACACAGGAATAACATATCAAGTTAGAGGCAGTGGTACTTGCAAGAAAAGAGGGAGTAGTAGTGAGCAGCACTTGTCAGAAATGAACGGCCCATCAATCCATTAAAGGAACAACATTTCTGGCACACATCATAGAGCTGCTTCCTAGCATCATTCTAGAGTTGGAACTTCATAAAAATTCACCTTTTCCACCACCAGCCCTACGACAGCATCTAGCCATCCCCTTCGCAGCTTGCTTGGCGAGCCTAAGGGACACTGAAGTTCCCAGCTCCCTAGCTTGTCTTGTCTCTTCAGGGTTTCCCAGATCTTTGCTCTTGATCCAGCCAACTGATAAACTGTGAGGATAGGGCTTGGGAGCCTGAGAACCACTGGAACTCCTGAGACCATGATTCCTCTCTAACCAGCATTTACCTTTCTGAAGGATCCCATCCAGTACTCTGCTTGTCTCTGTGAGAGGAGGCAGGACAGCACTGTGGCCAGGCAGAGTGCTACATTTTAGTCCAGAGAAAACCAAATCTGAAATCCCAAACCCAGCACAAAAGAGTGACCTTCCTGTGCCAAACCAGTCAGGGCTTTTCCAAAATATCCCTAGGATGTACACACTTCAAGCTGTTGCTGCCAACATCTTTGTGTGGGACAAAGTTCACAGCTCTGCCAAGGATTTCGGTTTTCCCCAGTAAACAGTGCAATATTGGAGCAATAAATCATACTAATCATAATAAAAAAAGATTTACAGCTGCTACTCTGTGACATGCCATAAACTTTCCACCTGCCTCAAAGGCAGGGAGCGAAATTCACTCTATCTGGGCAGCCCCTTTCCAGCCCTACTGCAGGAAAAAAAAACTGGCCAGGCAGCCTCAGCATCCACTTGTTTGTTGAGCTTGCAGGGACACAGCAGCTGGGGAGTAGCCCGAGGGAGTCAGAGTCCATTAGCTGCTTCATTGCAACAGGCACAGCCAAGTGACAAGACAGTGCAGTGGCAGCCTGGGCAGGACAGCTGCAACACTGCTCCTGTGGATGACACCTTAACACAGAGAGTTGCTGTTCCCATCGATTTCCTACACTGCAGTTTCCCCTCACTCTTCCTCCACTAAAAGAAACTCATTCGAAGTCATAACTCTGTTGTTGAGATCTGGCAACTACTTTTTTAACTAAAAAAGATAACCCTTTTGATGTTTTATTTTCAGGACAAGTTTAACAAAAACAAACTCTCTTATGTATTTGACTGAAATAGCAACAAATTAAAATTTAGAAACTGTAATTACATTGAGATACTAAAGTAACATGTAGATTAATTAGTATGTCCAGATGTTTAGCTTTCTTTAATTGTGTAGCCACATAAAACATTTCTCTTTCCACATACAAAATCCAATATAATAAACTCACTATTTAACATCAGTTCATATATCAATTTAAAAAACAAGAAGCCTAGATCAGTATTACAAATGCCCACCATTCAAGACCCCTGCACTTAAATCCAAAACACCTTCACTGAACAAACTGCTTTTAATATTCAAAACAGAGCAAGAATCAAAGTCAAGTTCTTAGCTTCTGTTACTGGGCTCATGCTGCTTGCCATGAATGAACCTCATTAATTTAGAAGTAACTTGGACACCTTCACACTGTCACATCTTAGGTGAACAGATCTGAACTGAAGTAACAACCCTAGATGAGAGATCATGCTCCCAGCAAGCATGATCACTGATTGAAATGCAGAATTCACCTTCTTACAATAGCCAGAACTTAGCTTTTTAAAAATCAAGATGTGTGGCCCAGTCACATCCCTTTTGTACACCCACACACCTTAAAAGCAGCCAGGGAAACAGTAACATGCATACAACCATTTTATAATTTTCAAAACACAGAAGTAAAAAAGCAAAGGAAACTGCTTTATATTGAGAAATAAAGACAAAACTTCTTCATTAGCATTTGGCCTATTTATACTCATTGCTACCATATTAACATCTAGTACATTAAGACTGAAAGTGAAAAGAAAATAAGTTACTAACCTGTGGGAAGAGAGAGTAAGTTGCATTGTCAATAGTGACAGAATATAAAAACTCCCCGTCGAACCAGAGGTTCTTTCCCATCGGGGAGTTCTGCTTTGTCATTGCAAAGAGCTGCCCGGGGTCACAGCATTCTTCCAGCAGTTTCCTAGAGAAGGCAACCAGAAGAGAAAGAGCTGTATTAATTAGCACCTTGACACACCTTCTCTAACAACCACCCCTGTCACTCTCAGATGCTCCAAAGCAAGACCTTCATCTTCCCAGCCAGCAGATGAAGCATGGGTGATTCTTTGACCTACAGAAAGGCCAGAAAACCTGATTTTATTTCAGAAAAACTTAGTAAAAAATTTAAACCTCCATTCACTTTTGAGCGGCATAGAAATAGAACCAAGATTCAGCAAAAGAAACTCCGCTCTCCGCAACCCAGTCTAATGAATAAAAAACTGGTCTCCAACACAAAGAAATCAGAAGTTCCTTCAAAAAATTAATTCTGAGGTATATGAATTTTCAGTACCAAACCTTATTCATGAAGAGCAGGCTTCCTAAAACCCCACTGCTACATAAATTAAGTATGGAAAAACTTGGCATCTCTCTCCAGTTACTAAGCATCCTTGTGCTACATTCACAGCAGTATTAGAACCTGCCTTCTAACTGAAGTCCAACTTGAGACTTCCCAGTATTTATATATATACACACACATTTATATATGATATTGTACTTGTTTGCTTGTCCAAACTGTATATCCTCTTACACATTCTTTTCCCCAAAATATTCAGCTTGAGTAGAAATTTGTGAGCTGGTGAGGTGGTTCAAGTTTGCATTGAGAAAAAATTCTATGTCCCACCAAACTCAGCAATTAACACCCTTACATACAGAATGATTAAAAGCTCTAGGTATCTCCAGGGCAGGAATATGCTGTCTTTCCAAAGCCTGCATTGGAGTGGCTTTCTATAGGATGGTTGACACTCCTATTAGTTTTTATATGAAATAGAAGTATGTTATATATACATTGCAGAATTACAGCAGTACAGTGTATTGATATATTATTATATACATTTCTCATTTACTTTAAAGAAAATCCTAAAGGGACTGATGCCACTTCCAGTAGCTGCATAAGAGCTGCAAGCAGCAGGCAGAAAAACTTCAGTTATTAGTGATGACTAAAACACTTAACATAGGAGTTCTGTGAAAAATATTTTATTTAAAACCATGAAGTCATTCACAGAGATCTTTACTTTTTTTTAGCATTTTTTTAAGCTTTACAGCTGCTTCTCTAAAAATTGGTATTAAAAAAAAATCATTATTTACCCTCACAAAAACGTATTTTACCATGTTAATAGTTTTCTGCAACCATGTGAATACAATTTTCCATACATATTTCAGCTGAAAATTTGATTAAAACCATAGCGTCGATTTGCTGTAATCTTAGCAGAAGAGGAAACAGCTTGAAAATGTTGCACAGCTAACAGAAAACCTAGGCATGTCAGCACTCTCTGTGAGCTTTCCCTGCTGGGCAAGTTCAGTGATTTGTTCCGGTTCAGCTCCAGGGCATCTCCCTGATGTCCTTGGTCACTTCCTCACATGGAGGAAGGCTCCAAGGGACAGCAAAGATGCAAGAAGGGGGATTGAGGGCAGGAGGTCCACTCCTCTCCTAAAACAGATACCCAAGAATAGCCTTTGCACATGACACAGAGGCAGAATAAACTGTTGAAAGGGAAATTACATATGGTAACTGGGTCTCACATTTATTGTAAGTCAAAATTCAGCTTCTACAAAGAGCTTCAAGGCAAGCTCTCCCCCTGCGGCTGAGCAGCACCTCTGTCCCCATAGGCAGCCACAGAGGAGAGTGTTTTCTACAAAGACTCAATCACAAGCTTATGCCAGGGTGTTTCATGGCTCAAACTTGGAATATTTTGTCCATTTGAGCCCACAGCACTCACTGCACCACAAACCAGACCTCACAATGTGACAGCAGAGCTTGCTGGTGCTCACACTGAAGTGCTATGAGTGCTAACTTGTTGCCATGTGTTTCTACCATACACACTTGAACTCTCCCATCTGTATAAACAAGTATTTCAGAAAAAGATGTAAATCGGTACATCAGAAAAGATGAATAAGTCAATTGCAAATTAATGAAGTCTAGGCCAATGCCATGTCCAGTTCTAGACCCCACAACTCAAGGAAGACACAAACAAGACTGGAGAGGGTCCAAAGGGCTGCAAAACCTGCCCTGTGAGGAAGGACTTAAGTTAGATCTTTTCTCCTTGGAGAAGATTCAGGGAGCTCATCATGATTTTCCAGTACTTGAAGGGCAATTAAAAAGAGGATGGAGGCTCTCTCTTCACAAGGAGCCACATGGAGAAGACAAGGGGCAATGGGTACAATTTGCACTGCAAGAGGTTTCCTCTTGATATAAGAAAGAAATTTTTTACAGTGAGAAAAATAATTCCCAGGAACAACTTCCCCATGGATGTGGTGGAGTCCCCATCACTGGAGGTTTTCAAGATGCAATTGGACAAGGTGCTAGATAATCTAATTTAGGCACCATTGCCCACAGAAGGCTTGGACCAGGTGATCATTCAAGTCCTTTTCCATCTTGGTGGTCTGTGCCTCTGAAACTGTTTTACCTTAGTCTGCCCATGGCAGAGCTGGTTTGTCTCCTTCTGAGCAGAACAGAGGAATGTGTTAGCCAGAGCAGCAATTTCCATTCCTAGAAACACCAATGGGTCTACTTGGACCCACCACACGAAGGCTTCATATCATGCTCCTGCTGATGTCTAAATAAAGCCTTTATCACAAAACTGTAAAAATCAAACTAAAGGAACTGTGAAATCTCTCACTAAACAACCCTTGCAAAACAGCTTAAGAAAAGCAGGGAATATTGTTCCAAATAAAAGATTTGAGAGTGGAGGTTTTTCTGGCTGTCCACTAACTCCAGTTTGCAGCCTTTGGAAAATTATGTACCTGTCTGTCAAGTGGAAAGAAAATAATTTTTGCCTGTGTTTTCCCTGTTTTTCTTTCTATTTTCTATCCCCATGACAACTTTTTCAAAAAAGCATAGGGTAATCTAACTGAGCCTCAACTCTACATACAGTTGTTTGTTATAAAACTGTTAACAAAATAAACATTGCCAAGTGAAATCCTGAAACTCAGACCTTCTCTGAAGTCCGGTCTGAGCAGGATATACAAAAATATTGGGTAGCTCAGTGGAAAAGTATCCAGGGAATGTTTTATACTAAAGAATCTTTCTTTAACCAGGATAAAGTGATGAGCTAAGGAACAGCTCTTTATATGATTCCCACCCCCCACCTTTTAAACTAGCTGGATACACCTTTTTCCTCGCCCTGCCCAAAAAGGCATTCTTCTAGTTCTCACTGAATCCTTCATTAATAAACCTATTATGAAAAGCAGTAGGTGCCTCCTGGAAGGTCCACAGATAGGTAGGACACTATTTCAAGTAGCACAAAAATAAAAAAAATCTTGTGCACTCAGATGTGCTTTCTGTCAGAAAAGAATCATTATTAAAAGCCTAATATTACTCGCTCTCTCTTCCAAATCCAAATCCCAGAACTCTGAAGTGAGAAAAGTTCCATAGGAAAACATGCATTAAAAAGCAGAATGGCTTCCAAGGTGAACCTGAAGCAGGGTACTTTGCAGGATCAGGAAGTCTGAACTGATTTGTTGAGCTTGATTAAAATGTGCACCTAAAATTCTAAGATATAATTTGCAAAACTGCAGCACCTTTTAGGCAAGGATTTCAATTCACTGCAAGCATTTCTCCAGCCACAGGACATAAATAATATACCTTTGATTCACAGTTATCTCCAACTTACAAGGCAACCCATGTATAAGAAGAACTGAACAACTTGAATATTGGTATCAAAGAGGCATGGAGGCGTTCAGATCTGAGAGCACTTAAGTGACAAATTCCTACTTGTGAGAGAAGCAGAGAAGTTATATTGAGAACTTCACTTCAGGCCTCTAAGATTTCAGCTGGAACTGAGCACCAAGCAGGTCATTAACCACCAGGCAGCATTAGCAGTGAACCAGCTCTGTGCACCAACTCAAGCAGCAACCTGCGCACGAAGCAGGAGCTCAGCAGCAGCTCTGACATGTAGCCATATCCCCCCAGCATACTTTGCTGAGGTTATACTAGCAGACATTGCACACTGAAAGAAGCAGAGTGAAATAGCTTGTAGCTAGGGTCCTGAACCCACATTACCTTCTTTTCATGAGTTTTATGGCAGACTAACTGTTCTGATTCAACAAAGAGCCTGTAAGTGGATGTAGCACATTGAAGATATTACTGAAGTGCAGTAACTGGGTACAATCAGATTTGCCTCAAAAGTCCACTTCTGACCAAAGGACTAATATAGGTGCACTCTCCTCCACTTAAAAGCAGAAAGGAAACCAGATCTCCTTGCAAAGTCTAAACCTAAATTCATACATAAAGTCAGTGAAAGAGCTAGCACAAAAATCCCAAACTACACTCTCTTCATCTTAAGTTAATGAACTTTTCCATTTTACTTTATTTTGCAGACAGTTAATGCTGAATCTCACCCAGATTTGACTTGAATCCCAGCCAACGAGGACTCAGTAGCCAGTTCAGTCATCCCAAATGGCTTAAAAACAATGGCAGCATTAAAATAAAGACTGAGATTCAGGTTCAAGTTGGAGATAAAAATAATTGGTCAGACTAAATGCTCTAGTTAGACTCTGCTCAGCTGCCTGGATTTAGCTGGTATCATGCTAACCTATGTCTGATGACTACCAAATGGATTCGGGAGCTGACAGCACAAGACTGCAGCATTTGGCCTGATGCAAAACCTCTGCTTCTTTACACTGCAGTTCACATTCACCTCAACTTCCCATATTTTGCTTTGTGATAACAACCCAGTGAAAAAAACAAAAGGAACCTGCCTTTGGAGTTTCAGTTGGTGTCAAGCCAAAACCACCAGACCTTCACTCACAACTAGGAATTTGTGCTAAAATCCAGGGTACAGGTGGTCAATTGGTTTCATCAGGAAAGATTTGCACAGCTTCACTTCAGTGCAAGTGCTTAACTGTTTCCATCTACACATCTTCCAGTAGAGGCAGGAGGACCTACTGATAGCCTCATGGACTCCTCAACCAAATCAACACCCATTTCCCAGCACATGCACACTTAAGGGACCTTGGGCTAACATCACTATCAAAAATAATTTAGGGATAATCAATAGTGTCTCTGACACACAACTGGTCTGACCACCTTCAACACTATGAGTCTCAAAATCTAATCCTGAAATTCTCTAAGTTGGGTCTTTGGCAAGATACTTCCAGAAGAATAATACACCCATGTGTCCTTGCAAAGAGTTTTGGCATCAGGGGAGAAACCACAATTGCTGCTTAATGGTTAAAATCTTGCTTTTATCAAATTTGCATCCAGTTTAGAGTTTAAATTTTTGGCACTTCATGTTTAGGCTGATTTTTGGTTTTAATTATTTTTCCTCCCTCCCTTAAGAGACCCTTGACTTCTCAAATTTCAGCCTCCCCTCTGATGAGTCAAAAAGCTGGAGTTTCCTGAATTTCTTGCTTTGAACAGTGATTCCATCAGTCCTGTGGCTATTCTTTTTTTTCAAAATCCAACTCTAAATATTCCAAGCCTGGAAATAGTATTTCTAGGGTAGTCAACCCTTGCCAACTACAGGAATAAAATGATCTCTTTGTTATTACCCATGCATCCCATGTCCAAGGCCAAAGCACAGTTATCTGATTAACTCTTTACCACTCTTCTTGCTGCCAATGCTTCCTAGGGTGGCAACATTTATCTGTAACTGCAACCTGCACTCTGGCTTGCTAAGTGTGAGATCTTGCATACGGCTATATTGAAAATTAGGAAGCTTAGCAGGAAATCCAGGCTGCTTTGTCTTCTGGGCCTGTCCCCTGGATCAGTTGCTGCCCTGGTCCTTTTCTCATCTGAAAAACTTAGCAACGATATTTTAATGTTGTCTTGCATATCACTAATTAAAAGAAATGCAGAGGATCAAGAACTGAGCAATTGAGCAAGTTCACAATTGGACACATCATGAATTCATCCATCCAATGACCATTCCCATCCAATGACCATTCCCATCTAAGAACATTTTTTTTTAAAACTAACCCTATATCCCATCTGCAACAGTTGGCAGTAGCTAATGCTTACAGCTATAAGACAGTCCTCTCATACAGTCACATCATAGCTATACTTGTAGACATTTTTTTCTCCAAGCTAGTAGCCTGAGAATTTTATGGCTCTACAGAAGCCATTCAGTAGCAATAAAACCACTGATTAGTTGTGAACAGTATGGTCATATGAGCTTGTATCTGCAATTGGTATTTGGTTTCTGAATTTTGTATGAAAACATTGTCAGTTAGGTGTGGTGAAACTGAATTTCTCTTTCCCAAAGCACTCCATCTAACACTTGTAATTGGGGGTTAGCTTGAAGAAATCACTGAGGCTTTGAGGTTTTCATGGGGTTTAAAGTAACTTACTATTCAAGGGGTTCAAGGCATGCTAGCCTGAACTGAAAGCAGAATTAAATGTTCTTTTCTTATCAGGGCAGGTATCACACACATCAGACTCTTGCTTCAAACACCCAACTGCCCCTGTACCAAAGCTATGGGAAGAACTTGAGTAGTCACTATGATTTTATGAGGAAGATGGAGGAAAGACCCTGTCACCTTTCTGCTACTACCAGATGCTACGGGACACAGTGACTGAACTGCAAGTCACACAACACAGAGCCAGGTCTTTCTCCTTCACATCAAAACCAAAATTGGCTTCAGCCTTGTCATGAACTTTGGCACCACTCCTCTCTACAGCAGACTCCAACCCACCTGAGATGAAATGTAAAACTTAGCACAACTACCCAGGAATATGATCTTAAAATTGCCCTCCTAAGAACATAATGGACAAGTACCAAAAGAATAAGAGCCAATGCAAATGCTCTTGATATTCACAAAAGCATACCAAATTGGGTTTTTGGGGGGGAAAGCAGCACTAGTTTAAGCCCTAACTAAAATTAAGACCTTTGCCAAAACCAGCATCTAATTCAAGAATACAGTGCACTGCACATGTTCATTTCTGAAAATCCCCCAGTTACCTAAGCTTGAAGAATAGATCTAAATGCAATGAAAAAGAAATACAAAAAAGAGTAGACACCAGAGAGCAGAACAGAGATAATCTGATCTACTTCCCGGCCAAGCTTTCCGCAATATGATAAGATTTTATGAAGACTAAAGTAATGATAGTTTTTCTTCTCACATTTATTATTATATTGTTTTCTGCTTTGAAACTTTCAGCCTATTTCAATGCCCCCTGCAGCAATTCCTGGCGTCTGGACTTTACAATGATCATGTAATATTTCCCCCATCTCCCCCAAGAGAGGAAAGATACCAGGACAATAAAAAGGTCACAGGCAGAAGCAAATCATGTACTGAACTGCCTGGTGCTGCAACCTGCATGAAAGGAAAGAAGTTGCAAAGACCACAGATACTTCTCAGGATAAAGACAGTTCAGTTTCATGAATTCTGCTGTCTGGTCAGATGAGACTTTTCTAAGACTCTCATATGTCTCACGATGTATAAGAGCTATATGTAAGGAAACCACCACAAGCTGTGACTTGCAATAGCAAAACCAGCACCTTAGCACTGCTTTATTACTCATGCAGTGAAATCTACTGGAATGCAGGATGCCTCCAGAGTTATCTCTGTCACTCCCAATGAAACCCCAAATGCATGCAGGAGAGACAGCAGCAGAGACTCGTCATCTTACCTATGAACTGCAACAGTCACATTCCCTGGAGAAGTGATGAATCTGAGCATGAGCTGACTGTTTCTGGGCAGCAGCTAAAGAGAAATAACCTCACATGATGCTGGAATTCACTGGCCCTGCACCAAACTGCTCCTCTGCTTTGCTAATGCCACCACCACCACACCCACTCAGTGTTTGAGGGCCCATCCCAGGGAAGACAGAGGGTTCATAGAATCACAGAATCATAGAATGGTTTGGGTTGGAAGGGATCTTAAAGATAATCTAGATCCACCCACCAGCATGGGCAGGGACATCTTCCACTAGATGAGGTTGCCTTGAGCCCCATCCAACCCAGCCTTGAACACTTCCAGGGATGGGGCATCCACAGCTTCCCTGGGCAACCTGTTCCAGTGTCTCAACACCCTCTCACTAAATAATTTCTTCCTAATGTCAAAGTGAAATGAAGAGAAAGGAGGAGCAAGGAGGGGAAAGGAAGGGAAAGGGCAAGGAAAAGCAATGAAGGGCAATGAAGGGAAAGGAAGGTCAAGGAAGGGCAAAGAAGGTCAAGGAGGGGCAAGGAAGGGGCAAAGAGGGGCAAGGAGGGGAAACAAATCGGCTCAGTTACATCTGTTTCATGGGTACAGAAGCAAAGAAGACTGAAGGGAACTAAGCAGTGCCACCAGACAACAGGAGTAGGAAAGGGACACATGCAGCAACATCTGTCACTTTGGTCTCTCAACAAGCAACACTAATGTTGGACAGGGGTAACACGCTGAGACAAATTCTTTGGAAAGCCAGCCTTGCAAATACTGGCAGGCAAATCTAGACCAAGGGTTTGATCTTGAAAATTACTCTGCTTGGATGCACTGAAACAACCTCAAGTAGAATCCCCTCAAGTTTAGGCCAGGGACAGGTGCAACAGTTGATAAACCAGACAGCAAAGGATTCCCTCATTTGTAGCAAACGTTAGGCTGACAATCTGGTTATGTTATGTTGGACAGTTTCCTTTCTGGCATGTGGCTGTGACCTCCTGAATGATGTAAATGCTGTTATTTCCCAGTGTCAATAAGCATATATCAAAATAAACAGATCTCCACAGCTGTCAGTTAGGGACTGTGCTAGCAGAAACACAAGTTTAAGGTCATCCACCGTTACAGTTAGTCTGAACTTGAGAAGAACTGGAAAACTGCCCCACAGAACTACAACAGCTACACCCAGTGTTGCACTCACTTTCCCTTTATACTGTCTAGCAAAAGAATACAGAAGTAATTTTTCAATTCAGAATAGACAGGATTATTATTTTAACTAGCAGCTTGTTGATTCTTTTTACATTTATTGCTAATGATTTCTACTCTGCACTTGGATGTTGAGGCAGTTATTTTTGCCATGTGGAACTACATACAGAAATCTTTCAGATACACCAGAGGCATACCATACGCCCAGCACAGACAAGCTACAGTCCTCCCAGTGCATGGAAAGGTTGTGTTTGCCTTTCCCTGCCTGCCAATCCCTCTCCTTTTGTCTTTGATTAGATACAAACCAAACACTGACCAGCACATTAACAGCCAGTAAAGTAAGTGCAAGGAGGTTCACACTTCATTTACTATATCTGAAATGTAAACATCTCTATCCAAGTGACTCCAAGGATTCTTCATTCCTGAGAGAGCTTCTTTGAGGGTGTGATTCACCTCAAATTAGACACCTGTTTCCCCTCCAGTGACCATAAAGAGAGCGACTACCTTAGACATCTATGTTGAGTAGTCCATGTAGCCAGACCTGCTGCTCCAGATCCCAGAAAACCTATCATAACTTTTGCAGTTAATGCAAGCTGCAAGGGAGGGACTATAGGTCTTCTGACTGTCTACAGCATCTCACAGAAAGATGCCAGCAGCCTCATCTGATGGGCTTCCATCTCTGTTCATGCAGCCCTCACAGTGGGCTGTCAGAAATATGAGATGAGATGGCACAACTGCACGAATTGGTAGTATTGTCAGAGAGAATTCAGAGGCAAAGGGGAGTGGGGCAGGGCAAATAAATTATTTGCTTCATGCACTATTCTTTTTTTTTAATCTCACAAACCTGGCAGGAGGAGTGCAGCTTTCAGAGGAGATGTAATGAATGAATCGCTGCCTTACAAAATAGCAGATCCATCAACTGAGATATAAAGTTACAATACATGACTGTGCTGCTACAGGGGGGAAATGAGTTGTTCTTACTACTTCCCTCATTCCTTTCAGCAAAATTGCTGCTTGCTTTGCACTGCTACAAAGAAATATTTGGCTTCAGCAAGGGCACAGGATGGCTGTACTCTTCCAGGAGGAGATTTACTAAAAATAAATCAAGCAGCTCTAATCTTACATTTGAACTCATAATATCTAGAGTGATGGTACAGAGCACCTAGATCTAAGCAGTCAATTATCACACTACAGTGGCTTCTCCACCTGTTTCTGTAACCCAGATAAAAGCCCTGTAAGTATTACAGAATGTTCCTCACCAAAGTGCCCCCATTCCCCAGGTTCAGCAACACTGACAGGGAGCTTTTTACTGATTTGATCACTCCCTCCATCGAAGGCAAACTAGCCAGAAAAAAAATATATTTTTCCTCCATATTCCAGATTGAAACACCTTGGAATGCCTAAAAACTGAGAGCACAGAAATGGAGAAGAATAATCCTCCACTGGTCAGTTTGAGTGCTTTTTGATGCAAAAACTGTAGGTAACCAGGCAGCCACTGCCTACTCATGTAACGGAGACATGAATATGTAAAAATATCACATGACCAGGGCTGAAAGAGCAATATCTTTTCAAAGGCATACAAAGCTGCACATTTGGTAGAAGCTTTAACCCCTCAAAGACATATGAATAGATCTACAACTGAAGGAAGCACTGCTCTGAAAAACAGACTTTTTCCTCTCACTTTTCAGAAACCACTTCCCACATCTCATAGTTATCAGTTGTTTAGGAGACAGAGCAAGTTTTACCTGGTTGGGAGGTACCCATCTGATGGCCCAAGAGCTGGCAGGGTGAGCTGACTGGCCAAACTGGACACCAAAAAAATAGGAAACCTCAGTTTTGTTTTTCATGAAACTTGTAGGAACTGACTACCTTTAAGACTTCTGTCATTCTTTCTAATTTGGATTAAATTAGCCAGTGAAATGAGTTTCACAAAGGAAGTGGATTATGATTGAGATTCCAGTCACATAGATCACATTTCCTATTGGCTGAGGGGGCTGGGGGGGAAAAAATAAATGCCAAATAACGCCTTGCTTTAACTTTCTGGAAAAGGACACTGGCAAAACTGTGTGTTCTTTGTTGCCCCTGTATACCCAGAATTATACATCGGTTAAACTGTAACAGTCCAATTTTGGATGAAAGCCATGATTTAATGTACTGTGAAGCACTGACACTGGACTTAACTTATAGCCTGAGTTGCTGCAGCCATCAACATCACTTTTGAAAACTGGTGATGATCAGTTGGCCAAGTATCCAGAGACATTTCTGAACTGAGTTCAGCGATCCTTCTGTGTGCTCACAGGTTGCTTCTCACAGACAAAAATTAAGAGTAAAATTATCAGAGATTAAAACAGAGCCATTTACCTGAAACATACTTAGAACTTGCATTTCCGCTACTTGCAGTTACAAGCTTTTTTTTTGAAGCAGTTTTGCTAATGTGTTTTAAATCTTGCCTGAGTACTAAGTGCTATAAAATCAGTTTCATTGACGCAAATACTTTGCTAAAAGCAGCAAGTGGATTAAAACAAAGGAAAAACGCATCCAATTTGGAGTGTCTTTTCATCCAAAGCTCCAATCCCAAGTCTTTTTAAGTCACTTTTTCCTCAGGTGAAGCCATGGAAAAAAGTTAAATGGCCATCATCTTGCGCTCATCTTTAACTCCATCATATTTCAACTCTGGTTATTGCCTGTTTTATGGACTTACTGAAATCAGAAAGGATCTCATCAGCTCTGTGTCAAAATGTGTCTGATCTTACAAGGAAGGTGAGCTGAGATGCTTTCACTAGGCATCTCCAAACGCCTGTCCCAGGAACAAGAGGCAACATACCCTCTCTGTCTTCACAGCTTGCTCTCCTGTAGGCCCAGGAAAAAAAAAATAATTAAAAAAATCAAGTTTATTGTTTATCCTCAGGGAATACTGCAGAACTGACACTCTGGTATGATAAAGCAAAAGCAGGAGCAAATGCTAGGTCTGTCATGGACCATAGAACTTCCTTTCTGCAACTCTCCTACTTCCGTTCTCAGAAATGGAGTGACAGCTACATGTTGTATTAATTGACTTGAGATGCAGGAACATTTCATGGCTGAAGCCCCGTTTTGCACTCATGCAGCCATCTACTGGTGTGTTTCAAGTCTCAGTGTTCTTCCCAAGACACTCACGCCACCAAAGCCCAGGCACCACACAGACCTATTTTACATTGGTCATCTACACTTCCCATGGTCAACACTTAGAAGGACACTTACCCTACTCTAACACAGGTATCTAAGGCAGAGAGAGCTGTTAGCATCTGCAAGTACCTCCACATGTTCCTTACGTATAGCAGGAGGAAACTACAGTATGAGTACAAACAAAGAAATTCAGCTTTTTAGACAGTTTAAATAAGTTTGATGAACCTTAATCTGCTATATCCATAGGTGACTATACATCACAAAAATCTGTTGCTTATCTCCTAGCCTAGACAACAGGAACACAATGACAGGAAATTTGGGGGGTTCTCCTTTCTGAACACATTTCAGTACCAAAAATGGCCATATGTCCTACTACCTCTAGCACCTCACTAGAAAAGATAAAATGCTGATGCAGAAGTAAACTTTTGCCATTTGCTCTCAACAGTGCTGCCAATTTACTGACAACTCCATGTAAAACATCTCTTGTAATTACTTAAAACATGCTCAGACCTCCACTCTCACCCATGTTCACTAAGGCAAAGTAACCTAAGTAGTATTTAGCCCGAGGGATCATAGAATGGTTAAGGTCGGAAGAGATCCAACCCCCCTGCTATGAGCAGGGACACCTCAAGCTAGACCAGGCTGCACAACGTCTCATCCAATCTGAGAAGAGTCCAATATTTACCCATTTTCCATCCACATTGCCTCATTTCTGAGTCACACCACTCCTTCACTGGCAACCTAGCAAAGTCCCTTCATCACAGCACCAAGTCACTGTTCACCATTCACCACCACAACTATGCACTTTGATTCCAGAATTTCCTGGGTCAGACTTCAGAAGCCGGGACCTAAGAACTTCATGTATTCTCTACACATGTACTTGCCATTTCTTCTAGTCAACTGCTGCCCTCAAAGGACATGCAGAGGGCTATCACCTGAGCTATTCCATACCATCAGAGGAGCTGGCAGGATTCCCCTGAACACTTCCCCCAACCAGCTAGAAAGAATCTGCCAGTGTAATCAGGGAACCTAAGCTTAGCCTTTCAGGACAAATATTGATACGGTGCTGAAAGTACAGTTTCTGAAGCTCACATTTCCAAAGCCCCCAGAATTTCACAGGCACATCAGCCAGGGCTCTGAAACAGTCCTTAGCATAATCTAAACATCTCTGGCTACCAACGTCATCACATATTTACAATTCCGGCTTCCAAATAATTGCAGACTAGTCTGCCATTACTGTTAAACATCTGGCACTTGGCAGCACTCACTGCAAACACGGAGTTCCACACCACACCGCAATGTTTAGCGGTCAGGGCTTGGGGGCTCAGAGGTGGGCAGGTTGCCTAAACAGGCATGGAAGAATCTACCGAAGTAGAAACCAAGCAGTTGTTTGGCAGTGAAAAAGAAGAGGTGAGGAGACAGGAACCATGTTTGAGTACATCCTAATCTAACTAGCTTGCTGTGCTATGCTCTGTGCTGCTGGGAATAAGTCAGGAATGCACAAACCCCATTACTGAGAGCAATCAAACAGCTGCCCTGGGGATAAACATGATTTAAGTACTAAGCTCTTTTAGGCCTGAAGTCCTGGCAAAAAACAGCAATGTACACAGGTTCAGCCCTCTCTCTAATCTAGTGGCCTTTAACAAATTAACACTAAATGTGAGAGAAAATTCCTAAAAACACAGAAAACCAAAACCAGTGTCAAACACAAAATCACGGGGATTACTACATGCTATGACTCCTACCTAATGTTGCCAAGATGTTTATTTTCCACCTACATCTTCTGCCTCCACCATCTGCTGGACCTGCCCACAGCTATATGATCACACCTCCTCTGCACAGGCATGCACGCCAGGCAGGCAGTCTTGGGAAACCTGTGGCTTCCAGTGCTGCAAAACAGCTTCCCTACAGCTATGGGAAATGCTCCTGTCAGAGTTTTGCTTTCCCTCCTTTTTCTGCTCCACTGGTTGTGAGTTTTCCATAGATTTCCATCCTTCATAGACTTCTTTAATCCCCAAAACCCCAGTTACAGGATTCATTAGAGTTAAGGTAGTAAAGAGGTGAAGTGTTGCTGTTTACATAGCTGCCTGGCATACTACAGCAATGCAAAACATGCTACCTTGTAAAGCCCACAAGAATTACATATAGTTCAACATTTTGAAATTCTAAATAAAAGGGAAACCTGAAGCATTTGACATATGCAGCCACACACATCACAGGGAACCAGTTCTGCTTGAAGGACTGCTGAAACCCTACAGCTAATGAGCTGCCGTGCTTTAGTTTTTACAGACTTCCCATATAATCCAAAGAAATCTGAGTAACAAAAAATACTGGAACTAGGTTCTGAAAAGAGCTGAAAGGGGAATTTCTAAACCAGCAGTTACAAACAAAACATTCAACTCACAGCCACACAAAGTCTCTCAGGCTGGCATGTTCAAGCTATCCCACTGAACAGGAGCTGTATCTCTCCTAAACAACTGGCAAACTCTGCCCATCTGGAGCTGCAACCACCAGGGCCCTTCTCCATAGCAAACAGGCCACAAGCTGAAGCTTAGTGCATCGACCTTCACCTCAGGCTTAGGTAACCACTATAGGGAACAAACTATTTCAAGACAGCAGAGACTTTTAACCAATGTCAGGTAGCACTCCTCTGCCCAAAGGAGGAACCATCTTCTTGTTTCCCATTTACCTTTTGCCTCTCATACTCTATTGCTTCACCTACAGCTGCAGGTGGTCTTGAGCAACTCCCCATTCCTCCTACAAACAGATCAGTATCCCATGTTTACTTATACTCAGGCATCCACATTGTCAGTTCCAGAAGAGTAAAGCATAGTGCTGGTAACAGAAACTTCCTTTAAACAACTAGGGGAAGTCTTTGTATGACAAATTCTGGGTCCACTATGAGACTTACATCTCTCTGACATCTACAGGAGGGGCATAACTGAGTAATGCAAGCAACCTGGGAGCTTTCTGGAGTGGGATAATTTTGTATACAGGTGGGTCAACTTACATCTGGATCTACTATTCACTAACAAAGAAGCACTGGTTGGGAATGTGCTAATCAACAGAACCTTGGTGCATGAAACAGCGGCATTCACAGTCCTGTGGGGAGTAAGGAAGAAGAGTAGCAGATTCTACAGTTTATTGACTTGTCTCGATACTGACTCATCTAAAATATCTTGAACTCACCAGTGTGGACTGGAAGTAGTTCATAATCATTTATAAGTATTGCAGAAACTACATGTCAAAACCAAGGGTTCCGTAGCAGAAGCAGGGAGCAGATGCAGTCCCTGGCCCAAAGACACAGTCACCCAGAACACTCTCTCTGATCCCTTCTGCCCCAGCACCGGGCTGATTCTATGTTGAACCAACAATAGACTCCAATACTGTTGCTGGGTTTGTGGTTCTTCTTCCTGCTACTGAGTGAACATAAGAAATGTGTCCTGTCAGGCAGATAAATGTCAGTCTCCATGACTCGTGTGAGAAGACTTTCACATTCACATCCACAGGATGTGTTGTTCTGCACAAAAGTTAACACTTGCTTTCTAGGAACCCTTCTGACTGAGCCTTTCGTTATGCGCAAAGCACCCAGGCCTGAAACTAGCTGGTGAAAATTCACAGAGTTCGAGAGCATTCAGCAACTGGGAAATCAAATTGCCAGTTTTGTAGGTGTCAAACTTGTCTTGAAAATTCACCTTGCAGCTCAAAAACACATGACAAGTTATAGAGCTATATTTAACCACAGGAACGTCCTTCAGTTGTTCTATGCTATTCATCTCAAGAAATTCAAGTAGTTAGTTATTTAGAAAGAAGAATCGTATTTCAGAAATAATAACTGATCAATTTTAAAGAGCAATAACTCTGTTTCCACAGTAATGAAACTGTTCACTACAAGGCTGAAGCCATTTACTTTTGAACAGCATGATGACATTTTGTTTTCTAGTACGATGTTGCAATCTAAAAAAAAACCACCAGGTAAATAAGCAAATTAGTACAAAAAGTGTTTATCAACTGAAGAGGAAATATATCTTTTTAAGTGATTAAGCAGCAATCTAAGAATGAGATATGTTTAAGACCTAACTATTCTGAGAACAGCTGCATTTCCTAAATGAAGCATAATGAAGGTTAAGAAGGGATTGACTGTTTATGTACGCACCAAGAATATGAAAGCTTGTTACAGTTGACGACAGTGATTGTGAATGAGATAGTAAGCTAAGTTACTGAAGGGTAAGCCTTATAAGTATCTGAGTCACAAATTATTTGGAAGATTTTACTACATATCCTTATCCATTGCATGACTTTCTCTGCACCATTCAGTGCCAGTCTTTGACAGAGTTACTGGAAACTAAACTAAATTGACCTAATCTAATAATCTGTCCTACTAATGACATTTCTGTGTTCTTACACAGTGTAATAAAAGTCTGTTATCAAATGATTTATGCTGCATACTGCTCACAAATTTGCCCTGCAGATCCCCAAAGTGTGTATTTTCACAGCCACTGGAAAGCAGGCATATTTGGGGCAGAAGCTAGACGGTGAAAATATTGCAAAACTATAAAGAGAGAGAGAGAGAAAACACCTGAGATAGATAATTTCACTGCTTTCTGCTCAGCCTCCTGCCTGGTGAGATCAGCCTGGAGAAAGTGCTGGCTTCAGACAACCAGAAGTGTAGAAGCTTCATGTCTGCCCCCACAAATCCCTCATCTTCCCAGAGCTGTCCCACAGCTTGGAACCAAAATTATGCAGGTGGCCTAGGAACTCTGGAGTAGCTGAATATTCTCAGCGAAGTGCAGCTGGAGTCCTCTCTTCTAAATACACATTATCCAAGCATCAAAGAAATGCCAACCATGTATGTGTAGGACCCTACTAGAATGAGAAGTCATCTCAGCAGAAATGTTATGGGTAGCATCCAGAGACAACAAAGAGAGCCTTTGTTTTAAAGTCTCTCCCCTCAACCATAGTAACCAACCCCAGTTTTAGATATGAGAAGTCAAAGAATTGCCACTGTAATTCATCTTCCCTAAGCATGAGCTGCTGGTGTCCCAGAGGACAGTCTAAACCTCAGCAAACATACAGTTGACTAGATGCCAAGTCTGTGGATTGTCTAGTTGGCAACATGCAATCACAGAATGAAAAAAACAGAGCAACAAATGTTGTTTTCCTATCTTATTGCTAACCATATGGACATTTTCCCTACCACAGCTCTTAAGTAGAACAGGTACCAGAGATAGCTGCAGTGGGTGGGCTGTACTCCACACATTTCATCATTCTACTTCTAAACTTCACCACTTTAACAGTCATCTCTAGAGCAAAATTATTCCCATTCCTCCTATCCTGTGACATGAAAATGCTCTCTCCTATTACAATTTTATAGCCTCTCAGACCTCACACAGGCCATTGAAACTGGACCCTCAATTTACTCAAATGCTCTCCCTCCATCTGATACTAGATCTTCTTAACTAGATTATAATTTAACCCATGTTGGTTTAATTAATTGTTACCTCCCTGGGTTATCTTGCCTAACTAACTGAGCTGTTCTAAGTGTCCACTTCACTACTGTTTCATTCTTAATTGATTGCCCTTTTGATTTATCCACATATTTGCTCTCAAATTTCCTAACTATAGTCTTTCTTTCTTTCTCTGCTACACTGCTTCATATAAACATTTATTTACTTTATTATCTGCTTTTAATATTTCTTCCTCAGCACCCCTACTATTACAAGCTACTTGCCTCTATTGTGTTAAACCCTACCAATCTACCACCTCCACTCCAACCTCCCAAGACCCCTCTGCCTCCCCACTTCACCATCACCCCTCCCACCCGTCCCTCCAAGCACATATATTTTCCCCCCTTCTGGAGTTCCCCTCTCCATAATCCCTGCTTTGCATCCCACAAGAGGGCTTCGACATGTTTCCCAATGGAAAACTCAGTTTTTACATAAGAGTAAGAATATATGAAGGATGACAATAGCCAGCAACCAGGACAAGACTAATGCAGGGTGGGGAGAAGAAGCACTGTACGTGGCTTGTTGCAGGAATGAAAGAGCACAGTCTTGTTCTTGAGGATCCGTGCATTTGTCTGCTCCTGGCTTGATGGCTTGCTATGGTTCATGGTTTGATCTGAGCCTGGCTCCCTGCAAGGAGAGCACGGACTGGCCTGACCTGGCCCAGAGAGGCTGAAGAAGCCAGAGAGGCAGAGCTCCAGCAGCCAGCAAGCAATTCTGCATGCACCTGGTAGGAAAGGATAGATTTTAAATAGGCATGGCAAACAAAGCTTAAGTGAGGCCCCCATCCTGTCCACCTTGAAGACTTCTCAATTTGTTGGTTAGCTTCAGCAACATTTGAGCAGGAAAGAGGGAAAGCATCAAATACAATTAAGATCCTACAAGTTTTGTGAAAACTTGGGTAGGAGAAAGACTTCCAAACTGATGAGCTCCAAGCCAGCCAAGCTGTGCACCCTGCCCAAGCACAGCCAGCTGCTGGGTCAGCACCCACTGCCTCTCACTCTGCCTTCCTCTCACAGGGGACAAAAAGAGTTGAGGGAACTGGGACTCAAAACGGAGCCTAATTAGCACTGCCATTTATAGAACAACTTCCTCTCTGAAGTGTGAAGAGCTGCTGGTGACAACCGAGGTACTTCCGGAGTTGATGCAAAGCATTTAGGTAATCTGCTTCAAAAACACCAGGGCACAAGTTATTCTTGGGCCCACGCATTTGCAGTGTCACCTGTGAGTAAGCTCTTCAGAGGGACAGCAGCATCCACAGCCACCCTCTGGCCTCCAGGCAGGGAGGGATGCCAAGGCCTGACCAGGGAAAGGAAGCACAAAACCTTTCAGATACCAGCACACTTGTAATATTTAATTCCCCTTCTAATACCAGGAGGGTCCAGATATTATGCCATAAGATAGCAACAGATCCCTCCAGCAAGCAGCTGCTAAAACAGCAACAGAAACTGGTGCTCACAGAGGGCTCTGGTAAGCAGAGAGGACATTACAACAATGCTGGATGTAGACAATAACTTTCAGTACACTTTTCACAAACTACTTCAGTTTAAAGAGAAGTGGATGAATGGAGCAGCGCAGGTCCTCTGTCGAGACACTCAATGTCATACAAATTTTGAAAAAAAAGAACAAAATGTTTGCTAGTAGTGTTTTAGGAGGAGGCCCACCAGCTTCCTCAAGGGAAGGACTAGCCCTGGGTACCAAACATACTTTTCATGTGAATCAACTTTGTTAAGTTTTATGGTCTTTTACAATACCTATATTTAAAAGATGCTGCTAAAAGAGCATGAAAAACCCTAAACAAACCTTCAAGCAATTTTAAAAATCTGCTAAGTATGAGGACAAAAGTAAAAATTCATTAAACGAATAATTCAACCTATTTAGTCCTTCAACTAAGAATCTTAAGACAGGAATATTGCCTGAAAGTTAGTTTAAAAATATTTTTAAATTCCATTCATATGCTCAATGACTAGTCAAGAGCCAGTGTTTTGGGAGATGTTCCTCCCTGATACATTCACTCCATTTACTTTAGATCCAAGAAGTTGAAATGAAATGACCAAGCCTATTTATTCATCAAACTTGTTCAAAGCTAATCTGTTCTTAGCAGTTACCAAACTGTTTAAGAAATATCTGTACACTGTGAGCATTTCATGAGTGAAAACAACTTCCACCTCAGGACTTTTAGGATTCATTTTTAATTTGTCCAAGGCAAAATAAGTCATAGATCTTAAATGGAAAGGAGAAAGAGTCTCATAGGACAGACTGCACAGCATAACAAGACACCACCTGAAACCAAATAATTAAGTCAAATTCAGGAAACAGCTTATTAAGCTCCTGAGCAAACTCATCTTCATCTAGGCTGACCTGTGATTTCAGGTGCAAGCACACTATGCACATGCTCCTAGTTATGTTATGGAGAGCCCACCTCCCACCAAAAACCTCACCACTTTCCCCATGCCAGCAAAAGTAACTTTGCTTTTCTCCACGATGTAGATCTGCTGTTTTGCAGCAGAAGAGAACACAGAATTTTAAAATTAAAATTAAAACTAAACAAAAAACCCACCAACAGTCTAACTACTTAGGCCAGCCAATGCGTTTTTCCACACTGTGGAAGAACAACAAACTCCACCCTCTTAGTACAAGACTTGCACTTGCAATGGCCTGTTTGACAAGTGAAACACAAAACAGATTTTTAAAAGCAAGATGAGAGAAATCATTCTGTTCATTCATCAAAGACTCAAGGCAAAAATAACCATGTTATCATGTGCTGGACACATTAGCATTCACTGAACTATATTAGATAAGTGCTTTCACTTGTTTTGTTGTCTAAACAGAACTATCAAAACACGATTTCTCAAATGATAGGTTTACTTTTTTGTTGTTGTTACCATTTTTGGATCAGCTAGCTCAAGTTCCAACTCACTCATTCTCTTCAGGATATGCTTAAGTATATAAAGGCCATGACTGGAGTGGTATAGGGGAAAAAAAATCTCATGTGCATTTTTACTGCTTCATCCAACTGGGAATACTAAATCCTGGAGATGTTCAGCATTTGTCCATAAGGCTCACCAAGTGTCTTTTGATGGGTGCCAAGACAAAATGTTCAATTAATAATATGACCTATAAAGGAATGCCCATATAAAGGAATGCTCAAATTAGTTTTGTTTCTCCTGTTCCCTTCACTGTTTCAGTTTCCTTAGTTTAAAAAAAAAAAAAAAAAAAAAAAAAAAAAAAAAAAAAAAAAAAAAAAAAAAAAAGCAGTATCTAATTATAGGCTGATATGTAATTCTCACTATAGCAATCCCCAGCATTTAAAAATCATGAGTCAGGCCCCCAAAATTCTGATTAAGGCACAGAAATTAGACATCTGAAAAACAACAACCCACAATGGATTTTTATTTGCCTTTTGGGCACAAGCCACCTTTCATGTTCTCAAGTCCTTTGCTTTAGGTATGAGAGCAAAAAAATTCCTTCTTTGTTTTTATTCCATGAAATCAAGCCTATCACACATTCATTTGATTGCAGGAGCTGGCACAAATATTACAGGGTGAGCAATAGCAGACTTGGTAACATTCCCCAAGGCACATTAACAGCCCCTAAGTGCAAGCGTAGAGTACAGCATCTGCTCCTGCTTTGCTTTGGGAGAGAAGGAGCCATAACCAAGCCAGGTGAAATTTCACAGGTGAACATCTCCTGGACTGCTGAGGATCAGAGCTCCAGAGCCTGAAAACAGTTGGGGTTGTGGTCATTGGCAAAATCACAGAATGTTATAGGTTGGAAGGGATCCCGAAAGATCATCTAGTCCAACCCCCCTGCCAGAGGAGGATCCCCTAGAGTAGGTCACACAGGAACATGTCCAGGCAGGTTTTGAATCTCTCCAGAGAAGGAGACTCCACAACCTCTCTGGGCAGCCTGTTCAGTGCTCTGTCACCTTCACAGTGATAAAGGCTTCCATATGTTTAAGTGGAACCTCCTATGCTCCAGCTTGCACCCATTGCCCCTTGTCCTTGACACTGAGAAGAGCCTGGGTCCATCCTCCTGACACTCACCCTTGACATATTTACAAACATTAATTTTCCAAGCTAAAGAGACCCAGCTCCCTCAGCCTTTCCTCATAAGGGAGATGTTCCATCCCCTTAATAATCTCTGTGGCTCTGCACTGGACTCTTTCAAGCAGCTCCCTGTCCTTCTGGAACTGAGGGGCTCAGAACTGGACACAATATTCCAGATGTGGCCTCACCAGGGCAAAATAGAGGGGGAGGAGAGCTTCCCTTGACCTACTAACCAGGTCTACTAACCTACTGAAAGGTTTCCTAATAGTCCTGAATTAAGACCCTCACAATGTTAAATTTTAAACTCCTCTCCATGTAACCAAGGAACAGTTGTGGATGAAGAATAAACTTCCCAAGAACTTACAGGTTGAAGTATCTGATTTACAGATAACTCTTCAGAAGTGCAGGACAGACATATGCAGACAGACTTAGGTTTCTCATGACATCTGTATTTCTTAATCAGCATCATAACAATTACAGATGTCTAGTAAAAAGCAGGTAAAAATTAAAATCAGCATGTATTTCTGTCAAAAGTATATTTCACTCAACCTGGGTTGCAATCAACTGCTCCAGCATGGCCCATGATCATGTGCACCTCACAGAACCTTCCATGGAGGATTTTTTCCCTTCTTGCTAGAAAAGCTGCAATCAACTGCTCCAGCATGGCCCATGATCTTTCTGTGCACCTCACAGATCCTTCTGTGGAGGTTTTTTTCCCTTCTTGCTAGAAAATAATTTTCTCCACCTTTTCCCTGCCCAAGACATGACTTACTGTCATTGGAGATCCTCCTTATCTGTTTGCCTGCCTTTTAAAATTTTCTTTGTTCTGACTTTCCTGGAAGTCTTGTTGCTCTGCAGAAACACCTGGGTCATAGAGAAACATACAGCTTTTTCCACTGATGCAAGCTCTGTAGCTCTGTATTCGCCCTCACAGGTTTCAAGCACTAGTATGAACTCCAGGTACCTCAGTAATTCAGTCACATACTCCAGAAATTGCTACCCTCATCATACCCATCAAAAACACATGTGCACACTAACCTAGACCTTCCACCTGGAGCAAACATTTGGAAAAAAAATTGGCAAGTGTCAACCCATGCCAGGCAGGGGGGTTCACTGCAAAGCATCCTACATAAGGCAGTGCAGAAGAATCCTCTGTGCTTCTGGACTTCGCCACTTCACTGGTCCCACTGCACTGCTCTTACCCATTCCTGTGCTTAAAGGTTGTGGGAAGAAACAAGCCAACAATTTCCCCACTTCACAGTCCTTTGTGCCTGCTTCTTCATAATTTCTTTTCAGGGTTAACAATTGCACAGGTTGCTCTGTCACTATTTGCCCTCCTAGAGCAGCAATCTGAGGGAGGGCAGGAAAGGCGAGGAGCCCTGCAGGGGGCTGTGCACTGCTACAATCTGCAAGCTGTGGTAAGAGACTTCTCCCCATCGTTCCCATTCTCATCTGAGCCAACAGCACTCCTCTGCTATTGCCTCATGATTGCCTCATGCATTTCCTTTCTACCTCCTATCACGACAATGTTCTATATGGATTTATTCGCATGCCTGTTACATTGCCACTAAGCAGTAAACGGCAGGAGCCTGCAAAGAGTCTGAATCTTGCTCAGAGAAGGAAGAACCTCATGATGCCCAAGTGGATGAATAGTAAAATCATCCATAAAAAAGCAAGGGT
The DNA here is from genome assembly GCF_000747805.2 of Chaetura pelagica. NCBI lineage: Eukaryota > Metazoa > Chordata > Aves > Apodiformes > Apodidae > Chaetura > Chaetura pelagica. The sequence goes on along the minus strand of NW_009954185.1, from coordinate 5,169,085 downwards.
AATCCAAAGATGACAATGTAAACACGACACTTTCAGCTATTTAGGGATGCCTACTGCAGCACTCCCTGCTGCAGGCTACTGGGAGACCCCACAGATCTTGTAGCCCCCACCTTTCTTGGGACTCCCAGCTCTCTTGTTCTCTCCAAGCTTTCACATGACCTGGAGACTGAACGTACTAAGTCAATGACTCCCACAGGTCAGGCTCACCATGAGAGAACACAAAGACCACCTGAAAAGATGCTACAAGATGAAAGAGTAACAAATACTAATGCTCACCTCCCCAACTAGACATGTTTTCTGGTTTTTTAGACTTTCTGTTCTTTGCCTCCTTGCCTTTCCTCACATCCTAATTTCCTCCCATTCCACACAAGCAGCTCTCAGTGTGCTCTAAGTTGCTCACCAAATACCATTTCACCCTCCAACTCCTATGAGGGCAGCAGAAGTCCTGAGGAGCACCTGAGGATGAAAGGAGGGTGCTGCCACAGGGCCAGCATGTAGAGGACTGAAAGACCCCTGTGCTGTCGGGCAAGCGGGTCTGGGACACAGGGTGATGCTGTAGCACTCAGAGCACAGTGCCCTGTGAGGCACCAGGGAACACAGCTGCTGGGGGGCTGCCAGCAAATGCAAGGTGAGGGCATGAAGCTGAGGGGTGTGCTACTGACCCACAGCCCTGCTCAGTGAGCGAGACATGACAGAGACCTAAAACTCTCAAGACAGATCTGGGGGGAGAAGAAAATGCACGTACCAGGCAGCTGAGCAGGGCAATGGCAGCAGACAGCACACAAGCTCTACCATGGCTATGTTTACTTCTCTCCAGGTGGGACTTTAATAGAAGGTAAGATTAATGGAGAGAACAGGGAACAAAGAACAGCTAAAGGAGAAAGACAATAGTAAAAGTAAGTGCTCACTTAGCCCAAAGGAAAAAATGGTGGTAAAAAGTAGAGAATCTGAATTTCATCAGTAGCTGAAGATTCATTCTTTGCCTTCTTTATTAACCTTAGAATCTGGTTAGTCCTCTTCTATGTTTCTCCTCACAAAGGCATGTGTCTGATTCCTCCTGCATGCTTCTAAATACTGAGTCAGATGGAGCATATGATCTATTATGAATAGCAACATACCATCATTTAAATATTGGTGAGGACTTTTGACAAATGTAAGAGCATGATATGTAATTACAATATTTACCCATCAATAATCAAAAGTTTTTCAACATTTAGAAAAAAAAAAAGAGTGTGTAAGCATTGATAACATTGCAACTAATTAGGGAAAACAAAGTAAAACTGTAAGTTACTATCCAGGAACAGGGATTCATTTCTCATTGAGTATTCCATATGGAATAAAGATCTATTCTATTCCCTCTTAAATGGATGAATACTCCAATGGAAGTCATGGAAAGAAGATGAACGTTTACATAAAAGCATTCATCATTTTACAAGTAGTAAAGTAGTACTTCCAGGTACCAGTAGCAAGAAGGTCCAGTACCCACTAAACCCTCAGCACAAGTATTTGCATAATTCTGTCAATAAGCATTCAGGCAGCCTGTCACTAGGAAATAGCCCAGATATTTCTTCACACTAAAACCTGTACTAACAGCAAGAAAACCCACTCCATTAATCAAAACTCCTAATCTGCATAGGTGGGCTAAATCTCACTACACACATTCTTGGACTGAAAATCCTTCAGAGCACAGAATGTCTCTGCAAGCTTATGGCATGAATGATAATTTCTGAACTGACTGCTAGTCATTCAGTAGGACTCCCTACTTACTTCAGTGGTGACCTAGACCTGAAGTTAGAATCACAGAATGGTTTGGGTTGGAAGGGACTTCAGAGGTCCCCTAATTCCAACCCCTGCCATGTTCAGTTACCAGAGAAAACCAAGTCATGAAGAAAATAATTCTGTAACTTCTTTTATAACAATGTTTCTTTTACCATGTAAAAGTACCTGGGGAAGCAGAATCAAGTCTCTCCTGACAGTCAAAAGCAAAAAGATTTAAATATAAAAGAGTAACTTGAATCTTCACCTCATTTACCATTAAGCCTAGGTCTTACTGCCTTTCACAGAGAGAGGCAGGCACTGGTGAGTCTTGGATTCAGCGTCACCCCCTCATTGCATATTTGAGTGCTTTTTGGGCTGGGTCTCAATTCTTGAGGCAATTCTGAGTACTACCTATAGCAGTAGATACTTCATCACCCTGCACTGTGACACATGGTACTCTGGGACCAACAGCATAAAGAGAAAATCATTTATGATATAAACTCCAAACATTGCAGCAGATGAATCAGCCTTCCCAGAGCTGACATTTGGCCAAGACAGACTACATAGGAAAGCATTAAAACCACTTCACTGGGGGGGGTGGGGGGACAAAAAAAAGAAAAAAAAAAAAATCAGTTGTTTTCATTTTTTACAGGAAACACAAAGCTGTTACTCCTCTATTACAGCAATGACCACTCCAGGCATTCCAGAAATAGACAGAGCAGGTTTTCCCACAGGAAAGCAAGCAAAATAGCTGATCTGTTTTACTAACACTTCTTAAAATATAGAACTATATAGCAGCTTTTAAATTAAAGCTGGCTGTGCATCCTCACAGTAGAGGAGACCTGATAAGTAAAAACTTTATTTTGCTACTACATTAAGGCAAAGTCTGCAGTCTACCTGGGAAGCCCGGTAGCAAACAATTGGCATGTCAAGGATGGAAAATGACAGATGCCCTGAGCATCACTGGGAGCAGCAGGACTCTGAAGAAGGTGACTGGCAACTCAGTAGAGGAGGGAGATAAAGGAGTAAATAATTTTCCACAAGTTCTCTATGTTACTGCTATGGATGCTGCTTGAATAATCATAAAAGGAGCCATCCAAAGAGTCCAGTGGTCCCCTGATACCTGAGAAAGACATTAAGGATCTTAAGAATGAGAATATACTGAAGAAGAGATGGAAAGGAAAAAAAAAAAAAAAAAAGGTTCTTCAGGAAATGAAATTATGCTCACAGCAAAAATGGAACACTAAAAAGTTAACCGTTTCTACTCAGCTGTTTCCAGCAGCTTTAGAGCCTCATCGTAGCCACATCTCCACTTGAAGAGAGAGTATGTAAACCAAGAAATTTAGGAGAACACTTTCCAGGCAGATGGAACAGAAGTCAGTATAATTTAAGGTGTTGATTTTATGCAACACAACCTACCACTCTACTGGCCAGAAAATTATTTATAACAATCTCATTTCAAAGCCTTCACCTTCTTCGTGAATGGAGCAGTGGGAAAGTGACCTCCAAAATCCTGGTTTATGCCAGAATGTTGTTCTGCAGTATAATTCACCTTGTCAAAAATCTCAGGTACCACTAAGGTCAAGGCAACAGGCAGAGTGTCTTTGTGGAGCTCAGAGCTTCCGTAATATTTACTTAATAGACAAAGACTTCACTAGGGTTAAGAGACTTATCAGCACCATGAACCAGCCCATCCCCACCCCCCACTGTTTATCTAATCAATTTAGATTCCAAGCATCCTCTCTGGTCTTCTATATGTAAAAATTGTGACACGACAGAAATCTGAATTCTCCACTGAGGTTTGCAAGTACTGTAATATGGATTAACGTGTTTCAGTATTAATTTAACTGCATGAAACTCTGTTACAATGTTTTAACATTAGGAGCAATTTTCTTGCATTTTGGGAACCACACAGAGCATACAGAAACAAAATTTTATATATTCAAAGATTTAAAATAAGCTTAGAAAACTGGAAAAAAAAACCTGCAGCCCAAACAGCCTCCTCAGTTCGATAAGGTTCGTCCTCATTGCAAAAGTATAAATTCTAAAGGGGGAAAGACAATTCACTTTCCCTGAATTTACCTAGTAGAAACTAGCCTCAAAAATAGGTCTTTTTATATATGCCATTGAACATACATTAAATGGGAGCAACACTCTTGACTGCTCTGAAGATGAAAATTACAAGTAGAGGAATAAATCACCGGTTACTATATTGTGTGGATGATTCCATGCCCGTTCCATCCTCTATAGTCAGAAAAAGGGAAAGCACAGATGTGAAAATACACACATCCAGCAGTGTCTGTGTGTGTACATACCAGACTTTTGGGGCCCCAGTTGGGTAACCTAAATTCCAGTAAAGTTCCTTCTGTCCCCCAGTACCTGGCTCTGGGCCTTCAGATGCTCCCAGCTAAAAGGAAAAGAGCCTCAGGGAGTTGGCTACATCCTCCCATAAATACTGGCAGCACTGGAGTTTCTACAAATTCAAAACAAATCAGAAATTCAAAACTTTGCAAGAACAGATAGTAGAAATAGGGAACTCCACTGCCTGTTTTGTGAGGAAGGCAAAATCGAAGTCTGTAAGACTACTTAGGAGCAAGGAAGGAGGATACCATGAGCTGGAACTCAGGAATTCAAGTCAACTCCTATCTCGCCACCACAGCCCACATCTGCAAAGACGCTAACTCAGATAACTAATGCTCATTGTTTTCATGTAATTTAGGTATACAAAGACACACAAAGACCTTCAAGATACAGAGCTAGATCTCTCCAGCTTGCTTTCTTCATCACTGCCTCCAAACAATAAAATGGAATAAGAACATTTCTCTCCTGTAACCTTTAACCTACTCTTCAAATTGTGTCTGTTTACCAAAACAACTTCCCATCTCATCTGGAGACACCAATAAACTACAAATTACAAATACAAAATTATCAGCAATGCAGCAAATACAACCAAAAAAAGTCATTCAAGGTGTTACCAACCAAGTTAAAAAACACAGCCAGGCAGTATTGACACCTATGCAGGAGAGCAAAATAAGCTGGATTTTTGGCCACTGCCAACACACAACATTGGAAATATCTGATGGTTTCAGGACAGTGCTTCATGGACCACAGAAGTAGAACTAATCTAATGCAGCATCTCCCAGCTCTAATCCTAATTTCACTCTTCACATGTCTCAGTGAAAGAAACAGGAATAATTTGGTATCTGATAAAGCTGCTTAAGCAGGGCAAAAATCTTACCTGACTGGAGCAATATGAAATTTAATCTCAGATTTGCCTTCAAATATCCCAGTAAGGATTGCGACACTCATGTAATTTGCAATGTTCATATCAAAAGAGAAGGCAAAAAGCCATCTGAAGAAACTCTCACTGACTTGGCAATAATATTTGTCCTACCCAGATGGAAAAGTGACCTGGAAATCTAGTTCTGTTTTAATACAATCTAGAATGAAGAATGATTTGCAGAAGGGGATGTTCTCCAGCACCTGTTGTGATTATACTCTAGGTACAGACACTAACAGCTGGCAGAGAGCAGCTGGCAGAGATGGTTACAGTAGGAAGACCCCCTCTGGCATGGCATGTCGCCCTGACAGAGCATTGTTTTTGCAAGGCAAGCAGGAGCTAACGGTAGAAGAGGCTTCACACAGTCTGTCCACATCCACACTGCAAGCACCAGATTCTGACACATCCGCATATTCTGTCCAGTTCAGATGCTGACCCTGTTGTGTGATTTCAGGCCAGAAGCTTTTCTTCTCTGTCCCTGGAAAATGGACAAGAGGCCAAACCTGATGAAAAAGGAGAGGAGAGGCCACCTGCCAAGATAAGCCCGGCCAGTTTGGCTCCCGGGACAGAGAGGACAGCACTGGGGAGCAGAGCCAAATTACAGCAGATGCTACGGACTGGAGGCAGGTCACAAACAGTGAGTTCACAAGAGACATCTGTCACCAGTTCAGCCAAGCTACCCCCAGAATAAAACCTGAGGGACCTTTCAGCCTCAAACAAAACTGCTGCAGCAGAAGCAAGAACACAATCTGAATGACAAAGGTAGCCTTTCTGTTGCCTTGCAGACGAGACTGTCCCATCTCTCCTTGAAGAACCCCTAACCTAAATCACTAATCACTACCACACCCTTTCAATGGGAGTCCTGACAGTCAAAAGCCCACTGCCCACCACAAACGTACTCACTCCCCAGAGGAGGTCCACCCCGGGCAACAAATGAAGCAGAAGTGTCCGATAAACATACAGCTCTTGGGATTTGTGGTTGTATGGAGCTTGTAAGGCAGATGAAAAGATCCAGCTCTGCCTTTAATCAACTGAAAACATTTTAAAGAAAATAATCCTAGAGATAGAATTGTATGTCATTTACCTCGCTAATAACAAACAGCAATTTGCAGCATTTTTTTGCTAAATGACTTAGGCAGCACTGGAGCCTTAAAAAAACCCTAAGCAACCTGTAAGAACAATTAGGGTGCAATAACACTAACCTCCTCAGGATGACAAGCCATTATATTGTAGGCAAACTAGATATGTTAGCCATTAGTGGCTCTAATAATGGCCTCATTCCTATTCTGACCACTTTGTAGTTCAAGACCAAGCAGTTTACCATCTGACTGATGGAGCATGCTTCAGCATTTGTCAGAGAGGAGATGTTTCCACAGCAGAGAGTTTGACTACCCTCAGCCATGGGTGTCTTGAAATTTAAAGGAAGCTAATAGCAATAACTTAATAGTAAGCTGTGCTCAACTCAAATGAAGATTAAGAAAAGGATTTGGACCAAGACCTCTTTCGATAACCTCAGTTGTATCTTCCGGCATTCCAGGATCTGTCCTTCCATCTAAGAACCCAGGCAGCTCTTGCACAGCCACCCACTGCACTGCTGGCAGGGGGAATCATCGCACTCATCACGCCAGGATTACTCATGGAAGCCATGTATGCAGAGTCAGGGCTGAGAGCACACTTTAAACAGACTCAGGCCAGAGTCAAAGGCTTCATCCTGCTCATTTTGTACTTCCACAAACTGTCCTTATGCACAGCTGCAGCAAGGCAATGCTCACCTCAAAAAGCAGCAATCCATGGTATTTGTATTTGAAAACCGATTCTGCAAATCCATATTCAAAACACAAAACCCTCATGTAAACCATCCCACAAGCACCAGAACGTGAGTCAGACCTTTACAGGACGTTTCTGGCTGTACAGAGAGAAGGAAGAATGAACACTGGAGCTTGAGGAGTTACTGGCACTGAGCTGTCAGAGTTCAACCCAAATTACCCCAGACATTTTCATTGACCTTGCTAAGTTACTTACTGAAGTTTCTTTGATCCAAGTACAGAACGCAAAGGGAAAATAGCACTTCAGAGGTTTGTAAAGTATGCTTTGGTCAAGTTAATTACTAAGGGACAATAACCTACTTCAACAATAGGAGCCAAGTGAGTTAATAGGAGGAGAAAGACACAAAGCCATCAGATGTTTTCTCTGTGTAGCAAGAACCTGGCTATTCAAACCTCTGTACAGTATCACAAATGCCACCACATCATACAAAGCAGTAATGTAAAAGTTTGCACTTTCTCATACATTTTCAGCACAGATAAATTCCAATTTATTCTTCAAACTTGAGTAAGACCAAAATTGTTTGGTAACCAGAATGTGGCAGGAGGACTAGGAAGAACAGCAACTAATGTCATTCTTAAATAATAATATATATGATAATATACAGTATAATAATAAAGAATATACAATATATTACTATATATTAAAACCCACTTGATATGAGGCTGTTACAGAAAGCCTTATTACTTCAAAGTCCGCTCAAGGGATTTCTGTGAAGCTCTGTACTTTCTAACCAATTAAACCAGAGACTAGATTTCATAAACAGCTTCCAGTAGAAAATGAAACTTGGAGCTTTTACAGTGCTCTTGCACACAGACAGCAGGACCATAGCAAAGAGCAGGACATTATGTCTGTTAACCACCTCACAATATACAGCAGCTTTCCTGACATGGACTTCCACTTCATAACCTTCTACCAATACTAAGAGAAGCCAATTTACAGTTTTACATCACAATTATTTGACTACTATATTATACTCACTGCATATCTCTAGTGTACATTTCCTCTTACAAGCTTCCTTTTTTGAAGCAGATTGATTTAAAGCTCATTGTGTTTAGTGCTGCATCAGCTCATCAAGAGAAACAGACAAGAAACAATAGGTCCTTTTAGTACAAGCGACTCTCTTCAATAGCATCTCTCAGATAATCATTAAGCTTAGGGAGTGGAAAAACATATGGGCAAGTGGAATAGTTGAGGAGAAGCACAGAGTTTTTGTTAATAAACCACGTGCTGGAAATGGTCTAAAAACGTTTTTTAAACTGAAGCTGCAGCAGCATTATCCATCTTCAAACAACATTTGGTTTACAAAGATGAAAAATACTGCATCAAACTCTTTCCTACCTCACAGATCAGGTTAGTTTTTTAAAAGATCTGGATTAATTTACCCCCAAAAATGGGAAGCTGTGGTACCACAGGACTAAGATGACTTAGTATGCAAGAAGATCAACCTCATTTCTAGTACTAGTTAAGTGCTTTAGTAAAAGCATTCAACATCTTATTGTACCTTACTGCTGGCTCTTTCTTAAGGTGAGTATTTCTTCCAGGCCTACCCAAAGAGATGATATTAACACACACCCACTTATCACCTCTTGTTGCTAATATTTCCTGCAAGCTTCAGGGGCTAAAGGAATAATGTGCTTTTGAAGAACTGTGAAGTTCCCATTATCCCAACAGACAAGATCCTAACCAATTCCATACCAGCTCCAGTTCACAGCAAACTCGAGTTGTATTTAAAAAATACTGAAGAACAACAAATAAAGCTGTATATAACTTTATTTCAGAAAATAAGGAAAAGAAGCACCTTGGAATTTGGTTCCGATTCATTCTAGCATTTCCTGAAGAAAGAGGGCCTTTCTTAAAGCAGTTTGATTACCACTCACTCTGATCTTTCGTTTGCTACTGGGAGGGGAGGGAGAAAACCCAGCTTCCTTCCAGGAAAGGGAGAGAAATCAGCCTCTCTTCCAGTTGTCTGTATTTTACCCAGACGTGAGACATTTCCGAGGGGATGGGAACCTCCGCTGCACACGCTTTTATGCCGGGGTCATTCAAAAAACCCTCCCCGCTGCAGGGACTTGGTTCTTCATCGCTATCAAACGTGGTACCCAGGCTGCAACATCCCTCCCCTCCCGCGCGGCTGGGGAAGATAAAGAGGACTCCGAGGCACATCGCCATTTCCCAGCCACGTCAAAAGAAAACAAGAGAAAAAGGTGCCTTTTCACGTGGTTTCTATCATAAACCGCAGTCAGTCAAGGACCAGCGCGGTGCTTCCCAAGCGTTCCTTGAAGCGAGGATGCTGACACGAAGGAACAAAGCTGCCCTCACCCCCCCCCCGAGAGACCCCCGAGCCCAGGCAGGCACCGCGGGGCTCCCAGCCCTTTGCTTTGGCAGCA
>NW_009954185.1:5131387-5155761 GCF_000747805.2 Chaetura pelagica | reverse complement strand
CTCCTCCCAGTTTAGTGTCATCAGCAAACTTGCTGAGGGCACACTCTGTTCCCTCATCCAGGTCATTGATGAAAATACTGAACAACACCGGTCCCAGTACCGACCCCTGAGGGACTCCACTAGTCACAGACCTCCAACCAGATTCTGCCCCATTGACCACAACTCCCTGACTTCTTCCTTTCAGCCAGCTCACGATCCACCTCACTACCTGATCATCCAGACCACACTTCCTCAGTTTATCTACAAGGATGCTGTGGGAGACAGCGTCAAATGCTTTACTGAAATCAAGATAAACGACATCTACCGCTCTACCGTCATGTTGACTGCTCTTAATGAGCCCCTCATTCTTGATAGGCCTAGAGAAAGTGACAAGAACAAGTTGTTCCATCACCTTTCCAGGAATGGAAGTGAGGCTGACTGGTCTATAGTTACCCAGGTCCTCCTTCTTGCCTTTCTTTTGACCAGAGTGACATTTGCTATCCTCCAATCCTCAGGCACCTCTCCTGTTGTCCATGACTTACCAAAGATGATGGAGAGTGGCCTAGCAGTGACCTCCCCAGCTCCCTCAGCACCCACAGGTTCATTCTATCCGGACCCATCGATTTATGGATGTCCCAATTGCTTGACTGATCCCTCACCCAATCCTCATCTACCAAAGCCAACTCTTCCTTCATCCTGACTTCTTCTGGACTTGCAGGGATCTGGGGCTCCTGGGGAGAGTCTGCAGCAGTAAAGACAGAGGCAAAGAAGGCATTCAGCACCTCTGCCTTCTTTATATCCTCTGTCACCAGGGCACCAACTCATTCAGCAGTGGGCCCATGTTGCCTCTAGTGTTAGTTTTATCTGCAATGTATTTGAAGAAGCCCTTTCTATTCTCTTTGACCTCATTAGCAAGGTTTAGTTCCAAGGAGGCCTTAGCTTTCCTGATTGCCTCCCTACATCCTCTGACAACTATCCTATATTCATCCCAAGTGGCCAGCCCCTCCTTCCATCATCCATAGATTCTCTTTTTCCACTTGAGTTTGCCCAGCACTTCCTTGTTTAACCATGCAGGTCTCCTGGCTACCTTACTTGATTCCCTGCCCATTGGGACACTCTGAACCTGAGCTTGGGAGAAGTGGTCCTTGAATGTTGACCAACTATCTTGAGCCCCTTTACCATCTAGTACCCTGCTCTCTACAACTACCTGAAAGGAGGTTGTAGGGAGGTGGGATTTGGCCTCTTAAGTGACTAACGACAGGGCGAGAAGAAATGGCTTGGAGCTGTGTCAAGGGAGGTTTAGATTGGATATTAGAATTTTTTTACTGAAAGAATGGTTGGGCACTGGAATGGGCTGCCCATGGAGGTGGTGGAGTCACGTTCCTGGAAGTGTTTAAAAGAAATGTGGATGTGGTGCTTAGGGACATGATTTAAGCACTGAATGGGTAGATGGGTTATGGTTGGCGGATTTAGGTTATGGTTGGACTTGATGATCTTCAAGGTCTTTTCCAACCAGGAGGATTCTGTGATTCTGCCAAACTAACATCTAACTGGACATCACTCAGAATCTGAGCCCAGCTGCAGTGTCCCCTCCGATATCCGAGTACAAGTTGGAATACAAGGGAGATTAATTTCTGCCAAGTTACTTTGTCTCTTTATACAACATGTCTAATGAATTTTTTAAAAGTCAGAAACTTGCAATGAGGCACAAGTTTTTGGAATATCTTCTCGTTGTGAATCTGTCAATATTCCTAAATTTTGCTCTTATTTTTCTGACTGTATTTCAGCATGAAGCCCCCTGGCTGCTCACTGAACTTCCAGCAGGCTGTGGTCTGTGCAGTGCCATGGTGGTAACTACATCGAGGTGTCCTGGCTCCTTCCCACAAAGAGCTAGGTGGATCTAGCCAGAGATGAGGCAGAGCTTGTTCTGCTGCTACTGACTTGCCATGGGGAACTGAAAATGCCTCACCTCATTCTGCTCTCATACAAGTGGAAATCACAGATACAGCAGGATAAGCTCAAATTTAGGTCTTTTATTCTATATTCAACTCTGTTTCTAATCAGTGTTACTAGTTGCTCTGCTTTCCCTCCATCAGTGAGCCCTGAAGAGAGGTGCAGTGATGTTTTCTGCTAAGGATAACAGTTTCAGGTGGAGAATAAACAGAAGGTAATAATAAACTGCCAAACATGAATCTTGCTTACAAGCAAATAGTCTTAAGTAGTTCAGTGGCAGTTTGCAATCACTGAGAAGATTTAGAGATGTAGTGATCAATAATCCATGTTTTTAAATTGAAGCAGAAAATTGAAACTCAAGGCATGATTCTTCTCTGCTGCCTTCCATTCTAGTGAGAATTGAGAGGTGAGATTTAACCTTACCTCCATTACTTTGGTCTTTACTGAGATCCACAGCTAGAAAGACTAGTTGTTCTGGGCATGGTTCATACACAGCCCTACTACAGAAAAAAAAAAAAAGAAAAAAAAGTTACTGAGAGATACCTATAAAAAGCAACACAGAGCAAAGCAACGAGTGAGTACACAGAATTACAAGTTTTTTAAATGCTGTGAATAATAACTGAATCATAGAATGGTTTGGGCTGGAAAGGACCTTAAACATCATCTAGTTCCAAACCCCTCTGCATGGGCAGGGACACTTCCCACTAGACCAGGTTGCTCCAAGTGCCATCCAGTGTGGCCTCAAACACTTCCAGGGAGGGGCATCCACAATTTTTCAGGGCAATCTGTCCCAGTGTCTCACCACCCTCATAGAAAACAATATCTTCCTAATGTCTGACCTAAATCTATATTCTTCCTGTTTAAAGCCATTCCCCCTCATCCTATCGCTACGTGCCCTCCTGAAGAGTCCCTCTCCAGCTTTCCCCTAGGCCCCCTTCAGGTACTGGAAATAGTGTGATCATCCACACAGATCCTGGTTTTACTCTAAAATGCATTTGCAGAGCTCTTCTCCCATTTTCTGTAGCCTGGTTATTCACCACAGTCTCACAAAGTGTACAGCCATGCCAAACCTTTCCCTTCCCAGAGGGTGGGCAGGTACACCCCTGAGCCCACCACCCTCCCACACCTTCAGCTTTGCATCTCTCTCCTCTGCAGTGGAGCTGATGCTCTGCTCAGCTACCTCTCACTGCCCTGCACAGGAGAGGAGGGTGAAGACCTTTTCCAAAAATTAAAAAGTACTGCCTCCTTTTTTCCCTTAGCCCCAACCCAAACTGCACAGGAAGATCTGAGCTGCATCCTTCCAAAAATCCAGGTTTTGCTTGCTTTCATATGGAGAATCCTGTACTCCTACACACATCCTTAGTACCTTTTCTTTGCTCCCTTTCAAGCCCTATCACTTCCAAAATAACAGGGCTTTTCCCCTCCACTTCAGCATCCCACTCACTTTCAACTCTGCAGAATTTAGCAGAGGAGTTTCCTCGGAATCAGCTTTCAGGCTATGGCATCCTTTCATTTGATGGAAATCTTATCATGCTGTATACCTACCTACAAGGCAAATCTATTACCTTCCAAATGGATGCAGCTATCACCTGGCTAAAATACCTTGCTCTATGCTGTGCCTTCAGTTCTGCAATCATTTCATGCTCCATTGATAGAGCCTATGTGAAGGGTGGATTTGTTTTCTAAAGGAGAAGGGACCTGAAAAAAACCCCTCAGCTGGTGTTTAGTGTCAAATGGCAGCTCTTAATTCCCCCACTGCCATAAATACTCAGTGCTCCTTTGATACGTGTTTTGACCAAATGGACAACAGCAAAATGTTCAGAAATCATTGCCTGGCTGAGATATTATTGGGTTTGAGTGGTGTCACCATTGAACAGGCTGATTTCTCTCAATTCTTCCTATCGATACAGTCTGAAAAACTGGCATCTGAATCTCACTCCACCGTGAATGCCTTAATGAATGACACACAGTTGCCCACACAAAGACCTATTGGCAAATTCCCATACTGCTTCTCCCTCTTAGGATTTACTCTGCAGCTCTGTTAAAACCACCAACAAATGTGTATTCTCACTGATAAAACTTTTTAAGCTTCTGATATGACAGGAAGTTTTATATAATCCTATTGAAGGGGATGAATTACAGCTACAATATCAAATTAATATTCCTGTAAAGACACGGTGACCAAAAGCTGATCTGTTTTTACCTGGCTGTATCAGTCTTCAAAAAAATGTTGCAAATTTTGCCACATTTCTTTCCTCCAGCTGTCATGCTGTAATAATATCATTAGTGTGACAACATCTGCAGTCATCCTTCCAGCTGCAGAGAGGAGTCAGCATGCACAAGGAAGAAGCGTAAAATGAGAAAAAAGGATCTTACTGATGAAGAAGAGAGTTCATTCTCCAAAACAGAGAACCTCTTTAATGAGTAGTGTTGAAAGGTCTTTCAAAACATCTTTTTACATGACCAGTGATGTCAGCTGGTAACAAGGTGGAATATGAACGACTGAAAACATGCAGGAATAAGAAAAATGGAACTAATCCAGCCACTATGCTTTTTGGTTTTGCACAGAAAGTCTTTCTCATAAAACGGAGGACCACAAGCAATTTTTGACAACATTGCCATCACTGCTGCACATCACTATAATATCTCTAGGAAAGCCATAAAGACTAGATTTCTGTTCTGCCACAATGGCTTCAGGATACGTCATCATCATGTTCTAATATATTTAAAAGGCTTATGAAAGATATGGATGGGCAGGAGCACCAGTAAGGTGAAGATAAGGAAGTACAGTGAAATTCTGGGTGAATTTCCTGCCATGTCCACTACAAGAAGCTCCCTTTCAAAATCAACACATATCTATTTACAGTGCACAACCAAGCCTTCCTCTCATACCCATAATACAGATACTCAGACAGTTCACATGGTTTTATCCAACAGAAGGAGATGCATCCATAAACCACAATAAGTTCATTACAGTCCTAGAAGGGTTTGACTTTCAGTGCAATTGGGTCCAATAAGTTTGTTGTAAAAAAACTGAAATAAATCTGCTTCCAGCCCAGATCACTGCAACACTTACTACTGAAAAGCAGGAGAGCCTAGAAAAGCTCTGACTGTACAGCATACTACCTCCAACCTGAGAAGTCAGTTATGAAGAACAGCTGTAAAGCTGTAGAGAAAAAAATCTACAATGCACATGGAAACATGCATTACTGGAGATAGATGTGGTTGGCAGCTTCTTTGAATTCTCCCATAGGGAAAACCACCTGTGAACATGTTGCAGTGAACCTGAACCCCTGTGTAGCTCTGTGAGTTGTCCTTACTAATGGGGGTAAGCTGCACTGAGGACAAGGTGTTTATTCACAAAGAGAAGGGCTACTCAGAAGAGTAAGGGACTTGCTGGATCAGCATCACTCATATATTAAAGCTGTCATGCCAAACATTGTGAACTGGAGGAGTCCTATTTTACTAGGCACCATTTAAAAATGAAATACAATATGTGTAAAAGTAACAATGGACCATGCACATAGACACACACACACAGACTTCACATCTCTCACACATGCAGGGACTTCCCTTGTTAGCAGAGTTCCTTTTCCTTGGGGACTCAGGCAGATTCTGACCTCATGTCTGACATTGGCTGAAGTTTCGATCTGAGATGTTGCTGTCAGGAAACCATTGTTCATAATTTGGCATTGTTTAAGAATGCCTGTTCTTGAGAAGGTCACATCTTATTTAGAGGGAGATGTAATAAATTTGGTCTCACAAGAAGAAATCCTTTTAGATTACTATGAAGTGTATGTAGGAAAAACAGAGGAGAATAAAAAGCTTGTTATTGTTGCTGTATCATTTCTTCCTATAATAAATGATCCTCAGCTCTTGTTAGGGAGAAACATGGATTCCTGGGAGGCACTGAAAGTCTCCCTCTACTTCCAAGACTAGCTGAGAATTGACAGTAGAACTACATTGTACAATTTATTCAGTTTTCCACCCTTCAAAAGGTGGTGGAGAAATGGATGAAGCAAAAAAGATTATGCAGAAATGTGTTTTAAGAGACATTTCAGCAAGGATGGCTGCAACTTTCAAAGCCTGGACAGGTACTTCTGAAAAGAAGCCTCACAGACACTCTCATTATCTGTGCTCCCCTCTGGCAAGCACATGGACCCTGAGTGTGACCTGTTGCTCTGAAGGGTTCAGAATCATGGGTAAAACCAGATCCAACATGCACAGTAGAAATGGAAACCTGACTCAGAGTGGAGCAACAGAACTTCAGTGATGGGAAATAGAACAGCCTGGCTAGATGTGACTTCAGGTGCAGAACCAGTGCAGCAATTGCTGAGTTCTCTGCAGAGATTGGGTTGTCTGTCAGATTTCCATTAGCCAGGTCTTCCTTTAGCCCATTTATTTAAGGCAAAATGTATATGCTGGCCTCAGAAGAGGTTTTCCAAATATATTTACAGAAACAAACTTGTGTACAGTATAAATATGTATACAGTAACACTTATACCTAGGAACCAGAACTAGTACCTTCTAGCATTTTTAAGTAGGTCCCATGAGGGTTTTGGGTTTTTTTTTCCACAACAAAATTATCAATACACTTATCCCCATTTAAATAGGGGAAACAGAGGCAGAGATCTAAAAGATTTTACTCATGACTGAGCTAGATTTGTAAAGAAGGCTTCTTCCAGGCCAGTGTAGTGCTTTAGGGCACACATTACAGAGAAATTCAGCTGTAATTCAAATTATTGGATGCACTGACAGCTGATATTAGCAAAGTGCTTCAAGATTACTATGGATTTTTTTTAAAGTTATGCAGCATCATGTCATTGGGAACCAGACAGACAATTTCAAGTTTGATTGATTGGCAACAAATGAGAATTTGTTTCTTAACAAATTTAATGAAAGCAAGAGTAAAGCCCGGCAAGGAGATTGTTCCCCAATGGACAGAGATGAAACTTGAAAAAACCTAAACTCTCATATTCTATGCTGGGTGACAGTACAAAGTTCTAGTAAAGGAGGACAGAAGCATCCCATGACTTAGTAAGGTTTCCAGGGGAAGGCAGCCTCATACAGAGATCTGCAGTGTTACCCAAAGAGGTTGTCAACACATCACTTCAAGGCTCAAGCGACTAAGGACTTGGGAACCATCACTAGTGCAATCTGCACGTTCCTCTGCTGAACCTCAGCTGTACTTTGCACCCCAGACCACGGCAGTTCTTCCAGCATTGTCAATTC
Organism: Chaetura pelagica; assembly: GCF_000747805.2. Lineage (NCBI taxonomy): Eukaryota > Metazoa > Chordata > Aves > Apodiformes > Apodidae > Chaetura > Chaetura pelagica. The sequence continues at coordinate 5,148,597 of NW_009954185.1, read as the reverse complement.
ATAATGTGATCCTGCCAGCTCTGCCCAGGTTACATGGGCTCTGGACACACAGACATCCTGAGTTCTGGAGCTTTGTTGTGCCTATTTTTCTCAAGTTACTTATTCAAATGCGATTCACTTGAATGATGTTTGAAGGGCCACACTTTCACTTTGTTTTGAGGTCAGATCTGCAAAACATTTGAAAAGCAAGAAAATAAGTTTTCTCTCTTGAGAAGAAGCACAGTGGATGGATTACCTTGTCATATAAAAATTCACACTGTGATGGCTGTCATCTAGAAGTTTCACAAGTCATTAGTTCAACCAGATGGTGGTGCAGAATCTAACAGATAACATAAGCTGTCTGGGAGCATAAATATCAACAAAGCCTTTTTTTCCCCTTCTTTTCAGACACAACATACTTTTCATCCTACCTATTCACTTTGTGAGAAATGTGACATTGAACAGTTTAACTTGCATTTTAACATTGTTGCACAAAGAATATTTTTGGGGGCTCAGAGAGGATAATGGACAACTGCCCATATACCTGAAATGAAGCAAAGAACAAAATCTTCGACGTGTAATTAAGCAGGCACAAGTTAATATGTTCCCTTGCACCAAGATGAGGAGTGCAGTTGTAGCATCATTAACACTATCTCAAATAAGACAATCTCCAAAATATACATAGGCATGTAGAAAATAATAATGCGAAACAATTCAGAGAACTCATTCAATGACACATTGGTCATTCAAAAGCCAAAGACCTGACATTCCTGAGAAGTGCTGTATCTCTGTTCCACAAATGAGTAGAGAGTGGCTCTTTCTCCCAGGGCACAAAAAGGAATGGAAGGGAATCTCCATAAGGTCTGCATATTAATACCTATCATAAGTAACTTAGAAAAATCCAACAGAAAGATAAAGTTCTTTGGCAAACTTAACTGAACTTTCATTTTCCCTCTTCTCCACATTTCTGGTTGCAACTGGGCAGACACAATTGCTCAACGACTGCTGGGAAGTCTGTGCTCATGAGATTCCCAACCAGCAGTGTTTGGAAAAGCTTTGAAATGTAGGCCACTTAATCAAACTGCATGAAACCACTGAGCTTTTTGATGTCAGGACATCAGGAAGCTCTATATTGCACTGAAAGCTGTTTTTTATAGCTACCACAACCACAAACTGAGAAGGAAAAAAGAAAAGATGGATCTCTCTTTCTAGAAGTATGCCTTTTCAGAGAAGGAAGGGGGAATTAGAACATTATCTATGAATCCTTAAACAGTAGCTGCCTGTTCTCTGAAGAATGTAAAAGTGAAGGAGCCTGTGACTCCAAGTAAATAGAGAGCAAAAACCACAGAAACTTCCATGGTTTGCAGGACAGAGGGTGGATTTCTCTAAGCTGCTCCTCAATTCTCCAGACACTTGCCTCCAACTTCTTCCAAGTTTGAACTTGCATTTAGAATTGACTTGTGTTTCTAGGTCATGAATATAAAGAGGAACTCTCACAACTCCTGTAGTGGTGATTTGGTGGTGGATTTCATGCTGCCTGGGCTGGATGTCAGTGCAGATCTTCACCTACTTTCTGCTCTCAAATAAGGGAGGAAAGGTACATCAGAGAGATTTTATGACAACACTACCAGTTGCTAGGGTGCTCTCTTTGCTCCAGTGGTCATGATTTATAGCACCTAATGCCAGAAATGGATGAAACCTGTCCTTGGAGAGACCCAGGACAAGCTCAGTGCCTAAGCTGTTAGCCTCCAAAGGGTATAGTCTGATGGGGAGTGCAGGCTGTGTGCTGGCTCCAAGCTTGGAGAATTTTATCTTGTAGTACCAGCTGTCACGCCTCTATGACAGTAAGTGGTATTTGACATTGAGGTGTCCCACTAATAGCAGCAGAAGCATTTCCAGAGGGTGCTACTACTAAGTACAAACCTGGGTATCAATCACCTCTTTCCCTGAAAGGAGGGTGTAAAAAAGGATTTTTGGTAGGAAAATGTGCTCATACACACAGATTTGTGGCAAACCTGAAAGACCCTCTTCAGCAGCAAAAAGAAAACACAACTCTGCCCACATGTAATTCCATACGGTGGATCCAACTGTCAAAATACTTCCCACAGCTGAAACCTGGAGGGGAGGCATACACTTTATTGCTGCTGAGACCTATTATTAGAACAAATAATGTGCTGTGTTTTGCAGTTATAATAATTATAAATGTCAAACATCTTGCAAAGCCTGCATTATTTTTTTTTTTCTGCAGCTTCTTATAAACCATAAATGCTGAATAAGCAGATAATTCCTCTGAGAGTTGGGAGTTTTGTTTGTATATGTTTGCAGTTTTATAAAAGTAAGTTAGTTGTTGGAGGCTGAAGAGGAACTGAATGTATAAGAAGAGCTAAGTACATCTGCGGGTAACACTATACGTCGGCACGGAACTGATTTAACAAAGGATGCTCTGTTCATTGGGATTAGAGTCTTCAGGATTGCTAGGTTAGGAATGCTGATAAGGAATAGTCTGGCAAAATTTCAGTCCTAGACTTTAACTATAGCCTTTGCTGCTCTGTCTTGGGTGCCATGCTCATCTAGGTTAACTCACATATTGTTTCTTTTCCTGCATGACACAGATCAGAAAAGCAGATCTACTTGGGTTTTGAGTCATCATCTGCTCAAACAGTGACTCCTAATTTTTTTTGTGATCAACTCAAATTATTCCCAAAAATGTCTAATTTCAGTGACTCATTTTATGATTATTCAATGTAAGACATGCTTTGGAGTCAGATTTCCAGAGGGGCTAATTAATCACAACTCAAATGATTCATAGTAGCTCTAAAATATCATTATAAAGCCATAGGAAGGATACACTAAACCCAGAAAAACTCAGCAAGACATTTCTGAACTGACTACCCATCAATCCCTTTAATGAAACACAGATCTGGTAGAGCAAATTCTACCAAGCATATTTCTCATTTCACAAGGAACTGAAACATATCTTACAGCATGAAAAAAATAAATTGAGGAGCTTGTATAGTTTAAATTGATTTTTAATGTGTCTGTTGGATTCTCTGAAGATTTTCTTTCTCCTGAATACAGTTTTGTTCTTCCCTTGCAAACTAATTGTCCATGGAACAGAACTACATGGGAGCAATTTGAAGAACACTGTGAGAAATTCAGCTTTTTGCCTGTTTACAGCTTGTCCACTAACAAGATTCAGCCAGTTCTAGCCATTAATTTAGGACCATTCTTCCTGCTCCTTTAGGAGCACTCAAGCATTGTAAAATGGTATACTAATCTATTCACTTATTTCAGTTTTCTAATATGACAGGAATTAGCCCAAGCATAAGTTTAAACTCATAAGAAATAAATTAACTGCCATCATATCAGTGAATCACTATTCTATGGCCTTCTGTGTTATCTCTGTAGCAGACCAGCATTTAATTTGCAATGTCTTCCTTAAATTTTGTTATCTTGTTTTCATGAGCAGCATGTTTTGTCCCAGCTGCTCTGCAAACCATCCAGTGGTGCCTCTCATCAGGACACTGTATAATCTTCAGATTTTACCTAGAGTTTTTTAACATTTTAAAAACCATGAAATCTTAGAGATGTGTTTGCATCTTCAGTTAGCAGTTCCCCCAACACCAGTATGTATGTGTACGCTCAGTTCTGCTTGTACATGTTCCATTTAGATACATCCAGAAATAACACATATAGACTTGATATCCATTGATGAACTGGAAAGCTAAGGATGAAAATAGACTTTATGAATATTTCACTGCCTCATCCATCTAAGACTAAAAAGGAAATTTTTTAGAAGAATCCTCAATCCCACGAATGCTAGTTCTCCAATCTTTTGTGTTCTTGGTTGTTTGAAAATTTATGGCTAAAATCTCACTAGTCTTAGAAGCTGCATCAGCACTTGGGTGTTTCCCCTCTTTATCCCAGTCATGCATGCTTCTTTCCATCCTTCTCATGACTCTACATTCTTTTCCCTAATCCATTCATTTTGAGACTGTTCTGAGCCTTCAGGTGTCTTCTGCCCTCACTTGCCTACAACAGTAGGATTTTTTAGCAACTGAGAAACTTTTTTTGAACATGATGCCAGAGAATTCCCAGAAGTCTTGGAATTCTATCTCATTAAGGGAGTCAGGACTAATATAACATGAGATTTTTTTTTAAGGGAAAAGGTAGCATAGATGGAAAAATTCAGTAAGAGTGAACTTTGTTTAATTTTCTTTCCCTGTCATCTTCATTTTCCCTTTCTCTTGCTGCTTCACTGCCACTCCTTCTCATAATCTATAAATTACTTTAGTTTGGGATATTTCCTGTGCATTAATTGTATTTCATTGGCTGTCAATTCAGTCTTCCATTTCTGGCACTTGCATTTGTATTTAGGCAACATGATGAAAATTAATATCATAATCATACCATCCAAGCAAATCACATTATACATGTCTGTGTCTAGTCAGCCAAAAATACCTTTGGTTGTCATTGAAGTATAAGTTTAATTTTCTCCTCAAGAAGGATAACACAACAGTAGAAAAATTGCTCCCATGTGACTATGTTCTATGGACAATTACTCCACAAAGGCAGAGCAACACTCAGACTGTTCTCCTTTTTAAATACTATCTCATAACTTTCCTGTTACGCTATTTCTGGTTAATACTTACTCTGATTTACTTGTGGTTCCTACAGAAAAATGTGACACACTTCACTTTGAACAAACTTTTAAACTTCTAAACAAAACAGGTGTTCTCCAAACTGTGGAGACACCTGCAGCCAAGAAGCTCCACCATCTAGCACAGGGCTAAGGAACCGCTGCAGGGAAATTTTCTGCCTTGTACTGAAAGGAAGGAAAGCAGGACCCTGGTACTTCTATGTGCATGGCTACACTAGAAAGAGTACATACAACTTCTTTTGTATTTGTCCAGTTGTGATATCCATTTTGCTCAAACCATATGGCCTTGTGTTCCAAAACTCTATGACGGTCTCCCTTAGATCCTTAAAACCTCTGAATTGTTCCATAGCTCTTACATTGGTGTTTCATTGACTGAGCTTGAACTTGCTGCTAAATGCTGTCAAAAAAACCTCACCCAAAGGCTTCAAAGGAAGAAAACTGATCACAAGAGTGACTGCTTGTTGTCACTTAAAAAGAAACACACATTCTGCACTACAGCAGGTAAATGAGAGTAGACAGCCATCTAAGATTTTAACAGAATGAGCTGCAGAGAAATTAATGACACACTGTTAGTGTTTTTTACAGCCTGGCTGTTTGGTATCAAACAAGTCTATGGTTAAGCAACTGAAGTCATTAATCACTCAAAGCTTCTAATGTCAGACTTCCTAATGGCTTGCACAACTTCTTTGAAAAGTCTCAAATTGTTCCCTGTTAAAGAAATTTCTCTCTTAAGTACAGCCAGGGTGCTTAAGAGATCAGTTGTTTGTCCCATACATCTGTTTAATTGAAAGAAGTAATGGCTTTGTGGTTCATTAAATTAAATGAGACAATGTAATTGTTTTACTGCAGAATATCAGGTTATATTTATGCACATGTATTTGTAATGATATCACTGAGATCTGAGCAAACTTCTGTCCAGGCTATTTCCACAGTCCAATTTAACATAAGTGATTTGGACACTGATTTAATTGCTGTACTACAAAATCATTTTACTTCAGAGGGGTCTAGTTGTGGTTGTTTTAATTCTAAGCTCTATAATGAGTTCAGACAAATAATAATAATCCTTTATTCCTAGAAAAGGAACAACAACTACGTTTGGTTTCATGCCACTCTAATTATATTATTAAAATAATTTAATCAGTTTATTTGTAGGCAAGGCAACTGTAAAAACTTTTCTTTCTCTACCCAACTATAATTAAGTCAATTATTTCCTGCCAGAAAGTTACCAGAACTCATAACCAGAACAATTGAGGAACAGCAGCTCTGAGTACTTGGGAAGAAGGATCTTTTTTCTCCATTCAAAACTGAGTCCATGTAAATCTACAGAGCGTGAAGTCCTAGGAGCAAAAAGAATCTCAAGAGGCCATCAATTCATCCCCTGATCAGAAGCACACAGGCAAGTCCTGAAGGTGTTCATCTAACCAGCTCCCTAGGCACTTGCTGAATGATAGCACTAACTTCCCCAGGCAACATGTCTGTGCTTCGTGCTCCTCACAACTGCAAACCATGCCTGTATGTGTAGCCTGAACCCATCCTGTTCCACTTCAAGCCCTTTACTTCCTTTACTATCTGCTGCAGATGTAGGAAACAGCCCTTGAAGGTGGTCAGCCAGTTTGCTGTTTCACTCACTGCACTTGAGTCAATCTTTCCTTGCACATCAGGTTTTCTAAACTGAGCTCTCCTCTCTCTGGAGCTCACATCTTTCTGGAAGATCATAATTCGAAAACTGAGTTGTGAACAAAGCAGGATCAGTAGTTCAGATGCCTTTCCTTTTTTTCAATAGGATAACACTGTTGACTCAGATTCCATCTGTAACCTCTAGATTATTTTCCGAAGGTATGCTTGCTACCCAACTCTAGTTGTATTATGCTTCTGATAGACATTTCTTACTTGAAACAACATCATGGTCACATTGTGTCAGGACATTTCTTGCGTCCTGCAGGTGTAAGAGGAAAACAGGAGCTTTCCTACCTGGACCTTACATACATATGGACATGAAGAACGGTTGCATAATCCTACTGCACTTTTTACTGCACCACCTCTGTAGAGGCTGGAACTGTCATGGCAGGTAGAGCCAAAAAGCAGTGTGTACCAAGGCTTGAAAAGCTGTGTGAACAACCTCATCCCTTTCAGGTGGAAACATATGCATGTGTACACACATATGGGATATATGCCCGTCAGATGCACACTGAAAGATTTGTTTGTTGACTTCCAGAAACAAAGCCTAGAAACAATACCTCAATTTACATCAGATAAGGAATTTCACTTTGGACACTGCTGTCCAGACGGATAGAAAAATATGGCTGTTCCCAGGCAAGAAGTGCAGCGGGGACAACTCAGACCATCAGCCATGTGGTAAAACAGAATAACTCTTAAAGTATGATTTCAGAGGTTGAGTCCTGTGAGTCAGAGTTGTCAACCTTACTGCAAATCCAGACAGCAATTTAGATCTTCGCAAAGTGATTCCTGTTCTAGTAAAGAAAAGCTTCACGTGAGAGCAAAGCATACCATAGTGATTGCTGAAACAACACATTATAATACGTTAATTTTAGTCTTTCTTACTTACCTTGGTTAGGGAATCATTATTCACCTGTCTCTCAAATCAGCTAATGTCCTTCCTGACTTTTTTGTTGGTAGACCCTCAGCCTCATTTTCTGCTCTTTCCTTGTTTCTCCTGCCTACATTACCTTCTTTTATGTACCCCATCTCTTACCTTTCCCTTCTTTATCTCAGCCCCTGTTCTTCTGCAGTGGCAAGAAGGGAATACTCTGGACACACCAAACTCTCCCCCAGGTTGTTAGTTGGCCCACAGATATGCTCTGCTGGTAGGCATGGAGATGGTCAGAACCAGCAATGGTACTAGAAACACAGGAGCATTTCACCTTCAACAAATAGTGCTCTGACACTGCCAACAGAAATGACTGTGAGAATGTGTTATTGCTAAGTTTCATTCTCTTCACGTGGCCTCTGGGTAATTTTAGCAGTTGATATATGTAAAATTAAAGTTACAGTTTAAAACCTTCTGGCAGGTTTCTGGTATGACCGAGAGATCCCTCCAGATCAGTACAGAACTTCAACTGATGGAGTAAATTGGTACTGAACCATGCAGTATGCAGCACAAGGGCAGGATCTGAGCACTGCTGGAAGACAGAGGTGGGAGATTACGACAATTTAATAACAACTGACTCTTTTATTTCACCTTCTCTCAGCTATTTCCACTCATGCAAACAGCCTTGGACTGAGGCCAAAGTATAAATAGATCATCAATTTCAGAAAAAGCTTGAAAATTGAATTACAGCTCTGCAATGCAGATAGCTCTGCTCTCCTGCAGAAGTGTGAACAGAATCTGCAATTTCCAAACTTAAACACAAATGCCTCCTCTCCTCTGCACATCCCAAAAGCAGCGGGTAAGTGTATGTGCTGTTGCTGATCTTTGGTTAGCCAAACCCTCCACGGATGTGTTTGCATTTCTCCAGCAGGAAGAGAAGGAAGAGGGGAGAGCAGTCCAGGGCAGGATCCCTGGCTACCGAGAGGGCACAGACAGCTTAGGCAGAGGAGGGAACCAGGAAGAGGATAGGTTGCTGTCTGCAAGTGTTCTCATTTACTCCTCTGGCTTTCAGAGTGTATGCCAGGAGATTATGACACTTCCTCAAAGCTTACCAGGTGCAGTTGTGCTCCCTGAAAATTTCAGAGCTTTTCAGTGGTGAATACTCTGTTCAAAATACTGCAATTACTCTGATGTTTTCAAAATCTCAGAAGGTTTCCAGGAAAAGATTCTCCTTGTTTGAAGTGTTACAGACATCTGGTTTTAAGAAAATGAAAATAAAATTGGAATCACCCTAGTTCCTCTCCTCCCTACAATTCAAGGAGGTATTTCTGTAAACATTAATGCTTTTGCAACAAAAATAAATGTGCATCACTAAATACGAATGTGCATGTTTATGCTAAAAACCTGCAAGTCAATCAAAATGTGACTCTCATTTCCATAAATGAAATAAACAGTTTCAAGCTCCAGCTTCTACTCAGTGATTTGCCCATTGACTGATACACACAGTAAATTCTTATCTTAGATCATTCGCTATATTGGTCAAGATTCTATCAAGGCGTAGGTGCAATCACGTAGGTGCAATGACAACAGACCCAGCACCACACATCTGCCTTCAGCACGTTCTCATTTGTCACACCACACACACAAGCCCAGGATTTTGATGCCCACAGCGAGACCTGCTTCTCCCTCTGCTTCCCAGCACAGCCGTGGCACGTTGCTTTACACCTCTCAGTCTCTGTTACTTCAACCAGTAAGTGGAGAATTGCCACCAACCAGTTCTGTGAAATGCTTTACGTGTACCAATGAAAGGTGTTACCTAGCAGGGCCATTCCCAATGAAGGAAGAGCAGCAGTGCAGCTTGCTCCTATACCAAGCAGGGTTTATACAGCTGACTTCTCAAAAGCCTGGGAGGAAAGCTAGCTTGCCTATGGAAGAGCCCCAGAAGGACAGGGTCCTTTCCTCCTTCAGAAACTTTCAGTGTGTCAGGCTTTTCATAACTGATGTAAGTTACGCAAGTTAGAAATGAGAGATGTTTCAGTATTTAAGCTCCTGTGTCAGCCTGCACCTTGAAACCCAGCTCTTAGCCCTGTGTCACAGTGCTACTCCAGGAGCAATGGGGGCTCCCTGGGGCAGGGCAGGAAGTAGGGCAGGGCAGCTGGGGGCCATCTGGGGCAGCCCCAGCTCAGCAGGGCCCATGGCCAGGCAGGGCTGCAGGGAGCAGGAGACCCACCCTGCTGTGACATTGCTGGGGCAGCAGCTGATGGCTCCAGAAGACTGAAATGGCATCCTGGGCCATGGGCAGGGTGGGATAAGGCCAGGCAAGGCCTATAAGACCTGTTAGTGATCCCAGGGCCTGGCACCCTTCTGCAGACAGGGCAAGTCACTTCATCATTTTTTTGTTCCATTTCTGCTTTGTAGAGAAGTCAAAACTTAGCTTTGTCCTATCTACCAAAACTACAAATACTGCACAGCAAGAAAACTTTTCTTGCCCCAAAGCCCAAGGCTCAAGAGAAGATCCACAAACGCTGCAGCAGAACAGTTCTTAACATGCTGGCCAAGAAAATCCTGTTACTCACTTGGATCAATCATCAAAGATTCTCTCTATCCTCATCTAAACAGCAAAAGAGAACTGATAGCTTCAAAAAACTTCACAGTCACTAACATCTCACTTGTTGCAATTGTTCATGCAATTCCTTGCATCTGTCTTGCTTCTATTTTCATCAATCTGCCCCTCAGGAAGTTGCTAGCAAGATAGGTTCAGGGTTGTCTTTTAGTCTGACAAAAGTGAACCAGCCTTTCATTTTTCATTTCCAAGGAAATTCTGATTTCAACAAAACCCCAAGAAAGAATATTTTATTCCACTTCAGAAGGCAGTGGAGGGAAGTAGAGAAAGAGCCACAACTACGTTCACACCAGAGGATATATGCTCTCAGTTTGCACCATTCACGTGTGAACATGGTTGTACCTTCACAAACTACAAGATTAACAAGGAAAAAAAAAACCAAGCTGAGGACTTTTCAACCAGCTCTGAAAGCAAGCTCCTAGTTGAAAAAAGAAGGGGAAAAAAAGTGGGATGTTATTCCAGAATACCCATTCCTAAAGCACCAAGCTGTCTGGGACTGCAACATGAAGCCAACATCTCCCCCCAAGTTAATTCCTGACTTTCAAGCTTGAGATGGCCAACTTAGCAAGCACTATGCATCTCTTACATAGTGATGGTTAGAGAAAGCTGTGGAAAGAATCAGGCAGCAGCAGCAGCATGGGCAGATGCTCTTCCTCAGTCTGCTGCCATTCTCAAGAGGAGGGAAGAATTGTTCAGGCCTGAAACACTGCCCAGTCACCTGAAGGCCTGGCATAGACCTAGCTTCACTGCTGCAAGTAAAGCAGTGTCTGGAGAAGTGGTCTATTACAGAAACTGCTACTACTCCTTTCTAATGAAGAGCAATACCACTTGTTTTGTTCACAATATTGGAGTGAAGCCCAACCTTAGTGGCTTTTTAGGGCTGAAGATATGAGCAGAGCTGCTTTCACCCACCTACCCCCTGTCATTTGGACTCCTCAAGACAAGAGTAAGCAGCAACACTGTGGGTTAAGCCCAGTAGGCAGCCAGACACCAAACAGCTGCGCGTTCGCTCCTTCCCTCTCAGTGGGATGGGTCAGAAAATCAGAAGAGCAGAAGTGAGAAAACTCATGGGTTGAGATAAAAAAAAGACAAACCAAGGTAAAACAAGTGATGCAAAAAGCAATTGCTCACTACCAGCCACCCAGTGCCAGTCCCTGAGCAACAGCAACCCCTAGCAAACCACCCTCTACGTTTATTGCTGAGCAGGGTGCTGTATGGTGTGGGGTATCCCTCTGGTCAATCTGGGTCAGCTGTCCTGGCTGTGTTCCCTCCCAGTCTCTTGTCCACCTGCAGCTTAGTCACTGAGGAGGCAGCAGGATGATTTAACAGAAAGCCTTATACAAGCACTTTTCCGTAAAAAGGTAAAACATCCCTGTGTTAACAAAGTTATTTTGGTCACAAATCCAAACCACAGCACCTACCAGCTGCTGTGAAGAAAATTCGCTCAATCCCAGGCAAAACCAGTACTAACAAATTCCATCAGTGCCTACCCCCAACAGCTATTCTCAGAGTAAATTTCTGACAAGGCAGAGTTTCTTCGAGCCACAAATATCCCAAAGCACACTGTTGGTCTCCCCACATTTGGAAAGACTCATTTGAGAATGCATTTGGTTCATATGGTGAGGTTTTGGTAACTGGTGGGCTACAAGGGTAGCTTCTGCAAGAAGCTGCTAGAACCTTCCCCCATGTCCAACAGAGCCAATGTAAGTAAGCTCCAAAGATGGACCCAATGCTGGCCAAGGCAGAGTCCATCAGTAATGGTGGTAGTGCCTTTGTGATAACATATTTAAGAAGGGGGAATAATTGTACAATTGTAGTCAGAAAGAAGAGTGACAAGATAGGAGAGGAACAACGTTGCAGACACCAAAGTCAGAGAAGACTGAGAAGGGGAGGAGGTGCTCCAGGCACTAGAGTAGAGATTCCTCTGCAGCCCATGGTGAAGACCATGGTGAGGCACTGTCCCCCTGCAGCCCATGGAGGTCCACTTTGGAGCAGATATCCTCCTGGAATGTGTGGAGCATCCCACACCAGACTGGGTGGATGCCTGAAGGAGGCTAAGACTCCATGGAGAGCTTGCCCTGGAACAGGCTTGTTTTAGGACCTGTGATCTCCTGTAAAGTGGAGCCCAAACTGAGCAGGGTCTAGGACAACTATCTGCCTCTAACTCTCTGCAGGACAACTCAAAGCCAACTCAACACTGGGACACCCCTATGCTGGGACAACTGCCTGCAGATTACATGACACACTCCTCATCTGCGTAGATGTCCTGGCAGCAAGTTGGCATAGGGTTGTCTCACAGTTAGCGGTGGATAGTTGTCCCTCTCACAATGAGCAGGTTTGCCAACAGAACTTGTGACCCTGAGAAGGATCCAGGCTGGAGCAGTCTGTTCCTGAAGGACTGCACCCTGTGGAAGGGACACATAGTGGAGCTGTTCATGAAGAACTGCAGCCGATGGGAAGGACTCATGTTGGAGAAGTTTGTGGAGAACTGCCTCGTGTGGGAGGGACCCACGCTGGAGCAGGGTAAGAGTGTGAGGAGGAGGGCATGGCAGAAAAAATGTGTGATGAACTGACCCAAACCCCATTCCCCATCCCCCTGCACCACTTGGGTGGGGGGAAGTAGAGAAAATAAGTAAAGTTAAGCTTGGGGAGAAGAGAGGGGTGGGGAGGATTGAATATTTCTCATTATCCTATTCTGATTTGATTGGTAACAAATTAATTTTCCCCAAGTCAAGTCCGTTTTGCTCATGATGGTAATTGCTGAGTGATCTCTCCCTGTCCTTCTCTTGACCGAGGAGCCTTTCATTGTAGTTTCTCTTCCCCATCCAGCTGAGAGGAGTGATAGAGTAGCTTTGGCAGGCACCTGGCATTCAGCCAGGGTCACCCCACCATGGCAGAGAGTAGGGTCTGTAAGCATTGACTGCTCCCATTTCAGCAGCAACTTCCATGACTCTCTCACAATCAAAAATGTAGGTTATTATGTCATGACTAAAAGCATAAAAGTTGTTAGCTAACAAGGCACTATGGTATCATTTTCAGCCATTCTGAACTCAGCAAGGAACATAAATCAACTTAAGCTGTAGGCACAGAGCTCTTCAAAGGTGTTTTGCACACTAATGACTTTGAATTTTAAGTCCTGTTTTAGTTTTCCTCTCCTTATATACTCTTAATAATTCCCTTAAGTTTGACTTATGTTTATATGATCCTTTTTTTTTGCCTCTGAGAAACACACGTGATGTTCCAAATGATAATGGCTTTGCACACACTTATCCCTTTTTTTACACTGGAAAGAAGAAAATAACAACCAAAGCAATTTAACTGTACAACTTGGTACAGGCTAAATTTATCCAGCCGGACCAATTAAGTAAGGCTAAATCCCAATTAGTAATAGTTAAAAAAACATGTTTGTCATTCCTGGAATAATAATGAGAAGAATTAAAATTTCTAGATGAGAAAGCTCTTCCTCTATGTCTAATTAAACACACCAGAAGAAATTGTGACCTTTTACACAGCTAGAAATGGAAAGATGGCATTAAAGCTTCCATAGAAGCAACGAAAAAAGAAACAACCCAGAAACCCCCCAAAATCAAGAACAGCTACTTTCGTGTGCTATTTCAGAGAGTACTTCTCAATACTTAGGCTGAAAACAACTTCTTGTGCCAGATCCAAGACCTTCTGAAGTTATTAATATTCTGCCATCAGCTTCAAAGGGAACAAGATTTGCCTTGCAAAATAATCAAGAGAGCTTCAACTGTTTACAGGCAACTTAATTTATGGCAGCTTTGGTTGCAACAGCTATACAATTTAGAAAGACAATTCACAGTATGTGTAAAGTGTTTTGGTAAGCACCCAATTCAAACACTTTAAATATCATAAACACTCCAAATTTTGAATAATCAGGTTGCAACATTCTATACAAAAAATGTTCCTCTGAAGAAAATGAGGGTGGGATGTATTTAATATGTATCCAGCATACACATTACTACACGTATAAAAAGGCAATAAATTTTATACAGAAATTTATTGTGCAAGAATGATTTTCATGCTCATTTACAATGAAATAATTAGCTTTAACAAATAATCATGCCATTGCTTAATTTCAACACTAAGCAGAATATTTACATTCAAGTTTACATGTTTGTTCAAGTTCCATGTAGAGTATTGTCAGAATTAAGTAAGAATGTATCTTCAGATCAAAGTTTGCATTTTTTTATATTAAAACATCACTGCACATTGACCGGAAATGACAAATTTCCTTTCTTAGCAGTACCCTCATTTCCCAGCTACTGTACTGGAAAAAATCCCCCAAAACTAACTTGCAGAAATCAGCATCACAAACATACAACAATCTCCAATTAGCCAGGCATTTTCAACTGATTACATGGAAAGGAGTCTGGAGCATACCTCTTTAAAACTGACTTTTGGAGGACTGGTTATGTCATTCTTGCAAGAGATCATGCCTTAAGAAAATGAGCCTAAGGAAAATTGTTTCATGAAACATTATATTAAAAAAAATAATCTATTTTGTTAATATCAAGGTGAACAGCTTATTATAGCACCTAACATTTCAGAACTTTTTCTTTAGTTGGTTTTTGTTTTGTTGTTTTTTTTTTAACCATGGGGACGACTAGGAACACAGCATCATGGTCTGGCAACTTTTAAAAAACAAAAGTGAACAATAAAAACCCCAAAACATCCACACAAGACATACACTGTATAGTAATAATTTAAATACAATAAAATAAATCAGCAGTTCACAAACAGTTGAAAAATATTTTTGCATCAGAAATAATTTGAACTGTGACCTTTTGGCGCAGCTTCTTCCTCTTCACACTCTATCATCTAAGACAAGTTCAGACTCCACCTCACAGTTTATTAGTCTGTGCACAAATCCCTTGCTCCTTTGGCAAATGTTGCTAATGCAGGCTTCTCAGTTGTCTTCCACCCACCTCACCCCCTCTTTTATTTTTTAAACACAGCTGAGCATCAGCTTATTCAATATGCAAACTCAGAGATGGTTCTGAATAACTTGTCATGGTCCTGTTAAAAAGCTGAAAAATGTGACAATTTTTGTTTACTTTCACAGTTGCAAGTGATACCTACTATTTTAATCCATACTTTCAAATCAGTGCTTCATCTTCTGTCTAGGTTTCAAAGGGGGCCTGTATCAATGACAGAAGAATCAGAGCATATCTGCCAATATGCTGCCCTGACTATAACATAAAGGACAAAGTAGGGTGATTGTCTTGGATTTTGGCTCTTCATGTTATGAGGAGATACTGATTTTGAAGATGCAAACCTAAACATTCCCACATTATAAACAATCTTTATACTTGGCATAGCCTACTTCATTTTTTCTGTCTTCACGTTGTGACATCTCCTCCAGAACTTGTTGGTTGAGAAACAACTGCAGAAGGTTGTACTGGCAACATTTCTAACTCAGATTCACATACAAAGATGACTGCATCACCACTTACATTTATTAAACACTGGGCCTGAAAAAATAAAAGGACAATATGCAGTTACAATACATTTAAGAATTACATATTTTATATTTACTTATATCTGCTAGATATAACTATGCAGGTAATAGAAATGTCGACAAGAGATCAGAAGACCAATTATTGAAATTTATTAGTGAGGCAACCCATGTCCTGCTTCTTCTTATATCCCCTCACCTGTGTGCTATCAAACATGTAGAGAGATCCTTACAAGACCACCAGAAATTAAGGATCTCTGGTTAGCCGTACTGCTTTCCACTACTGTTTTGAGCTTACTTCCTTTACCAAAACAACCATATTCAATTCTTGCCTTTACTAATACAGCTTTGTCCCTTTATATTTTATAAAGGCAACTCCACGTAAAAAATATGAAAATCCTAATACTGTAACATCAGGAAAGATAAGCAAGTTCAGCACCAGTATTCTACTGTTCCCTGCAATTTACTCCATTCTAGTGAACTCAGTACTTTTAACCATTTGGGTATTCATGAAGCATATATTTAATCCCATGCTAACTCAAGTGTGTTCAAGAATACTCGTGGCTTCTTCAGATAGGTGTTATGATGAGAGATCCTGAACTGTTAAGCAGACATGGCTCTACAGTGTTCTTAGAGTTTTTTAAATACATAAAATGTGTATTTGTGTCATACTGGTCATAATAGCATTGCTGTTTCATATAATAATTTACCTGATTTTTGTTTGGATTCTCCATAAAAACACACTGCTTCATTATGTACGAGACAACAGCATTCCCCCCTAAAGCTGCCACATGAGCTCTCACCATTGCAAACACTTCAGCAATAAATGCATGGAGAAAACCACTGACACCACCCTCCTGAAAACGAAAAAAACAACAAACGCATAACAAAAAATCTTAGGTACTTTTCTTACATTTCAAAGTTATTCACTGCTTAATGGGTCCATGTTAAAAATGAGACCAATGGAACTTACTGTTTGAGCAAAAGAATAACAAGTAGGTTATTAATTTGTCACTGGTATTCTTTGCAGTCAATGTATTACATACACTCCTATTTTCAGACATTCTTGTTGCAGCAACATGTAAAATCCCACTGACAGTTGAATAATGAGGGTTTTTATCATCAGAAAGGACACTACCTCTCTTTTTGAAATCTGGGAAGTAGGTGAAGAAGAATTTCTATGGAGGATTAAAAGAAATTTAGACTGGTTGGAACTTACTGGTAAAGAGTAGCCATGACTTTTGGTCATTGCAACTTCATGTACGCTATCCAAATACAACAATGATGGCAATGTTTAAGTAAGCCTTTCCTAACATTGCAAAACACCAAGCAGCTCTATATGCCCTATGACAACAGCAGTGCAATGGAACTCCCTTCCCATTCAGCCTCTACCCTTAAGGGACAAACACATGATTCCACTGCTGTGCCTTACATCAGCTCAAACCCCTTCAGGTATTTACTTTTGATTATTATAATTAACAAAAAATGCTACTCCCTGCTCAGCTCACCTCACGCAAAGAAGTGGTTTCTCGTATAAAAAACATGTTGATTATCCCAAGATATTTAGTTATTTTTGCCCGAGGTAGAAAAGAAAGGGGTGTCATCTTAACAACTGAGACGGTAGAATTGGTGCATGATGGAACAGAACGGTGCCGTAAGTATCCCTCAGCCAACGGGCTTGTTTTATCAAGTGAAGCAGCTAAAAAGATGGGAAAAAGATGAGAAAGTAACTGTCAAGTAAGATCAATTACTGTTTTTCAAAACATAAAAACTCTTCTTTATGGTTTCCAAATAGCTTGGTGACAACATTCAGCTGCCTGTGATGCTCAGCCATATCATGTGAGAAAGGAAATTATCATGCAATGCATGCAAAAGGAGACAAAAAGCTGAAATGGAATTTATTTGGAAGAGTGGCATTCCT
>NW_009954185.1:5098166-5131277 GCF_000747805.2 Chaetura pelagica | reverse complement strand
ATTCCTGCAAAGGAAAACATTGAGGCAAGTAGCTGCACATACAACAATCAGTTATATAGTGAAGGTAAAGAAAAAAGTGCCAACATATTGGAATACATATTCTGCTGGAGGAACAAATTACAGGAATTGTGAAAGTTGTTGTGTTTCCCCAGTGCAGCATTTTCCATTAAAACAGATATTAATCTCTGCTAATTTAAGCAAGATAGTCAGACCTGTGGCCAAAGAACTACTGAAAAATAACTCACCACTTGCTAATTTAGTGACCATTGCCTTGACTGTCACCTTGGTGATTGCTTCCTGTTTCTCACCAAAAATTTTCCAAGATCATACATACACCTACATCCATGCAGTGTATGTTATATAATTAGTAGGCGTACACATTTATCGATAACTAATTTTTACTAAGTGAACAGAAATACTGTATTTTGCTTTTTATGATACTGATTATAAACCCTGTATTAGCTTACAGAGACATGAACAATGTCAGCAGTTTTCACACTCAGGTATTCATTCTAGATGGGTTCTGCAATATTATTGCTGGGCAGGAAACTTCACTATTCACCACTGGGAAATCAGAGAAATGTCTCAGATTATCATAACGTGGTAGAAACAGCCGCCTACTTGTCTTAATTGATCCGCGCCTTATGGTCTGAGCTTTCAGTTTAATGAGCTCTATCCAGCTGTTGCATCTGTCTGCAAAGGAACTGTAATCAACTGACGTTGCTGAAAACACAGACAGAAAAACAAAAGAAAAAAACAAAGAAAAAAAATATGGATGATGTCTCTTGCTCATCTCAATGCTCCTTTTGAGGAAGCAATTATAAGTGCCTGAGAGAGAACAAACATCCCTTTCCAGGTCCGTTTAAAGGAAAAGTTACAATATAGATTTGGACATGTCCAAACCCATGTACCGATTTCTGGTGATGTCCCAGCTGTGAACCAACTGCCTGACTGGGACTTCATCACTGAAAAAACATGCAAATATAGCCATTAATGCTAGAATATTTTTTAAAATCTTATTTTAGGCATTAAGTTCTGGCTTCTTTACGTTTATTTAAGCCTTCATTTATTTAAGCCTTACATTTATTTAAGTTTTCATTTTCATTGCTATTTTTTTCCTCATGAAGAGTTGCTGATTGTGATTTAAGCTTCCTAATTATCTTTATCAATTTCTAACCTACAGACCGAAAAAAAAGCTTTGGTGATGAGGATAGGAGTCACAAGCTGAAACAACACCTTGGTTTTAAATACAAATAGGTTTTCCTTACAAAACACTATCTTCATTTCCCCAACGTCCCCCTCATTATCATTACAATGAAAAGTAGAGTTGTTTCTGCTATGACTTTTGGTATTAGTTGCAGGGGTGTTTGTGTATCTTTAAAACAAAAAAGTTTTGCAAACATGTTTCTTCATTATCTTGAAGAAACAGAAGGAACACATGCTAACTTCAAATTAAGACAAGCAAAAAAGCGTTCTCTCAGGAAAGTAATTTCCTGTCAGATAAAGTGATATCAACATATCTGACAGAGAGACACTGTTTATTATTAACAAATCTGACTTTTGTAATTTAAAACCACATCAAAATATTAAGCCACACAAGAGCATGCATTCTCAGTTAACTAGTAAACACTTCCTGGATTAAGACACATCCAAAAAGGGTATACCAATATCCTAAGAATGCTCATTCTGTTCTGGCATATGCGTAAATGAAGTAAACTCACCTCTCTGAGCAGCAGGAATACCTGTGTGGGAACTTGCACTCTCCAGGACTTCTAGTATGACAACAGAAAATATATGATCAGAGTCATGTTGTACAGGACAACAGCTTTCTTATTAAAAAAAAAAAAATTACAGTAAAATTTGAGAGAAAAAAAATAATCTATATACACTGTATTATACTATGTACTTTGATAGCTTATAACAAGTTGGTATACAGAATTAAATTTACTAAGTCTGTCCTGCAAATTAGAATCTGATCATTTATTACAGGTCATTACTGTATGAGGTTGTATGTAAATATTTTAAAAATAACAATCTTACCAAAAAGTGTGTAAAAAAAGATATCTATATACTAAATGTGCTGCTATGTAAATGTAGCTACAATGAAAATTAGAGTCTACTTGTGAAGAAACACCAGGTGAGATAATTATCTAGCTGAAAGACTCTAAAGATATTTGCAATAGAATAGGAATTTAAAGAACACCAGCACAAGTGATAGACATGAATAGGCTACCCTCTACTGGTCAGTGCCCATTATACACGTAGCACACTAGTAACAGTGAAAAAGACACTAGTCAGAAATTTCTGGAGCTCATCTTGAAAACGAAAGGTTAACAGTATCATAATGTAACCAATAAAAAGTTACACACGCAGAAACACATAAAAATATAAAAATGCAAAGCATTACAAATATTATTGCTGAAATTGAACTGACCTCTAAACTGACACATAAACGTGTTAGGCGTTCGCCTCTATACAACTTAGTAATTAGCAAAAGAGGGAGCTCTAACATTTTAGTAAAAGAAGATTTACAGCAATCTAAATACTAGATTTTTCAATCACTAGCCATCGTGGTGGTAGATAATGCAAAAACAGAGCAGACATCTGATTTCAAAGAGTGACAACCTATTTTGTTACACAGTCATAGCAGAATTGTGACAACCATTCTTGAAATGCAGCCCTACCTCAGGTAAAATAAAGCAGCTGTTTAACAGCTACAAAGTGCTGCACTGTACAAACAGTTTATTATACAAGTTTAGTCTCCTTTCACTTAAAAAAAGCCCCGCACACAGTTTTGCTCAGCTGAACAACCAGTATTTGCTAGATAATTTATTTCCCACCACGAAAACTGTAAGATGAATTATTTGTGGCTGAGAATATATGGAGTAATATTTTGGCCATTTACAGAAGCAAAGCAGCATTAGGCAAACCTAATTATTAAAAGTAATTTATAATTCTTTGAGTCAGAGTATACCAAATACCCAGTGCTTCACAGCATATTAAATACTCTAAATGCAAGAACAGAACTATAGGAAACTTTAAAAATATACACAGAATTATTAGCCAACCAATTTGATGTGGCTCTCAAAATATTTTACTCTAGGAGTGAACAAATCCATTACACTTCTGCAGCAAAGAATATTTAAAGCATGTAATAGTACAGATACTTTACAGTTACTGCAACAATGAAAGAGCAGGACTTAAAGTCAGTAAAAAACAAGAATTGAGTATTCTTCCATTTAACAGACCTTTAGCTGGTGAGAATGGTTGAGAAGCAAGGGGATCAGAGCTAAGTTCCAAAGGAAATTGTAGCTGTTCTTCATTGTCTGTAGATGCTTCAACAAAGAAAATATACTCAAGTGGTAATTAATCCTAATAATGCTACGCTGTATGAACAGTTAGATGTCTGACAATAAATACAGCTGCAAATTTGAACAGAACCCGTGTTCCATCAACCAGAGTTTTATTTAGTATTACTAAGTCAATTAATGCATTTTAGAATTGATTCTGCAGTTGGATCTGAGTTAGCTATACATTACAGTAAAAAGTAGTATGATTTATTTCTCATATAAGAAAACAAACAATTCAGTGTGACTATTTAAGAAGGTACCACTAATGTTTTAGAAATATAAGGTCCCATTCTACTACCTAATTCCATTCTTCAAGAACAGAGTAGCTTCCAAGTTCTGTCTTAACTCCCATATCCACATTGCATACACGCATTTCTAGCATAAGATGGTGCTTCATCAGCAAGATAGCATACAGAGATGGCAGTAGTCTCTCTCCTGTTCCCTCCTTTAAGCTTTCTGCTTCACCAATCTCTAAAAATTCAACTGACGACTTAAGGGTTTTTTTGAGATTTTTTAAAGTATTATGAATAATTCATTTTCTGCCTTATTGAAGTAAGGATAAAATTTGCTACTCATAAGAACAAGTACTCTCAAATTACTTACACCACGTTTCAAAATACCATCTGTTACATTAATTCTTAAGAATTCTTATTTTATTCTTAAGAATAAAAATATTCAAAGATGGGATATGGAAACAAGTAATACCAAATGTTTTCATGTTACTGTAAGTTTGTTGATTATGTACATGCAAATACCTAATACTTTGTAAATTAGTCATCCTGTTGGAGGTCACATAAATGAACTCTAATGTAATCACCTCTTTGTGAACATCACTTTTTGATTTTATAGAACTTCCCCATAAAAATGTGTATTTGTAACTGAAATTAAAATGTAGGCTAATTAGTTACTGGGGGAAAAAAAAAGTAAAATGTATCATCTCTTTTATCTTTACATGCCTCATAATATTTACCTCTTTGCTGTGATTTTTCTGTAGGGGCTTTGTTGGCTTGCAATGCTTGGTTTTTGTCAAATGTAATTGCAACAGCTGTGACTGCAATCTGCAAATCAAAAATATATGGCATATTAGGTAACAATCTCTTGTGCAATCTGCAAAAATGATTTTGCAAAAAAGCCAGCTTTTTCCATAAAAAAATAATAGGGGGGAAATAGACATAGTAAGAACCCTTTAGAGCATAAAAGGTAAAGCTACGGTTCAGTGTTACAATGGACACCTGGCAGTATTTGTTCCATGTTTATGATTTTATCAGTTCCTTCCTTCTTTCTCAGTGAACTGACATAAACATGAATCACAAAAACTCATTATCTTTGTAATTTAAAGAGAAAGATCACAAGAAATGATGAAAATATTTTATTTTAAAATAATGATGTATATTGCATCATCTTGAAACTGGAAGAAAAAAGTCAGACAATTATGATGAGTGCGCCATATTCTTGTAGTGTATGTGGTAACACCTTTTAATGGGTATCTAGTCAGAACTTTTTTGTTTCCTGTCTAACTAAAAAGATACACACTATTAAGATGCATTGTGCTCAAGAAACACCCTGCAGTCCCATGATTCTCAAAACTTGTGAACTCCATAGGTCATCTTTTTTCTTCACCAAAGACTAGCGTCTTAAGTTTTACTTCAGAATTCACCAGACATACCAGTAAATTAATTTCTAGCCTAATTTACTCTGAGCAACAAATGTTAATTAAAGGCAAAAAGTGGCACACCTTCATGCTGCAAGTCAAATGAAACAGTTTACTTACCTGCACTATTTCATCCTCTGGTAAAGCAACTGTAAAATTTACATGACAAAGGCAGCAGGGAACCATAGATCGCAGTTTAAAATACAAGCTCTGTTGAAGAAAAGACACTGCTTGTGTTACTCTAAAAAAAAGTATAGTTTATTTCAGAGACATAAAAGATCAAATCTCTTCATAGTAGAATTGATCTAATCATATTATATTTTTTTCTTGAAGAAGAATTACAAAAAAGTCAGGACAGAATGCAATCTACTGTTTAGCAGTCTTTGTATTTCTGTTTCTACAGTATAATACCAATCAAAGGACTCATTCCCATTTAAAACGGTCTGGAAATCATTAATATACTAAGAAGGCTGAATCTATCTCTAGAGCAGCTTACAAACTAATTACAGTAATTTTGAAGTCTAATTCCAAAAAGTATTTGTGAGAAAAATGTTATTTTCAGTATAGCCAGATTGTACTTTGTTTCCGTTTGAACAAAGATGTTTGAAATATAATTCTTACCTTCAACAGATTCTCACAGAGATCATTAAAGTTCTTATTAAGTGTTTGATTTGTTAGATTAATGTTGCTTAATCTGGATACTCTTACTGCGGTGAACATCTGAATTAGAAACAAACACATTTTTTTTCCAATATATGCCTGTATGTCATATTAAAAACAACACAAATTTGTATGTGTAACATGGAGATGGAGAGGGATGCAAAGAAAAGGAAAAAAGGTAGCTGCAGAAAGTCAAGTAAAATGCTTATTTCTCATGAAGTACTACAAACAGAAGGCAAGTTTCTGTGAACTAAAGTATATGAGTATGTGAAAGAAGTGTTTAAGCAAGATACTAAATACTCTATGTTCTTTTTGCTTGCTTCATAGTCATTCTACCAAATACTCTATGTTCTTTTTGCTTGCTTCATAAAGGAGTCATTCTACATGCTACTTACTTTGTTAATTGCTGTTGAAAATTCTACGTAAATTATGTACAATAATGTAGACAATAATGGAATGTCATATAGAGATACAAAGGCAATCCCATTAACCTGAGAATATGCTGCTGGTGCTGTGATACTGTTTTCAGGTTTGAACTGTGCCTCTGCAAAGCACAGTCTTGCATTATGCTAATTAAGGGGAGTTCACTTGGATCTCTTTCAGCTCTCTCTATATGAAGCTGAATTGCGTTGCACAAGCATGACTAAAATGTTTAAAGCTAATTATAAATGGAATTTTTCTCTAATCACCAGCTTGGCTGTATCTAATTCTTACTTATCTTAACATATTAACTTTATCATATTCTGTATCTCACACTAGTAACACATGAACAATTTGTTTCTTTCAAGAGGCCTAAAAATCTTGCCAAGCGCTTAAAAATGCCCAAAACCTTCAAGTTTGTAGTTACTGTATTTTTTTTTCTAATGTTTGTATTTTTGTAACCTGTTACGTAACAGCATTGAAAATAATAAACCATAAAGAAGCAAGCTCTCATACCCTATTTTTCTTGCCAAAATACTACTTTTATTTCTAACACAAGAGTATCTTTTTAATTTATCTTTAAAAGTAGTGATCTCTAATATATATTTAAATTACTACAACATATTTAAACACAATTTGGAAAAAAGGTTTTAATTTTTCTTTGAATAACCTTACTTGAATTTCTGGTGTCCAGTTATTTATACCAGGCATGATTTCTGTGTTGCAACTGTAAAAACCTGTGAAGAAAATTTTAGGAGAAACTGATGCTGCACGCTGAAATACAAAAGTACTTTTAAAGAAACCTATGTGACCATACTTGATGTTTTCAACTATTTTCCCTTATGTGTTTTTCAATATTGAATAACATAACAGATGTAAGGCAAACATTCAAAAAAAAAATACAGCATCTAAAGAATACATACAAAATAACATACAAAAAACCCACATGCTTTCTGTTATTCATACTGCAGTGAAAAATTGGATAGGAAAGGTGGAACTCACCACTTCTAAAACACTAATTCACTACAGAATTCTTACTCAACCACCAAAAAGCAAAGTCAGAAATGTCATCATGTTGATAAGCATGACAGAGACTGCAATAGCATGACATGCAACAGTGACAGTTGGGTAGCTCGTGTCATCTGATGCCAAGACTAATTGGTGAGACACGCTCGCTAACTGCTTCATGGAACTGCTTCTTGTGGAACCCACAAAACACGAAACTCCGGACAAGCTGGCCCTGAGCAGGGTGAAGCATTCAAAGATTTTTAGCTCTGATCAAGACACACTTAAGCATTCTTGCAGGAAGAGTAAACACCTCATATCCACTGCTGTTCTGCCTAGTTTCTAATAGACTAACTATGTACAAACGAGGACACTTATTAAATTGGTGTCATAGGAAAAGCTAAAAAGCTAACCTTGGACAGATAGCACAGAGATGCTTTAAAGATACTGCCTACAGACTGACTGATTGCAAGTATGTAGATCTTACTAACAAAGACTTGAAAAGACAAAAAAAAAGAAAAAAGTATAATGACTGAATAGCAGGCTAAAAAATGTTATAAACAGTAGACAACGAAAATCTAAAGATATGGCTAAATGAGCACAAAAGAGAAAAATCTGATAGGGCCTATGTAAATACACAAATTAAGCTAGAAAAGAAATTGGGTAGCAACTTGTGGAAAGTATAAATATCAATAGATTTTCTTTCAGAATATCAAAAGCAGCACTCCTGTTGAAGAGTCAAGTAAGATATGGAAAGGATATTCAGATAATCAGTTTATTAGAAAGGGAATAGAAACAAAAGTGGCGAAACTCACAAAGATAAAAAGAGGGAGGACAAGGACAATCAAATGTACACAGCAACTTCCATACAATGGGTAAGTTAGCCTCTTATTCAGATTAAGGACTTCCATAGAGGAGAAGATGGCACATCCAAAATTAGCATAAGTAAGACTGATATAATTAAATTATTCAATGTTATTCCCAAGATAAGGAAAAGGAAGAAGTGGCTGATACAAACGAAGCACATGAAGCTGGCTCTTATATGCCTCTTACAAGAGCCTGATGCAAAACTCTATGAACACTGAAGGTGCACCTCGGCTCAAAGTGCGAACAGCCAAATGCACAGAAGAGTTTGGAAAAGGCTACTGCTTAAAAGACAGTAGCTTTACTTCAGGATGCTGTTAACTATGAATTGTTAGCATGCCATTCTATGGGATTATTTTTTTTTCCTCTTGCTGATAGGCCACATTCTGGCCTGATCCCTATCAATAAGGAGACAATGAGTGATTTGGTGCACTTTCCCCTACATTGGGTTCTTAAATCACTTTTAAATGCAGACACCTAAATGGACAGCTTACTGAGTTCCATGGCCAGCAATGCAGCCACATTCTACTCACACTGTGAAGTTAAAAAGTATTGATTTCAAACCTCACAATTGAATTTTGAAAATTATTTACATTGATCAGTTTTATGTTCTCAAGTTGCAACACTTAAAAAATAAATAAATAAATATATATCTGTAAGAAACAGTTGAGAAATTAGGAACTACTTTATTTCCATTATTTGACTTTTGAGCCTTCTACAGAAAATGATCAATACTGACTTGGACAAAAATGCTGTGAGTGACTTCAGAATTCCATATACTTTTGGACTTTGCTTTCTTTAACTGCAAAATCTACAAATGCAGTGAACTCAAAAGACTTAGATTGACAGTATGGCAGAATCACAAAGCATGGGAAGTATAAATGCACTTGTTGAACACGAGTACTGAAAGGGCAAACTGCTCACTTTAAATAATGTTCTTGGAATACAATGCCAGTATGTCACATTATATGACTACAAATATCAGAGCATTCTGTTCTCCATACTTAATACTTTCATTGACACTGAAACATACAAATCAGCCATTCAACCTAGAAATCTTCAAACTGGTATTCTAACAGAAAAGATACAGTTCTTATACCCATAAGAAATAACAACACATTTGCAACAGGAGCACAGATGATGTGTGAACTATGTCAACACCACACAAATAACTGTGTACTTCATTTTTCAATAAGCAGCAATCCCTATAAAAGGCTTAATGACTTATTTTTCACAGGCCAATCTGACAAGCTAAACACTTTAAGAATATTTTCGCTGTTCCTCTCAGAATTAAATTTTTAAATAAAAGCAATTCTACTTTGTCATTTTGCAGCCTACATTATTTATTAGAAAAACAAGTTTTTAACTATACCAGAAGGTGGTGGAGCATCTGTCAGTAAAGAATGTACATCTTCCATTGCGTCTGTATCATCAATCTGGAAAAAGGGATAATTGTTAAAAATCATGTTGCTATTCCAGTCAGAAGACTCAGAAAGATGTAAAAATGTCGTCATCAAGAGATCTACATCCAGCAGCTGAGTCACGATTTTATAAAAGGATTTAATGAACCAGACCTCTAAATCTTAAACTAACAGCCTATGATATGCTTAGCACTTGAAAAATAGTTCCCTTAATTAAACTATATTAAAATAAAGCAATGGGCACAGGAAACAAAGCAACTGCAGTAGATAAGACTAGAATGATACAAAGGTAACTAAAAAAATACTTTTATAACATTGAAAGAGGTTCCATAGAACAACGCTCAATTTTTTTCAGCTAAGGATGTTTGGCTAGTAGAGCTCTCATAAAATCTGTATATTGACGCAATCACTCTCTGCCTATTCCAATGACACATAAAAATCTTTCCAGGACTTTAAAAAATCTTGCTTAGTATAAACAGCAGAAAATCAAACATGTAAAGGCAAATTTGGGGATTATTAGTTTTTCCTATCCAAATAACCTCTACCCATCCAATCTTCAGACTTCTGTTATTTTAGATCAGACTGAGAGCATATCTTCTCTACTTTCTTTAAATATTTCTGTCATGTGTTCTTAGATTCAATTTGCCTTATCGATCTGCAAGACATCCAAGTTTACCTCTTAACTCTCAACATTGTCTTATCAAGTTTTTCTGAAATTGTTTATATTTTAATTTCAGTATTAACAGGTTCTCTGTCAGGTATTGTTTCTTGTCTCTCTCAAAGTAAGAGGAGCAATCTTCCCCCCTTCCCCTCCCCCAAAAAATAAAATATAAAGACAGCTTTTCTTTTCATAATTGCCTTCCCAGCATTTCATATAATTTCCTCATTAGGGTAATTTTTTTATCACTTTTTCTTACATAACTCAAGTGAACAATTATTTTACTCCTGAAAGGTCTGAGTCAGGAGCTTCACTAAAGCTCCTGAAATACTGTTTCTGATATTCAGTTTCTAACAGAGACAGCAGTAAGTGGTCCCACAGATGAAAAGTCGTATTTTTATATAAATAAAACTGACCTACCAAAACACAGGGACACCTCTGCTAGGATCTACACATTCACATAATACAAATGAGTAAACAATGGTCCTTAAATCAGATCTTATTTTTCTTGCTATGTTTAGCACCATTTATAATGTAATGTGCTCTGTAGTACACTACAGTGTATTTACACTTTTCCCTTCCACAGAGATCTCCTTCTATCCCCCCAAGTGCATATACTTCAGTTAAGAAAAAAGGCAGA
The DNA here is from genome assembly GCF_000747805.2 of Chaetura pelagica. NCBI lineage: Eukaryota > Metazoa > Chordata > Aves > Apodiformes > Apodidae > Chaetura > Chaetura pelagica. Next base: position 5,120,608 of record NW_009954185.1, on the reverse strand, counting down.
ATTATCCAAAACTGTAAAAAATATCTGAATTCTTGGCTCATCCATTTCAACACGGTGCCTCTGTGAGTATCTGCCATAACTTTTGTATTGAGGACACAACTGCACTCCTGTCAATCTACAAAGATGATGATAATATTAAAACAAAACCTGTTAACACCAATGACAGTTCTCATTCCTTTTTAATATGAGAGCTACCTTGCATCAAAGTTACTTTTAGGAACTTCCCCATTTATTTACTTTAATCCTAGTACAACTAGGATAGTAAAAATTCACACAAAGCACAGGAGCACCAACCAATCTCAATTTATTATACCAACCTCCCCCAACCTGTTATTATTTCACTCTCCTTCCTTACCTCTATTTTCAAATGAATTGCTATTACAATGCTTTCTAACTCTCCCTATCTAAAACCTTTCTTCCCAATTTTTTTAATGATGATGGCAATTTGTGAAGATTAACAAAGACAAGTCTTGAATGCATCTTAGGCTGCAACTACAGGCTGTAGTCTAATTCAATTATTTTCTTTTTCTTAGTGTAGGACAGGTATTTTTAATAACCTGTATCTACAAGAAGATTATCAGAGCTCTAGCCTTCTTTCCTACTTGGTTTCTTTCCTTCAGAACTGTACAATGTTAAAATCACATATTTGAATGTTAGTGAATAGAGAAGTAAAAAATCTATGAATTTAACCTATAGGTGTTGTCCTTCTTTCTAGCTATAGTTGCAGAAAGAACTGGAAGGTATTCTCTGAAGTTTTAAATTCTTAAACTTTGAAAAGCAGCAGCTGAAATTCATAAAAGCAAGTCTTCCATGTGCTCTCTTGACACGTTTTTTTGCACGCTTTGAATACTACAAGTTCTGGATATTAATAATTCTGAATATCCAACTGTAACAGTAAGAGCTTTGATACGGGAAGAATATAGGAGATCCTTCTTTGCCAAATGTAAAGTGTGACAACACAGGACCTCAATGTTAATAAAAATATATCAATGTTTTGGATCAGTCATGACTGCTGCTTGAAGTAGGCAGAAGAGCATTCCTTAAAGCTCCCAGTTATTATTCTAGCTCCTACTAGATGTCCATGAATAGCAGGGCAATTCCAGATATTGTCCCTATGCTTTAAGGAAACAGAATAAAAGAGACCATGCAAAATCCAATATCTAACATTTTCTATTCATACAAAATAGAAAAATTATATACAATTTAAATTATATACAATCTTTGGAGATGAGTAAAAAAAATTTCTATGCTTTTTTATACATACTTCAGGAAAAGTATGAAAATGAGTACTGAAAATATTTATCACCTCCAAGACAAAAGCATCCTTTTTCCCATGTGAAAGGTCTAGCTCTGTAACTTCATCAGAGCTTTCTGACTGAGATCTTAATAACCTGGAACGTTGTCTTGGCTCTGGAATGGGAGACCCAATGATTTCTTCAGGTAGCTCCTAAAAAGGATGTAAACACAGTTGTTTCATGTAGCTTAGAAATAATTTCAATTATAAGCAACTTGTTAACAGTTCCAAGAATCATAACATTCTGAAAACAATATTACTGAGAAATAAATTTAAACAAGTAGAAACTGATTTGGGTATGTGGCTTAAGGGGTCTGAAAATTCAATTAGGTTCATTTCCACAAAATGCTGAAAAGAATCTATACCTCTATTAAAAAACAACTTATGTTCTGAATTATTCAGTCAATACGAATTAATGAATATACAAGATGTCTACCTGTTTTACTCAAAATGTTTTGTGTTTTGTTTTTTAAGAAAATAAAATCTTTACTTACTGGAGGATTAATCTCATAAAGTTCCTTGTTTTTAGCTATTGTGTCATTTATTTTCTTTTGCATGTGAGATATATGCTGTTCATAGGTGCCATCATTTGGAGTCTTCCCAGCAATCTGAATACCACCAGGTGTTGGCAAAGCTGCTAGGTACACACCTGTTGCTGACTTTGAAAAAGTCATTAAGAAAAATTTCAATTACACAAGCATGTACTTCTCATACTTTCATATAGTTTTCCACAATGCTCATGCTACAATGGCCAGTATTGTAACATGCCTATTACAGCATGATCTCTTCCCTTAATAAAAGAATCCCTCTCTCCTGTCCACTTATTAAAAAAACCCACCACTTGCTCTTTTAATAAACTCTTTCCTCCTCACAGCTCTTCTCCATAGTGGAGCTCTTAACTTACCTAAAAGTTCCAAACAAAGTATGAATTAAAATCTCTGTCCTGGTATATTTTGCACAGGCAAGTGATGTTTTCAAGGATTTAAAATTTCAGCCAACCCATTTACAGTATCACTGAAGTTGTGACAATCTCACTGCTACTTACAGAAAATAGATCATCAGTTCAAAGAAAAGAACATGCAAGTCAGTCAATACTACCCAACCATCCTCTTGCACTGATGCAGGAAGAAGTGGCATACTTCACCGTTCTAACCTCACCTGACAGAACGTGGTTAGAAGATACTGTTAATCAACAGTTTCTGGCTATCTGTAAGACACTTCCAATCTATCGCTTACTTCTTTAGTGCCAACAAAGAAGAGACAACAGACTGTCTCTTGTTCATAAATAACCCAAAGACTTATTGAGAGACTTAACTGAACTCATTTGTCATGGAACTGTAATGCAACTTGAGGAACAGGGGACTCTGACAGGACCTTTGAAGAACGCAATTGTTTTTCTATAATTCATACCATTAAACCATTTAGAGTTTCTTTTCCTCGCACCCCTTGACTAATAATCTTGTTCTCTAGCAGAGTTTCAAGTGATTCAAATCTTCTTTTTATAGTGCTGAAAGGTGATCTGTCCTTATTTGTCAACAATTAAAGACACCTCATTCCTTTCCATCACTTCATTTATTCTTAAAATGACAGTTTAATCTCTCTAGTTGCTCTGAATTCCACAACACTTGTCTATCTTTGTGTCCCAAGATTAAAACTGTACTTACTGCCAAACCCATCAGCATATTTTCACCCACAGTGATCTGAATTCTCAGCCCAAACAGAGCATTCATTCCTCTTAGCTTAAGTTTATTCATCAGCTGGGTGTGCACTTCATATTCCATAAATGGCAAGAGATTACTGATCGATGTTGCATTTGCTTCAGCTTGAGCTTTCTTCTTGAGACGGCATAACCTGAGAACAAAAAAGGTAACATATAAAGTAAATTTGTTAAAATAACCATACACAACCATCAGCAACATCCCAAAATATTCCTGTATCAAAGCAGAATTAAAAAATTACACTGTATTTTTCTACATCACTGAATGAAGTCATCCCTGCTTTTTAAAAACTTTTTTAAGGACTGTTATCAGACAGAAGCAACATGCCTCATACAGGGATTTAGTCACAACCATCCAACAACACCAAAAAACTGCAATGTAAAGTTTTCTACCACCTACCACCAGATGTCTGGCTAAATATTCCTATCATATAGCATCCCTTTTAAAGACGTGCCCTGCTTACTTTAGTCAAAGCATATACTGAAAACAAATACAGCTTCTTTGCTACTTCAAGTTGTCTTCTATTTATTAAACACCTCCTCCCAAAACCAGATTATTTCAAGGGAGCTACTATAGCACTTTTCAACTGAGCCCCAGAACTGATAGGATGTATTCCTCTTGATTGATGCAACTGCATAATAAAGTGTCATCTCTTTTTAAGAACTCCTTGAGACTGTCTTATCCAAAAATTTGTATTTTCAGCTTTTCTTCTAGTAAGACCCCAAATGCAAACATCTAATTCTGGTGCTGTAAACCTCTTAAAAGATTTCCGATACAAGCACAGGAAATTACATCTTCCGGTAGAACTTTTTTAATTCCTGCTAACACAATTATTCAAGGCATACTTTGGAATAAAGAAAAAAGCTACTGTCCTCACAGCTTACACACTAACCACACTAAAAAAACTTGTCTTAAAATAATGAGAGCCCAGAAATTCCATCTCCACCTATATTATATTAGTCATATTCCATTCTTTGGGTTTAGTTCCATAAACTGAAATTCAAAACCCACACAAGTGACAAATTTTCATTCAAGAAGAGCAAATTACAATTATTATATTTTAGTGATATGAACAGACATTTTCTCAGAATCATGGAATGGTTTGGAAGGGGCCTTAAAGATAATCTAGTTCCAACCTTCCTGCATGGGCAGAGACACCTCCCACCAGACCGGGTTGCTCCAAGACCCATCCAGCTTGGCCTTGAACACTACCAGGGAGGGGGTTTCCACAACTTCCCTAGGCAACCTGTGCCAATGACTCACCACCCTCCCAGTAAGTAATTTTTTCTTTATGTCTAACCTAAATCTTCACTCTTTCAGTTTTGATCTATCACCCCTTGTCCTCTCACTACAAGTCCTTGTAAGAAGTCCCTCCCCAACTTTCTTGTGGGCACATTTCAGGTACTGGAAGATCACTATGGGGTTTCCCCAGGGCATTCTCTTCCCCAGGCTGAAGAACCCCAACTCTCTTTGCATATCCTCACAGGAGAGGTGCTCTAGCCCTTGGATCATCTTTATGGCCCTCCTCTGGATTTTCTCCAGGAGCTCCATGTCCTTATGTTGGGGACTCTGGAACTGGACACAGTATCCAGGTGAGGTCTCACAAGAGCTGAATAAAGGGAGAGAATCACCTCCATCTACCTGCTGGCCATTGTAAACGAGACCTCTGCAAGTGCTTCAGAGACAGACTGGAGACTACTCTTTGTCACTAGAAGTCAATTTCCACAATGTTGCTGGAGTTCAATAATATAGAAAATACCAAAGAAGGAGCACAGATTGCACCTCTACAGTAGCTCCAGTAATTCTACTCTAGCAGAGTCAGAGAATTATAATCATAGGATCAGCAAAATAACTCTGGTGAGAAGGGACTTCAGGAGATCTCTAGTCCAACTTCATGTACAGACAACAGTGTCAACTCTGAGCCCAGACTAGGATGCTCAGAGCTTTATCCAGTCAGATCCTGAGAAGATGGAGACTGCACAACCACTTAGGCAACCTGATCCACTGCCTGACTGTCCTTATGGTTAAGAGTTTTCCCTCGTATCCACTGTGAATCTCTATTGCTTCAACGTAGGCTCACTGTCTCACCACTTCCCACTGTGCAGCACTGTGAAGATCCTGACTCCATAACCTTCCTATAGGTACTGGCAGGCTGCTATTAAGTCCCCCTGAATCATTTCTCTCTCCAGACCAAACAAATTTGGCACCCGCAGCTTCTCTTTACTCAATTGAGGGCCCTCCACAGAACTTGCTCTAGCTTTCTGATATCTGTCTTGCTCTCAGAAGAGGACAAAACTCGACAGGTACTGTCCAGTCGTACTCATTGTGGTGTAACTCGCAAACTTGAATAGAAGGCAGTCCATCACCCCTTCCACATCATTAAGATATTCAAGAAGACAGGTCTCCCTGCAGACTCTATTATACTTGCCATGACCATCCAGGTAGGTTACCAAGAACAAACCACTACCCACTCAGCCCAAACATTCAACCAGTTCTCTATCTGTGCAGTTGTCCACCCCTGCAGACTACACAAAGGTAACCCTTCCTTCTTTCCCACTGTAAAACAACTTATTCCCTTTTTCAGATTCAAAGACCACAGCATAAACTGGACCTAGCCAAAAATTCTACAGAGATGATGCTCAGTTACAGACATCAGCACAAAATTAACACAACTGAGCAATAGCTGTATCTGACCACATCATCTGTCCCAAAGTGCAAGTTAAAGAATGAAAACTATTACAACCAGGCCAACAAAATGCAGCAAATCCCATAAGCATTTAAAAAAACAACCAAACAAAAAAAAACAAAACAAAATAAAAACCACAACATCCATCAGCATGGACAACTTACCAGACGTTCATCAACTGACACGACATGTAACACAGGGGGGGAAGAAGGCTGTCTTCCTCCTACTGTACCCTCATACACTGTCATTAACTTCTAGTAATTCAACATCCTGGATTTTAGCAACTGGAATTATTTCAACAATCTTCAAAACATTACTAAGAAAACATTTTGGTAGGTACCTGGCTTGAATAAGACATCCCTTCCCAATAACTATTGCCTCTACAGGAAGATCAATTGTGGTGAAAAGGACATCAGGAACTTTTTGCTTCCTGCAGTTGTAACAGTAAGTGAGGTGAGCAGGGAATGGCATGTTCAATTCATCATATGGTATATGGCAAAATCCACAACCTGGTGGTGAAGCATCTTCAATCCTAAAAATACATTATGGAGAACATACTTAAAACATCTGCATTTTATTAACAATCATCAATATGCAAACATGTTTAGAAATACCTACATATACCTACTTAAATCAAGCAGTGAAGTTATACCCTGCTCCATGATACCAGTATTACAATTATTGCATTTTATGAATTAGAAGAATAAAATTAGGCTGCACACTACGGGCTAAAATGCTATTAATAAAACTTGTATTGAAAATTGTTATGCAGGGATAAAGAAAAAGTACAAACCATGACCATTGATTTACATAAACCTAAAACATTACTGAGCTGGCTTTAGACATTATGATTTCTATATGTAGTCCATGGTACAACAGTTGTACAGAGAATTTGCTGTACCAAATACAATGAAAAGTGCCTTTTATATGGATTGTGTCCAAAACCTATGCAAACCTAAGGAAGGACATAAACAACAAACCAACCATCCTACCGAGAAGTAGCACAACATATATTAACATTGAAGGATTAATAGCAAGGTATTTCCTAAATAAGGTATTAGACAAAACTTGTTATTCACTTAGAACACTTAGTCCCTCTCCACTGTTAAGAAATATCCCGGAATGACCATTTTAAGAATACAAACAAGGAAAGCTAACTTCATCACTGCAAAAATATTGTTTCACATATAAAATTCTTCTTAGTGAATTCTGAAAAGCTGTTAAAGTGAATCTGACAGATCTGGAACATTAGTTGCCATAGACTTTGGCAAATATATTTTGCCTCAAACATGGGCTTTTTCTGTTCAGCTGTTATACCTTCCCTTGGCATTTCTATTCTATGCCAAGGCTCCTAGTATCACCGAACTATGTATTTTCAAAAAAAAGATCTTTCCTTCCTATTACGAATATAATCCTTCTTTTCCTCCATTCTGGCTACAGTTTTCAGATGTTTACCTACACAAGAAGACACTAGCTTCTTGCTAACAAAGTAAAGTAATAATAAACAGTACTATGTTGGCAGTGTTATGATGGAAAAAGTAACACAAGTGATAATGAGCAATAAATAGCCTTACAACTACAATAATCCCTTGAAAAATGTTATGTCTACCCAGGCAAACACATAATATATTACCAATATACATTAATCTAATTATTTTTTTCAAAAAATAACTGTCAATACTCATTCTTCAAATTTTATTTTCAAGAATGGAAACATAGTGACATTTCATGTTTTTCCTTCCATTTCATGATATTGCTTACAAACTTGAACTGTGTAAACACACAACTTCATTAAGAATCTGGCACCATCTTTGTTTTAGAACCAAGCTACTTTATCTCCCATATAGCTTGTAAATAGTATATAGAGAGCATATATACACACATGACAGCCATAGCAGCATTTGGCTTATGTAATTTATCACACATCTGTCATTTTTTATAGTGTGATATAAAGTTGAGAAAGATACCTGAAGAGCAGCAAAGAAAAAAACTGAGTTATGATCTGTGGTTAGTAGTCAAATGTGTTACCTTATTCAGACTGTTAAAAATTAAAACAGAATATCTAATTTGGTGCAGAGTTCCATTACTTCTGTTGTTGTTGTTGTTAGTGAAAAGCAGTAAAGTGGTTGGTCCCGCATCCTGCACTGTAACACTGTAACCTACCCTAATAGAGAAGAACTATCTTGGCTCTGAGGAAAAAAATCAACCTCTCCCTTCTCTGACCCTATGGAAAAGAAGCCAGGCTGCCATGACAACCTTTGTTCCAAACAGCCTTCCATGGTGCCATCCTGAAGAAACCTAGGGTTCAGTACAGCTGCTGTGCCAGATGCGGACAAAATACAGACCTCTTCACTATAAGAGAAAAGAATGACAAAGTTAATTCCTACTACTTAGTGCTACTTTTATTTAAAACTACTAGATTAACAGGCTGGTACAAAAGTCTCCATGAATTCAATATAGCTACTAATTGTTTGCATTTGTGCAATTTTATCCATTAAATATCACAAGCCATCCCCTTCTAGTATTTAAACCACTGCAGGAGAGTTGCAGAAAGATTGGACAGAAAGACTAAAGAGCTCTTCCCTATGTAATAAATAACATGCTGTAACATCACAAAGGCTAACCAGGTTTAAGTATGTTTTTCAATACTATGGTTAACAATGCAAAGAAATCGAGCCCACCAATGAATGCAAAGAAACATTAAAAAATATAAGGTGTAATCGTTTACCAAAGTAAAACGGAAGTTGAGAGTCTCACCACCTTAAAAAAATTCACTCTCAAAGTGGAGTTACAACACAACACTGACAAGGGTTCTTCTTGGAGGATAAAAAGTAGCAAAACAGTAAAATTTGACTATGAACAATACTGGTACATACAACATTTAAAGAAACTAACCATATTCCTGATTTAGCAGAATTAAAGCTCTCAGAAGTGCAAAGCACAATCACAGAGCTTTTACTATATCTGAAGTTGTTAAAAAAGACTCAAATCTCTAACATTCAGTACTTAAAATACTGTATTATTAAAAAATACATGGAAAAGCTAGCCCACATTTTCTAGAATGATACATGTACCTTTTTTATTTGTTGCTTCTATTCCCAGAATAATTTTTATATCTAACATGTCTGGCAGAGCAGTATTTACAGACAGGGCAATGCTCTTTAGGCATGGAATAAAGCTGAACTGGCAAGTAAGCATAGGAATTCTAATAAACTACTTTATCATTGTTCAAATACTACCAATTAAGTTCCTTAAGAAAAAATGAAAGTGTGAAATAACCAAATAATTCACTGCCTATCTATGCTCTGTATATTCTTTCCCCATAGTAAGGTAGGAAAAAACTTACAAAATACTCATGCTTTTTACTGGGAGACTGACAACCAAAGGAATAAATCTTCCACTTCTAATGCAAGTTCACCCCTCAGTGATGTAAACTTGCACAATTACAGTTCTGAGGTAAACATGGTCTTTAACATACCAAGACAGGATACAACCAGACAAGACAGCCTAAGGAATATAAACCATACCTTGCCTGTAAAGTAAGTTCTCCTGTTTTCCTACTCTACTAGCATCTTAAGTTACTAGTAATACATTCCTAGTAAAGAACTCGCGACTTAAGTTTACTATCTATGTACTAGTCTGCCAGTTGTTACCCAATAATGAATTTGTAATACATTTACTTGTAGGAACAGTTTTAAGCATTTAGATGTATTAGGCTTAGAAAACTTTATAGATAAATTAGTAATTACTACAACAGCAAATACATAGGTTTGGAAAAAAAAAAAGTAAATAAAAAAATGGTAATATTCATTGTAACCTTTAAGAAAAAACTTAAAAATCAATAAAACCCCAAAATATTAAACAAAAAAATCACCATATTGAAATCCCAGAAAGTTACTTAAAGGCAATCTTCCAAGTAAGTATACTAGACAGTACCAACAACTGTGCTGAAATAATTAATAATTTTTAATTCATAGAAGATGAAATCAATTTTCTGCAGCATTTTGAAAATCAAATAATCATAATGATTTACCAAATGCTAGTTGATTCACTGTAGCCCACTACAGCATGACAACCCAATGCCTTGGCATGGGATTTTATTTCTTGTCTGATTTCTGCCCACCATGCATCTCGTGTCTCTGGTTCATCTGAAAGACAAAGTATAAATGAGTTCACTATTCTGTACTATATCAACCTAAAGCTTCATGCAATTAATCTGAAAAGTTGAATTTTTTATATTGAAGTGTTCTGTTGTATCTGGACACTTTTTAAAAAAATTGATTTCTTCACAATTTTATTTCAAGCAAACACTAATGGCTTTTTTTAAAATTACTTTTCTTCTTTTCTTGTTTGTCATCCATGGGAACAGGTTCTGACAAATTACTGCATTCTTGTTGTTGTCGTCCATAGAACAGATAATACCAAAATACTGTAGATACTGCTCCAATCTCTACCCACTTGAAGATGGTACTGTCAGTTTCCAACAACATGAGAGCAGCATGTAACTTGCAATAAAGCATCACAGATCCTCTGGAACACTGAAAAACTAGCAGTATTAGTAATGAAACAGTAATTGTAGTAATAAAGTTGTTATTTACTTTGGCATACACCTGACATTTTTTAATACTTGGAATAGTTTTTCCTACTGCAAGCAGTTCTCTCTTAACCTGATTTTTAAAGTATTTGTTCAAGACTGTATCACTAATCAAACTCAGCTCTGTAATCCTTATTTCAGCACTTCTGACTTTGAGAAGCCATAGGCATTTGAAACTACTTCTACATTAACAACATTAACAAGTACAAAATGTATGTTGACTATTTATTGATGCTTTTTTGCTTCAGTATCCTGGCAACCATACCTTTTTTGTTCTCTCCCTCCACTGCCCCCAATGGATTCTTTATCTAATTACCTTTATTGTCTTCGGGGTTATATGTTAAAATGTATCCTACCGGCTTTTCTGGAAGACTACATTAAAAATGCAAAATAGAATGCTACTAGAGTAGTTTATGTGATGCCTTTATCGTAACTGTTCAGCAATTAGTTTCCCAGAGCTAAAGCTTCTGTCTGGAAAGCTTTTTACATATGAAGTCAATTAGTATTGTTTATAATTAGAGTTTGTCAACTGTTTCTTCTTTCCAAATTGTTTGCCTGCACCAATGAACTTACTTCAAAACTACGTTAATTGTTGATACATGAAGGGGAAAAACAACAACAAAAAATAGGCACTCAGATTCTACAAAGGGATCTGGGTAGGTAAGATTCTTATACAATTTCCCTGAAAACAACTGAACTTTGCACAGATACAAACTTCTAGTAATTGAGATCTCCTTACTAAATCATAATTGAAAACATCAATGCCAAAACCGAAGACTCATTAGGAACTAATCTTGTACTATAAGGAATATTTATAAATACAGTGTATGATAATCTTGTATCATACACTAGGTTCTCTGACAACATGACAAGCAAAAATGAAAAATGCAGATATACGCATATTTTGAAATTTACTGAAACAAAAATATCGTACAGCAAGATGTATTAATTCATAATTTACCTCAACTTTTTCTTTAGAAGTGGGGTTTCAGATTTCTAAAACAATAATTTTGTAATTTAAAAAATAATAAAAAATAGCACAGAGGTTTTGTATATTCAACTATACCTAACTTCTTATGTTAATGCTTGTGTAACTCATAGCATTGTATGACTAAGAGCAGCCTTGCACTTGCAGACTGGAGTTTATCCAGCTTTTAGGAAATGAACATTGAATGGAAAAAAAAACTCTACACTGATAATTCTTAGGAAGGTTCTCCACAGTCAGTACAAAAATATATACATTAAGACACAAAACAGACTAAGGATTTTTATGAACTGTGTCAATCAATCATGTTCCATTATATCTGAGTTCACCTTCAAAAGGTTTCAATGCATTAATCGTAGAATCTTGAGGCACTGCACTTCACTGTTTCTCAACATGAAAACATCATTTACTGGGAAAATGAAATGCTTGAGATGATATATAGTAATCCTGACTCAGATGGCTGGAGCAACTGCTATCAAGGTCTCACACTGCTCAGCTTTCGAAAGCTAAGAATCATTCAGAAAAATGGAATTTCCAAGCTCAGCTGTGAGAACCATTTGTGGTACACAAAGGAAAGTGAGAAGGCAAAATATCTTCTCTTTTGCATGTGCAACTCTGTCTGAACAGAGGCTGCTACCAGTTAATTGCAGTAGTGGCAGGTGAACAGGATAACTTTGGAAACCCACATTAAGGCGAAGGCTACAATATCTGACAAAATGGGGAAGTTGTATGGGAGATATGAGAGCACAAGCTCATTCTGTAAATGATATCACTAACTCTTTATAGTGGAATGGACATGGATATTGGGAGCAATTCCTCCTTCTCCACCCAATCATGGACAAGAAGATTGCTTATCAATGAGGTTTTTCTCAACAACAGAAGTGTAAGTAAGTAGAAAAGTGGTTCACTGACTACGCAGAACTTTCTCAATTAGACTTGATCACAGGCAGCTGGCTATAAATATTGACTGAACAGCCACACAAATATTTGTACTTCACAGAAAAACACCTGCAAAGGAGAAGTAAACTTTTTCTAGACGTGAACAAAGATTAAAAAGTTGGTTTTACTGAATCATCACTTCTCTATTCACACTTTTAGGTACCATTTGGCAAAAACTGCTCCTACTTGTCACTGATGAGCTTTCTATGACCAAAACAAAAGTGCAAGAAAATGTGAAGTCACGATGAAGGAGGTGAAAGTAAGTAACAAGTGAAGCACCTGGGAATGAAGAAGGAAAGTGTTAAGGAATAAACAATAAGATTACAAATGAGAATATGACACTGAAAAGGTGTGTAAGCCACAGTAAAAAAATGAAACAGAATGAAAAGTCGAAAGGGAACAGATATGATGAAGAGGAACAGAAAAGGTAGAAATTGTAGTGACGGGTCCCAAACTCTATGCAAGCATTTTAACTTTCCTCCAGAAAAATGTAGGCTTAAATTAAAGGTTAGGAAGAAGTTCCTAAGAGAGTTAACTCTCACCTAACTTATCTACAAGAACACCTTATCATCATGGAAAGCACATATAATTGTGAGGTTGCTCAACACTGTTTTGCTAAGGCAACATTTAACCCTTTACTCTGAGAATCTGTTCAACATCAGAATTGCCAAAACTTTAGCTACAGTAATATAATAAATCTTTTTCATTCTTGTTTAAGAACAATTTTCCAGCCATTGACTTCAGTGTTAACAGGATCAGGCCCAGCATCTTTCAAAAAATCCAACAAATTCTCATTGCATAAGTTCAAAAATTTCTATACAAGTCATGCATAAACCAGTGTTTGTAAAGAAAACTGGGTCCTCTACTTAAGACATTTAATTCAGTATCTTTTTCTTTCATAAAGAGGCCAAAAATACAAGTAAGTTTATATATAAATACCATACATTCACAGTTAACACAAACTTACCTTTGCCTATTAAAACACAAAATTATTGTCTACAATTAAAATCAAACACCATGACATTGCAATAATAAATTGATACAAAAACTGAATGCAGTGCAATGTGTAGCATTCATATTCTTCTGACAAGTATTTTCACAAGCAGCCTTTTTTGACACATGAGCCACACAATTTCACATGGGGATGCCATTGTAGCATTTACAAGTTTAGTAAAGCTAAGGATTTACAGAAACAATTAGAGGAGTTAGGGAAGCAGGATGGCATGTGTCCAGTACACTCCATGAGAGTGTCTGTTGTTGTTTTTTTGCTAAGGCAAAAGCTTAAGAACTAAGGGTTTGCAAAGCAGATTCAGCAGACAGTAGCCAGAAACAGTGGGTATTTTGGCGCATGCTTGGATCAGGTGACAGTACAGACTGAAAACTATGGCAGCTCACTGAAATGGTTACAGAAAGTAATGGCCCTGGATTCTAGGTGGAAGCAAAAAGGCAAGCATACATGGCACTCAATCACAAGCTTTTCTAGCAAATCTACTAAGTAGTTTATCGCAAGGTTTATCTACAACTTGACGGGGAAAAAGTTTGCAAAAATTACACTGCTATTATGTGTCTTTTATTGGAAACAAAAGACTAAATATTAAACCTACTTTTATTCATGTTTCAAAATTGGCATGATATTTATAACAAAGTGGAAGCAAGGCGTACTGTTTCTAGAGTTAAAAGACTTGAGGAACTGTTGACAGCACAGTAATCTATAAAAATGTTGTCAACTCCCAACCTCCTCCAACTGAAACTTCCCAAACTTACTTTATTAGAGAACTTTAGAAGATACAAACAGCACTGTATTTTTTTTGTGCCCTAAATGTTTCTTGAGTCAGTTCCATCCCCAACCAATTCACCTATCTCTTCCCTTTGAAATCTAAGGTTGATTTCTGTGAGGCTGTATTGTTAATGGGATAACATCCTGTTCGAATCTATACCTAGAGATAAGACACTATCAATACTTTCTGATTCACAAGAAGTGACACCTTTCCAAAGCTATTTGCTCACTTCTACAGGGTCTTTCAAGATTAATCCAGAATTTGCATTATGCTAGTCCACACAGATTTTTAAGAGCTGAAAAAAAATTAAGACAAATGATCTCTTGATTACACAGATCATATTCAAGAGTTGCTATATTAAAGCTGAACCCCTAGACATCTTGAGACAAATACTGTGATGCAGGAACCTTATGATTCATTTTAACCTATTATAATATTGCATAATTTAGTAAATGTTTACATTTATCATGAAACATGCTAAAATGAGAACAATCATACTACGAAAGGTTTAACAATCTATAAATGACCAATCAAAACTGGTAATAGATACACCAATAATACTCTTTCTAATTCAATCTTTGAGTCTTTCACTAAGCAGAGCCATTACCCACACCTTTCTTATCCCCTTATTCTTTTATCTTTTTCATTAAAGCCTACTCATCAACTTATCTGGAAAAAAAGTGTGGGGGGTATTTTGTAGGTTTGTTTGGGTTCTTTTAGGAGACACCTTTGTTAGGTTGATCGGCATCCTTCCCCAGACCTTGAGGTTCAGTTTAATCCTCTCTGGTTATCCCATAAATACTGATGTTTCCTATCATCTTTCTAAAATATTTAACAAGTGAGTGTACAAAAAGCCAAATCCTCTTGTCTCTAAAGTTTAAACACAAAAATTGAGTAGCAAATAACTAAAGCTACAACAGTCTAACCTAAAAGATTTTTCAAGGCCACTCCATCCTTTTTTAGAAATACGCACTATATTCATCGTATTTGAAGAATCAAATCCACCAGAAAAATAGTTCCAGTAGTCCTACTGTTTGCAGAAACTTCTTGCTTTAATTTCCATGTCAAAAAGTAAAAAGGCTTTTTGTACTAGGTAGAAAACATACATAAAACCATAAAATTTTCCCTAGTATATTATTATAGACAAATTAGGTCATAAAAACACAATTTAATGGGAAGGGGTGAAATTTTTGTATGAGATTTTCTTCCCATTTCCTTTTAAAAAAAAACAACAAAAAACAATTGTAGCTGCTTAAAGATTGAGTGTTAATATATGTTCCAGTTAATAGGAATTAATGGGAAGAATTACACAGCCTGGCAACAGCAACTACAATCCATTAAATAGGTAAGGAAATGAGATGTGGTGGGGAACAGAGTTAAATCCAGTAGGCAGCCAGTCACAGGTGGTGTTCCCCAGGGCTCAGTGTTGGGGCCAGTCATCTTTAATAACTTTATCAATGACCTGAATGAGGGGATTAAGTGAGTTAAACTCACCCTCAGTGAGTCTGCAGATTACATGAAGCTTGGTGGGAATGTTGATCTGCTTGAGGATAGGGAAGCTCCACAGGGGGACCTGGAGAGGCTGGATCGAAGGTCAACACGGTGAAATGCTAGGTCCTGCACTTGGGCCACAACAACCCCATGCAGTCCTACAAGTGGCTGAAAAGCTGCCCAGAGGAAAAGAAAGGAGGTTGTAGGAAGGTGAGGGTCAGTCTCTTCTATCTAGTAACAGCCACAACAAGAGGAAATTACCTCAATGTGTGCCACGGGAGGTTTAAATTGGATATTAGGAAAAATTCCTTCATCAAAAGGGTTGTCAGGCATGGGCGGTGGTAGAGTCACCATCCACAGAGCTATTTAAAAGATGTGGTGCTTAGGGACATAGTTTATTGGTGAATTTGGCACTGTGCTAGCTTAATGGTTGGAACTGATGATCTTAAAGGTCTTCTCTAACCAAAATAACTCTGAGTTTATGATCTTTAAAAGATGTGAAAATTAAACTTTGCTTATAACACAGAAACTGAAGGAAGTAGTTTATTGGGATTTATCAAATGAAAAGTAGGATACACTGGAACAGCAGAGAACAGTGCAACCACACCAGAGAAAACAGGTACACCTCGTCCTACAAAGCTTAAACTACAGATGAAACACCTAGCCTGGAGAATAGTATTGAATCAATGCTTTTCTGCCACATGGGGTCAGCACGCATGTTTGTCAAGCCAAAATTGCTGAATGAGCAAGAAAGTAGGCTCAAGTTTGGATGTTTAAGAAATTCTCTGATTACTGAAGAAACTATTTTAAGAACATTTAGGATTACAGCTGCACCCAGCTTTCATGCATTTACAGGCTGGAATATTATAGCTGGTTGACTAAACACAAAACTATTTGTTTGCAGAGTGAGTTGTCTATTGGGTCAGTCAGGTCAAATCACTACATGACCACAAAACTGCAAGAGCACAGGACTGAAATCATACGGAAAAGCAGCATCATTCTTTTCAGTGGCAGCTCACTAACTGAGGAATGTTAGCTTTGCTATCAAGATACACCCCAACACGAAGAAGCAGTAAAATGTTTCTCTTAGTAACACTCCCATGAAAACTCCTGAATTCTTTTACTACTTTCAAATTCCAGTAAAAAAACTGCATGGCTGCTAGAAGGCTAAAGAATGCTCTGTTTTTTCCTACAAAAGAAAAAAAATAAGAAGTTACTTTAATTACGAAACAAAATTAACAGACTCTCCATAGCTTCTGAATCTCTGATGTTAGTCAATGTATTTGTAATTTATAGAATCATAGAATCATTAAGTAAGGGACCTGGAAGTGTTCAAGTCCAGGTTGGATGGGGCTTTGAACAATCTGGTGCAGTAGGAGGCATCCCTGCCCATGCAGGGAGGTTGGAACTAGATGATCTTTACGGTCCCTTCAAACCAAAACCATTCCATGATTCTAAGAAACTAATTCAGCTTGGTAAACCTAAACAATTTCCCAGATTAACAGAATATCCTAGATTTAAAAAAGATAATAACTACTGGGATCTTCATAATGAAAAAAGCAAAGCTGCACTGTTCTACACTATCTCTAGGCTTGGGGCAAAGTGGCTGGAAAGCTGTCCAGCAGAAAGGGACCTGGGGGATCTGATTGATAGGGGGCTGAGTATGAGCCAACAGTGTGCCCAGGTGGCCAAGAAGGCCAATAGGATCCTGGCCTGATAAGAAATAGTGTGGCCATCAGGACCAGGGAGGTGATTGTCCCTCTTTACTCGGCATTGGTGAGGTTACACCTCGAATACTGTGTCCAGTTTTTGGCACTTCAATACAAAAAAAGACATTGAGGTGCTGGAGTGTCCAAAGAAGGGTAACCAAGCTGGTGAAGGACCTTGAGAACAAGTTTTATAAGGAGTAGCTGAGGGAACAGGGCCTATTTAGTTTGAAGAAAAGGAGGCAGAGGGGAGACCTCATTGTCCTTTACAACTTCTGAAAGAGGTAAAGAGGTAGGCGCGGGTCTCTTCTCACAAGTAAATAGTGTTAGAACAAGAGGAACTGGCCTCAAGCTGCACCAGGCAAGGTTTAGACATTAGGAAGAACTTGTTCACTGAACGGGTTGTCAGACCCGTTGCCAACATGTTGCCAGGGAGGTGGCTGAATCACCATCCCTGAATGTGGTTAAAAGTTGCCTAGATATGGCATTTGGGAATATGGCTTAGTGCCATACTTGCCTACTCTACTTGGTAGAGTAGGGTTAATAGTTGGACTTGATGATCTTGAAGGTCGTTTCCAACCTAAGTGATTCTATGATTCTATTACCTCAGTCACACCTTGCAAATTATATGTGTAACTTATCATAGGAATAAGGATATGTTATGGTTTTGAGTAGGTCAGGCAAATTTTTTGTACCAATAGGGGGACCTAGAGAGGGAGTGTTTAGGACTCTGAAGGATTCAGGTGGGTCAAAACGGAGAGGGGTCAGTATTCCCTCCCACTTCCTGCCATACTCTATAAAAGCCAGGAAGACCAGAAGCCCATTCCCCTTTTTTCCTGTGCCTTTCCTTCCTTGCAGCTGCTGTGCTCCAAGGCTCCTGCTTTCTTCTCAGCTTGTACATGCTCTGCAGAATCCAAATCCACTGGGTGCTGTGAGGAGCCATGGACCCCTCTCTCAAGTTGGTATTGCCACTAGGGACCCCACCTATCTCTGCAATCATCAAGATTCGTTTTGTGTATGTTTGTATATAATTGTATATTTCTGTTCCTCATCCCACGTTACTGCCCTTTCCATGTTCCAGTAAACCTGCTGCAGTTTTGATTTCCAAGAAGTCTCTCTTCCTTATTCCCTTTTTATCTTCTTTTGGGAGGATGGAGGGGGGTAAGAGAGAGCAATTCTGTTCACAATTTGCGGTCCACCCTGACCAATAAACCAAGACAATATGGAAGAATCCCTCAGACTACAGCATAATTTAACCTTCTCTAAATAGTAAATGTAATCTTTGAGGCAACAGTTTCCTGTAAACTAGTTCAACAAAATCTGCTGTAAATACCACCAAGATTTAAACATACTGGCTATAACAGTAAAATATCTGATAAAGTTTGCTATTCGTTATAGACAAAGGCCTGATAGGAACAGCACAAGCTGGAAAGAAGTATAAATAAATAAACTATTGAAAAACCACCTAAAAATAAAGGTTTACATTTTACCATACTTCCTCAGAATTCTAAAAGGTCAAAAGCACTGCCCAGACATAACAAAATATTAAATCCTGGAAATAGGTTTCTCTCTGGGAAATCAGTGTGCCAGGCCTAAACATGTAACCAGACCAGCTTTTAGTTATTATTTTGGTCATTCATCCTAGAATTGTGAAGTCCTTACAGCCGTGCATAAGGTTACCCTAACGGAAAGATGAATGGGATGCTAAAGAAGATCTGGGAATCTCTTTTAATTGATCCTATTACAGTAGCAAGGGCAAGCTCTGCCACTTTGAAGAGCTACTCAGTAATAAAACTACTTACTCCACCTCCTATCTCTCTGGTGTTTTGTCATCTTGGCACAATAAATACAACCTATTTAAAAATATGAGCAATCTTCAAAGGACATCTTCAAACTACAGCAACAAAGGGGCTATTAAGCAAACCTGGCGACACTGTGCTGCAACAAGACAGGCCTTATTAAACCACATTTTATACCTCGTATCACAAAATTAACAAGTATTAAAGCTTTAAACAAGCTGGAACCTCCAACAAGCATCAATAATACTAATTTATCTAACACAGTCTGAAAGAAACATACAGAATTTTAAAGACAAAAAACTTAACTGCTCAATACACACAGATAGATGTTCACAGATAAGGTTGCCACTTTCTGGCCAACTGCCCCACAGACTATCTACCTTTCTGCACAACTGCAGAAACAGGATGGCACAATTTGCCATGAAATTATGCTGCCTCTGTATTTCCTATTCATTGTTTAGACTCCATTTAGTTGCTACATTAACAGAACCTCTGCATTCATTATTTCTATACACTCAAAACTGTTTATTTCATATTGAGACAAATTAGTCAGAGAAGCCTCTCTGAACCTCTGGATCCAAGGAGTCCTTCCTACAGTGCGTTTTGGAGTGAGTTCAGGACCTCAAGGAGACTGCATTGAGAGAGACCAAAGCCTCAAAACTTACAAAAGAACATGAAAAATATTAGTGCACTGGCTAATAGAATTCAGAGCACAAACTGGACAAGAAAAAAAAAAAAAAGTGTTTTTTATAAGAATCATGGCATATTGAAAAACTTCAGTCTTTGCACGTGGCAGGAAAACCTGTTTAGCCTAATTCAGCTCAGATAACGATCCTACCAATTAACATTTAAACAGAATTATTTCTGTAACCCTATTAGGGTCAGTTAGAACTTGTGTTATCTGCCAATTTCCTACTATCTGTAGACATTTTACAAGGACATGTTTACCTGTAATTATGTAGTACTTAGGAAGGTGTTATTTCAACTAGAAACATTCTAGTTTTCTCTCTATTTTGAGCCAGGCAAGAAGTTGTACAATTATATCTTTGCAACCAAAGAGTGATACATTATAAGGCTAAAAACAGTAATTGTAATCCATGAAGGAATTTATATCAAGATAATAGTTTTAGTCAAGCCCCATATGTTGAATTTGCAGGAGTTATGTGCAAGAATAACAATTTTCCACAAGACCAACATTTTCTCTCTCATGTACTATCTGTAGTGGTGCAATAAGGAACAGCTTTATTACAGCATTTGTGCAGTGAAAAGTCTATAATGGCTTTCACACAACTAGCCAAATTTCACTGAGACTTTTAATTCAGTATGAACAGACTATATAGAATTACTTACTACTGGGCACAGAACTCTAAAGGACAACCCCCCTGTAGCTCAGTTACATGAATAACTGCCCAGAACTCATCTCAAAAACCAAACCAAACCAAAACCAAAACAGTTCTAAAGAAAATTATTTCACTAGTATAAGGGTGCATCTGCTTCAGAAAAAAATATTCAAACTCCATTTAGGAATTTCCAATCCTCTGGAAAGGTTGCACAAAAGCAGAGTAAAATATTACTGAAAAACACTGTATCCCTCATTCTGTTCAAAAAAGCTTCTGACAACTACCTTAACCTCTCACTATCGCATCAACACATACTCATGTACAAGAAATCAACCTGGAAATTCTCCAAGAAAGGGCCAGACGTCAAGCCTAAAATGTTGGGTTTTTACTAGTTCTGAATGATAGCTACATTAACCACTAACAAAAAACACTGACATTTTATACTATATTCTTACAAGTATGCCACATTTCCACTCCAGACAGCAGTATGAAATGTAATTTGCACATTCACTGTATGTTTGTATTTCTGTGAAAGAGTAGTATTCAGTTACAGAAGCAAAACATATTCAAGGTTTCCTCTTGCATTTCCTCATATACAAAACTAGTTCTGTGGAATTTCCCACTCGAACAGCAAGTCTGGATAACAAACAGGAGCTCAAGAGATCCTTAGTAATTTGATTAACAATCTTTTCTCCTTCTGTGTTTCTGACTATTAGAGCTGAAGAATCACTGCTGAAGCAGCTCCCCGAATGAGGAGTTTAACAACATAATTATGTGAGAACACCGCATATTTTAGTGCTATGAAACAGCCGAATGCAAAAGCAGTCTCTACTGAACAAGTTCCTTGCACTTCCTAAGGAACCCTTCTTCCCTGTATTTAACCTCAGGAAGAAACTTTAATAAAGATCCAATATTCTGGATGCAGAACTCCTTTCATGTTTCTGTATTTATAGTACATTCTTTAACATCCTTTTTCAAAGAGAGCACCAGGGTACTTCTTCCACTGTATTATGTGCCCTCTTTTCTATGAATTCATGCTCTTGTCTCTCTACTTTTATTTTGCAGATTCATCTTGATCATCACCTTTTTATAACGTTGCAAACATTTAAACAATTTTTTTTGCACTGAACTACATGCAGTTCCAAATGTTTAAGTGGCTTTTTCTCCATTCAGTCTTTATTTCCACATTTTGATTTTCAAGCATCTTGAAATCTCTAACTTTTCACCACCATCAGATGGTCCTGTTCTAATTTAACACAATTAAACAAGCTTCCCTGCCAACTGGCAAAACCAAACATCCTTCTGTGCTGCACAGGTTACTAGCAAGCTTAAATGAATCCTGAACATTTAAAAAAAAATAAATAAAAAATTAGCTTACTTATGGTTGTGATTACATTCTTGCTAAGGTGAATGTAACATAAAGACAGAGCAGTGTTTTCCGTAAGCTGTATAAATCCCTTCTCTCCTTCAGGTCAAGTATTAGCCAGCAAGTTGGGAATAAAGCTGTAGAAGTGGGAGACGAATAGAAATTCTGATCTTTGGTTTCTCAATGACAGCACATCTGCTCAGCGTATTTGTCATTGTAGTGTAAGACAGAGTTAACTTGCACATAATCTGCAACTCTACTATCCATCCTGCACCATATTTAACAATCTCACTTTCTCCCATCTCCTTCATTCAGCAACATACCTAGTACTGCAAAAGAAACACACTTCCAAGAATGTGATCATAATCTACTTGGTCCCTAACCAGTAGGATTAAATCCTACATAAGTCCTGCAAGCTTTTGATTGCATTTTACAACACAAGATTTATGAACCAACAAAGTCTGGACTACATACTATCCTTCTCTTTAAACAAATAGTCCTCCTTATCTACTTTCCATTGCTCAGAAAATGTTTGTATCTATAATTTAGAACATATTCATCAATTTCCTTATATTAACACAGGTTCAGCCATCCTTGAAGTAAGTGCAAGCTCATGCAAAACAAAACTAAATAACAGCCTCCCCCCAAATCAAACCAACCGACAAAAAAGGCAATTATCTAAAAAGATAATAATAAAAAAAATCATATCTGACATGATCCCAACTGTATAAGTAAGTCTCTTTCCC
>NW_009954185.1:5082046-5098101 GCF_000747805.2 Chaetura pelagica | reverse complement strand
CTTTCCCTAAATGCTTCATAGACACTGAGCTGAAAGTTACTACAAAATAATAATCTGAACATTCAGCTATGCAGATTCATATTAAAATCATTCTTAGCAATACTAATTTATACTGAAACAGTGTTTTGTAATTTTAAAGCCTTTAACAACATTAAAACAAGACATTTAGGCATGTGATGATTAAACTGATTTAAATTTGAAGCATTAACCTAAATATTCTACGGCATTTCTAAGAACTTCACTGAGCTGCCATAATTTCTGTCAGCATATGTAGTACTGAATGACTAGTAAAATACCTGAATTGAAACTATTCCAGTCTAGCAGTTTGTATGATCTTGTGTTACCCATAATTCCGACAAAGGCTGAGTTCAAAACAGCAAATTAGTAGATCAGTTATAGGAGCAGAATAGTGAAAAAAAACTACCAACAAGAACACAATTGACAACACCACTCCACAGGAACTGGAAAGACACAGACAGCAGAGTTAATAAGAGGCTGAAATAGAAAGGGAAAAAAGGAGCATGCTATAGCAATCTAGCACTAGGCGTGATCAAAGTGTACAGTATATAGCAATTATTTTCTTAAGTTCTCAATCCACCTTCAAATCTTCCCTCCTCTACATTTTCCTGTCTATTTGTCAGTTTATTTGTTTCCTTTAAATTTTACAGACTTATCTGACACAAATGCTTCATATGATCATCACTAGATCACAATTTTTTTTCCTACTTCTTCACCTTTCCTCTCATAGCCATGTGCCCCATTCCCCCTTTGTTTTCAATGTTGTGCAATATACGGAGTTCACAGCATCATGCATCTTACATTCACTTGTCAGGAGCAATCTACAAGTCCCAGAAAAACGCTGCACAGAGCCACTTAGCTGTGCAAATATGCATCTCTACTAATTTTTTATTCTGCTTTCAGTCATGTATTGGTAAAAATAGAAGAGTGCATAATGCAATAAATTAGTTTTTAAAACTTAAGAGCAAAATTGTTTTTTTTATTATTTTTTCTTCCTTTTGTCTTAAATAAATTTATCACACAGTAAATTTTGCATCTAAGTGATCAGTATCAGAAATCTGTTGAAAATACAGAAGACAAAGACAACTTTCTGGCAAAGAAAGAGAGGGCTGGCATATAAATTATACTTTGACATTTCTCTTAATCTTCTCTCCGCTGTGTAAATAAATCTTAAAAATAGGAAAAAAAATAACAATATTGTATACTCAAATGCTTTAAAAAAAATCCCTTGAACTAGGGGACTTTATTTCAGACAAAGTGTCAGATGTTATTTCATGCTGTCAGTTTACTGAACCTTTATATAAGTAACAATATACCTGCTTATAGTGGCCTTGGGCCACAGGAAGAGGAAATAAAAAGATTTTAATTACTTTGAAAGACGCATTTGCACAAACTTTGTTTTATTACTCCGGACTAGTGCATGCAAACCACTACACATGCTATTTTTTAATCTCCTCCATCTGCATTTTTAAGTGTGCTGTTAACTGCCAACTTTTTAACAGAGTATTCCTTGTCTTGTCTCAGTGAATATAACAGTCTTCAGAGTCAAGTCACTTAATTCTGATGTCAGAACTAGGACATGCAAAATACCCGTGTTCCAGTGCTGGGGTTCCCAGGTAAATACTAAATGAAAACCTTAAAGTACTGTTCAGTTTATATTTTTAAGAATAGAAACAAAACTGTAAAGGTTTTATCAAAGGATGTTGAAAACATGTACTGAGCAAAATTGTAGTCATTAGTCCTTAATGATTTCAAGGAGCTGAAAATTAGAAAACATTTATAGTTAAGATCAAGTATTTATTCTTATTTTTGTTACAATGGAAAACTTGCATCAAGTTTTAATATTAAAAAGCCATAACAATTAAACTCTCAAGAATTCAAGGACAAGTTTTTAGTGCAAAGTTACCGATTCAAAGTACTTTATTACTTCATTAGCTTGCAGAAAAGTTTCTCACTAAAAACATACCTCTCTGAATGAGTATTATTTTTCAAGCTTAAGTGAGCATCTGAAAAAATACTGCTTTTAATATATATCATTAGAATAGGTTTTAATATATATTTTATAATAGATTCTAATTCTGCTACATTATTAAGTCATAAAGATTAGAAATATGTGATCATTATGACAGGACTTGGGCAAGGAAGTTTTTCTTGTGTTAACATACCAGGATTGTGAATGCGATCCAGGAGCTTCACAGACCGTGCGCTGACAACACCACCAACGTGGATAAGAAAGCCTGGTGGAAAGGTCGTCAAGGTGAAAAATGGAAATTCCTGTTACGATTAAAAACAAACATCAAATGACTGCTTACCAACCACTGCTGATTGCCAATAAACATGCAGTGAATTTATCATTTTCCTGAAATACAAGCAAAGCAGTTACATTAGGCCACACATGTCCTTCAGACTTACTAAGCACTATGTAATCATCCATCTTCATATACTCATAGTATGATAAAAGCAGAGGTATTATACAATGTAAGACTACATTTCCCCCATAGAATTGTATCTCAGCACAATATTAATAAATAATCAAAATTTTACATTTCTCTTAACAAAGCCTCTGTTGGTCCACCTGTAGTATGACAGGTAAACACCATAATTCTAACTTTATTAGCTGATTCAAACAAACAAACAAACAACATTTTTCTGCATTTTTTACATCTTATTATTACAATTGACTGCATTTTGATTCTGAAGCACAGGGTAAAATATCCCTAAAAATATTAACAGACTGCTCTGCTAGTGTCTTAAGCTCTAAATGTAACAACTAAATAGTCATCTTATGGAATAAATAGGAAGTTTTTGAAATACAACTGTAAGCTCTTAAAGCAAGGAAATTCACTTCAAATTCATTTGCATAAATGGGTTTGCACCAATTCATAATTACAATTAAGAATTCGTAAGTTTCAGGAACTATTAAAAAATGTCGTTTGTTCAAGAGGCAAAGTTATTTATAACAGTAATTTTTCATGACCATACGTGATGAAATAAAAAATATATATTCAAAGGCAATGAGCCCAAAACTGGAAGACTGCATTTTCTACAGATATTCTATGGAATTTCTAATATGCACATGATAGGACACTAATGGGGGAAAGGCAATAGATTTATGTTCAGCAATTCTAGATGTAGAGGTAAAAAAAGCAAAATAAAAGAAAAAACATGCAATCTTGGTTGTCATGATGACTGTTTAAATGGAAAAAAGAAACACCATAATTTTATATGAGAGAAAGTACAGATTCCTTTCTCACATAATACTTGAAGCACTTGCAATAGTCCAGTTTCATTCAGCTTCTACCTAAACAGTGTACGTGCTGCAGATTAAGTAAGGATCACAGTTCTTCCAGCAATACATGGCATGAAAAATCCTCTTAAAAGCCCAATGTAGATTTAGATATTAACACTTTAAATTCTCAGAGCCCTTGTTATTTGAACTCTTAAAAAGTTCTTCAAACTTCAAGTTTTCTGGATTTTTGTTGGCTTAGACTTTCAAAATTAAAAGGCAAACTTTGAAATCAGAAATCAAAGTATCAACAACCAGAAGACAAAAAAACCCCAACAAAACAAAAACAAAAAGCAACAGCAAAAACCCATAAAACCTGCAGTTGTGCCTTCAGCAAACCTGTTTTGACTATTCTGCCTTCAGGAGCACTGATGGATCTCTAGAGAGGGCTACAGAAAAGATTCCTCCACAAGGTTCTAACAAATCACAAAGAACTTTGCAGGTTTTCAGAAGTAAGAAAGCTGAGTATCGAACAGTCTGAACATCTTTTCTGCATGCCTTTCATGTAAAAAAAAGCAAAAAAGGCTGTAGTACATCAACACTTTGTTAGAACCCTCTCTCATTTTGGCTCTGTAATATCAAGTGTTCAGCAATTCACAAGTATACTGATAATATTTGTCCCCATGTAATTCAATGACATTCACTCTGCATGACTTATAGGTAAATACATGACATACATGTTTGCTCTGTCCCTTGAATATAGTTAGCCCACACTAATGACATGAAAAATAAACTTTTATAGAACTACAGAAATCAATAGAAAAGTCTACTGCATATGCCACCCCTATGAAATTCCTTTAAACCTATACTACATTTCTATTTTATTCATACATTGTCCTAAAGCAGTATGCAGTGAACAAAGAGACCAATAACCCATGCTCTAATGCATAAGTGAATCTGATGCTTTTTAATCTACATAGATTCAAAAATGACTATAGTTTTTTGTTCATTTTCCTAAGGCTGCATACTGCAGTTAATTTTAACATATTCAGATTCCAGTTTGTCCAATTCCTTGCACTATAAACCAGGGAATAAAATTTTGAAGTAATAAAATGGTTTTATCTCAATCAATATAGCAATACTTACAAGTCTATATTATGATGCATGCTAAAATTAGACTGATATCCTACCACTTAATTTTAGCAACAGACAAGTCAAGGTAACTGACTCACTGAACCATTCTCACATGCTCTTATTCCATTAACTGTATCTTATTTATTCTGATGCAGATGGAATTCCACCACTTTGTATGATAGCTTTTTTCTCTTTTAAAAAATGTTTAGGCTTACTGAAAATTTTGGGTTTTTTTTTAATTACTAAATCACTCAAATACAAGTTCCAGCCTCAATTATATGTGGTAATCTGTAATACTTCAAAATTATAAAGCTATACTTGATGCATGGAAACCTGGGATTCTGTAAGAACCAGATGCAGTGTTTCCATATTACAAATCTTCTCTATTACTGCAGTTTGCAAAGGACTATCTTTATATCACAGTGATGTAAGCACAGGGTATTCCTGTGTGTGAGAAGAGACAATGATCTTATTTTGTAATCTACAACTGAAGATGGTCAATCACTTTACCATGACCAATTCACTACAGCATTTCACAGTCACTGACTGCATAGAACCCTGAAAGAACTGTCACTGGTTTATTCCTTGCAGCTACATAGAGATTTTAAAGTTGGCATTTGGGCGAAGTTTGATACGGTTACAATAAAATCCTCAAAAATATTTGTTTAATAAAATGTTTTTAAATGTATATGTATATGCATACATGTATTGCTAGTGTTCTTTTTTAACTACATTTCATACAAAGACACACAAAATAATGAAAAGCACGTGCAACAAGGCTACACACACCCATCACTTGGTGTTAGTGCCAGCTGAAACAGTTCTCAGATTCCCTTCCAGCTATTCACCCATTCCTATCATTGTATCACTCCCTCAAATAATGCTCGTAAGGCTCAGGTGTGTTCACAGAGCTTTTTGGGCTGAACCAGAGCAGGGAACCGGTCCACATTAAAATAGAGCTCATTTTCTGGTTGAATTATTTTTATTCTAAGCACATTCAATGTGCCATCTTACAAGGTGACCGAACAATCTTACAATTTTTCTTCAGCTGAACTGAGGGGATAGGCTGGATAGTAAAAAGAAGTCGCTGGAAGGAAAAGCTGCTTAAGTCAGCAATCAGCCAAAAGATCACACAGAGAACTGCACTCTAACACAACAGTTATCAAGCAGTGCTCTTCAGAGATGAAGATCAACAGATCTCCATTTTGAAAAGGCTGCAGTAAAGATCTCTCAAGCACTTGCAGAATGCAAACATAGAGATTTAAAACAGCATTTGCCCAAGTTGAGATTAACAGAGATACAGAATACCATCAAGAGCAGCATTTGGCCATTTCTACGAAAACACAGGCTAATTTTTAATGGGTAAAGTATGCTCAGTTTTTTCCACTGATGGAAATACAGCATATACGTTTATAGAAAAAAAAAAAATCTAAGCAAAGGTAGTTTTGTAGTTACACTTGCTATCAACAGGCATCCTGTAAATTCTTAAATATATATTAACGTACAACAAAACACATGTGAGTCTTGCACAGCTGGTGCATTTTCCCAGATTAATTCAAGTAATCTTACCCTTCTTACAAAATCTGATCTGGTTTGCAACTAGGACTATTTAAGTAACAAATTAAAAACACACTTGATAAAAAAAGAGACACTCCATTAAATGAACAGGTTTATAATATGCCTTAACCTTACCATCTACCCAAATAAACTGAATTAAGACTCAAAAGAACTAACTATATATCTAATACATTTGCAAATAGATGTACTGAATTTATTTTTGTTTTCCCAAATAAGTGCTACCCTAACAAACCCAGACTAGTAACTAGAGTGCATTATTTATGTTTGCAACTTTAAAACAGACAAAAGAACTTTTAAGTATTATTAATTTGAGTTAAATACATCAACTTCAAAGCAACCATTAGAGGTAAGCATAGCAAAAATACATTCAATATTAAATTTTCAGAAAGGCAGTATGAACCTATTTTTTGTATCAACAGTCTACATGCTTTGCTATGTCATCATCAATAACAGGCTTAGTACTTTTCCATCTCATTTTATAATATTCCTGTTCCACTTGACAATATGAAAGCCTTATCAAAATAATGTGCAAATAACTCAAACTCTAAAAATACATTAAGTGCTCTTAATTTACATCTTAATTGTTTTTTAAAAACTTCCTAAAGAAATAACAGATCAGCCATGAAATGTCTGAAATGCTAGCAAAAACAAAGGTACAGAGAAAAGTCTATTTTTAAAACATTTTTAAAGTAAAATTTTTAAAGAAAAAAGTGATGGATTTGTATTGAAAAATAAATTAAAATTTTAACTGCAACGTATCAACATGCAAAATATAATGAAGCAAAATATGCCGATCTGATAAAAGTTCTTTAAAATAACTGAACAAATGTTTTAAAAATCCTGCATAAACAAGATTACAAAGAAATTTGCAAAATCTCACTAAAAAGAAAGTAAAAATACTTAAAATCATTGTTTAGAAATCCTCAATACAAAAAAAAAAATAAATTAAAAAGGGCTACAAAGAAAGTCACACAATGTTTTGGAACATACCCGCCTTCTACAGAACCTACGAGGCGATCCTCCCTTAGCAAGGGGTAACACAAAAAATGAGAAGAGAATCATCCACTTACTCAAAATAGTAGCTATTCACTTCTATTTCACAGATATAACTGATTTTGTTTTCAACAAATGCATATGGTTCTCTATACGTAACTCAGGTGGTCAGAAATTGTAATTAAACTAGAATTTATTTTCTAATAAGAAAACATTCACATTTCTGCCTTCAAGACAGCTCACTAATAACATTTTGACAAAAGCAGGATATAATCTACCAAAAGAACAAAAGTTGCAATGACTCATTCCAAAATTTAAATAAGAATTAAACCCATAATTTTATTATTCAGTCTATTCAGCATAATAATTGATGGCTTTTTTAGTCCTATAGAGGTTCTTCAAAAAGCTGTAAATCTATAAAGCCTTTTTATTGCTTGGGAAGTGGATTAAGTTATAACTGTTTTAAAGGCTACATGCACATCATTTCATGTTGCAGAACAAAGGCTAAATTATGTAATAACTCTTTCTCAAAACTAAAAGTTTTCACAATTGTAAATGGAATGTTCACCTTGTTTAAAGCTATTCCAATGTTTCTGAATTTGGCTTTGGTAAAGTATTCAACTTACACATGCATCAGTAACTTATAGAGACTAAACAGTAATTTTTGTGAAAACTTTCTTGTATCGACAACTGTAATCACTTCAGTACCAGGCACATTAGTTATTTGCTCCAGTTTTCCTCATGCTTTAGTAATATGATCAAATTTAAATAATTTGTGTATAAAAGGGTTATTAAATGTTCAACATTTGCAGTAAGTTTTCAGACCTAAGAAATACATTTATTTTTAAACAGAAGTAACAGAAAACTTTTAACTTACTATAACTTATATCTTCCCTTCAGCAGATCACAAACACAATTATAAAATGCCTTACCCTTTGTTCCAGAGCTGATTGAGTTTGTTGTCGTAAAAGAGTTTTGAATGGCCCCCCTTCTTTTCCAGCACTCCCACTGCCCATTCCTGAGGAGTATCAGTACAAGGTACATTCAGAGAAACATAATTATAATTTGTAATTAAACTTTGATTTAAAAATTTATAAAAGTTATTAAAAACAGTCAAATTACCCTCATAATTTGAATTTCCAGAAAAAAATGCTGAGTATCACACGTTAATTTGGGTTGCAAGGTTGGTTTGGGGTTTGATTTTCACATGACTAGCAATGATTTCTTAGCATTTGCACAAAACCCCCAATCTAAGGTATTTTTCTGCTGTCAACCTGAACTAAAAGAAAACTTCAAAATACAAAGACTTAAAGATCTGGGCTTACAATTCTTTCCTATGACACACAACTTATTTTTCTTTTCTTATCATTATTGGGAGTTTTGCCTACAATTTCGAGTCACCATTATTTTCCACAATGCTAAACAATGCCTCTCTGCCAGATTACTCTATAGTCAATGATCTCTCTCCACTATTGTTATCAATTAAAAAAAAATAAATCATAAAAATCTAGCCGAGAGTTTCAGAGTAACTAAATCACCTTTCCCAACCACTGGGAGGAGACTGCACAAATAATTACAGCAGTAGCTACATAATGATTGGGCCCAAAAATAGAATTGCAAAAGCAATACCCATCCTTTGATTTGAAATATAAATTAAAATATATGTATTACAATTTATTTTTATTTCCTTTAATATCTATGCAGTGAAATACTCTTGATTAATTCAAATAAGCTAAGGACTACTGCTCAGCATTTGAAACTGCCACTTATTTGATTACTGTATTTGCACACACATAACATGCAATTATCTGTAAATGAAAATAAGAAATAAACTCTAATTTTCCATAATAGGGCTAGTTCTCTCTTTCTTTCTTTCATATACTTTATTCCCATCCCTACCTCCCAACACAAGAGCTCATCAGAAAAGATGGCAAGTTTATCAGATACACAAATATCTTTGATATTGAATTATATATTATCAAGGAACTGTACTCTTAACTGAGTGTGTTGAGATACAGGTTACACATATGGCAGCAAGCTATGTGCTCGAAGGTTAGAAATGACAAAAGTAAAAAATAAACACATACCAAGATTGTGTTTTTCCTAAAGTAAACACAATGCTGGTGAATCAGATTTTCTTGTTAGTATTTCATTTCTAAAAATACACTATCACTGGTATTTCTTGGATCTAAAATCATCAGTGCTACTTGACAAAGCAAAAGTAAACACCTACGTTATATAGGAAAGCACAGAATAAAGAACAAAAACAAGTCAGGAGCATGATGAAATACAAACACCATGTGCAAAACAGTTATAAACGAAGCCAAGATTTTATTTTACAAAATTTATAACTAATTTAACATAACAATTCCTTGCTAGTTTCCTTTTCCTTCTGACAAAGCATCTAATAAACATGAATGAGGTTGTACACATACATCAAAGTACATTTATTTCTTTCAACTAGACTAGGATACTTGGAAATAATAGCAGACTTAATAATGTATGTTAACTAATTCCTAACATTTTCAAAAGCTACTAGGCTATCATTAGTATATGCTTATACAGATGTATAAAATACTATGATTTTTAACAAGTATTTTTAGCTGTTCTTGGATAAGGAAACAAAAATAATAGTATCTGTATAGTCCCATTAAACAAAATTAAATTGCTTTTACTATTTGGTATTGATCATTGTCAGGGGCTATACAATATTAAATACAGACAAACACAGCATAAATACTGGACATGAAACAAACTGAAAAAATAAAAGCTAATCAAAATAGTTTCTACAGAAAAAAAAGCAGTAATATCAACTATTGAATTTAAATCCATGAAAATAATGCATATCAGTGAAATGGAAAAGGAGGCAGCACAAATAAAAAGTTTGCATTGGCTTTGTTTGAAAGATTAATTTAAGGAGTAGAGTTGCTAGTCATCTGATAGCCATAATTTCAATGAATTATAAATGAAAGAGCAAGTGCTTGTTCCATGTAAATCATAGGAACAACAAAGTGAAGGGAATGAGTGGGATTAAAAAAAGTGAATTATTTTAGTCTAATCACCAAAGGAAATTTTGTGAAGGGAAAGGAGAAAGTTCTGTGGCATAAACTACATGTTTCAAATCCTTTAAGAAGTTTTGAAGCTGTTTCAAGCTTCTGGGGCAGAGGTAGGAGATGGTATGAATAGTCATGTAGCCAGCAGTTTTCAGAGGCTAACTAACAAAAACAAAGGGTTATAGAAGGCTGTGGGTTAAAATGCCCCTGTAGCAAACAACAACAACGTTTACTTAAAAAAGTTTCTTTACAAGGCGTAATAGATTGATCCTACCAGAAGCAGCCAGAAGTAGCTCTTCAGTGAAAGAAACACTTTTCCTCAGAACAACTGGGCTGACATGGCTAGAGTGTAGAGGGTTATGGCTAGACCCCGAGAGGAGAAGACAGGACTTTTTAAGATGTGGGGAATCACAAGAGAGTGTAGGGGAGCTGGGAAACAGGAAAATCCTACGTCCCTGTGGGGAAGGTGCTGTGGAGGAAAGTAATAGAGACAGAGAGATGTAGATTCAGAAGATGACTAAAGAAACAGATGGAAGAAATCAAAATGAAGTTGTTTTTTTTTCTCTCAAAGTGAACCAGCACTTACTGCTAAATTATTTCTCAACATACAAAGACATGGAATGACAATACAGCTCCACAATGCAAATGAGAAGTATGTTCTGAAAAATCATGACCTGAGTAGCTTTATTTTAAAAGCCATGGTAATCTAACATTTATTTTAAGTTTTATACAAAATTTGATAACAAATGCTATGGAGTAATGGCTAAATAACAGTCTTCTCACACCCTTAATCTGATTACTTTCATTATTTAGGTATAAAAAGTTACTTTCCAAAGAAGACATGGATTTGTTTTGTGATTTTCAGAGTTGTACATCTTGAAGAATTCTAAGTTCCCACAAAGAAGAGGAGTTCCCACTTTCTCAATTTCCTCCAAACATATATTATGTCACCTTAAAATGTATTACCTAATTAAAATATGTCATGCCTTTTGTCAGCCTGATACTCTGTTGCTTTGCAGTGGCATAAAATAAATCACAATTCACAGAAGAAAGTTAACGTCAAATCCAAACAAGCTTTCTCAGCATAGAATAATTTCCCCTAATATTTATATCAGATATAGACCAAAATGGGTAACACAATCATAAGGGTATTTTATAAAAAGACATTAAGGTAATATTCTCCTGATTTAGAGCTACTGAAATGCTTAAATGGAGCTACTGAAATGGAGCTACTGAAATGCTTAAGGAGATCCAAGTTTCAATCTCCTCTAGTTATTCATACTGTGAAATTGTGGTATCTGCACTCTTTTTCCAGGTTAGTCTCCATCTCACACATGAGAACACACTAGCTACCTCACTGAGAAATAATGTACTGCAGAAACATCAGAAAATACTTAATTTTTCTTATCAGCCAATCTGAGCAATGGTATCTCAAATTTGATCATGTTTAATATGTCACATGAGATGCCTGACTTGATTCTTTTTTTTGAACATTGACATAACCAAGTTTCACACTGAAATACTCCAACTCAGTAACAGTCTAAGGAAATTAAAGCAGAGATCTAAACATACAGAGTGAATAGTTAAAAAAAAAAATAAAAAATTTAGTATGTTATGGAACTATCTTCTGCATGTCATCAAAATTTTGGTAAAAAGTAACACAACTCAAGAAATACTACTCTTTAGCTATTAAGATTAAAAATCTAGTATGTAACACTGAGATAGAATTTTTTTAATGCAACCAGCAAATCCTCTTTAGACAAGTTCCATTAGCAGAGTTAAAAGCTGCTAAAAAGACAGTGCTAGTAAGCAAAAGTATGCCCAGTGTTAGCTTTAATACTAAAAAGCTAGCTAAAAAAATATCTTTAGAGACTTAAAAAATCCCTAAAAATAACAGGTACCAACTACACAATCTGTTTTGGTTCTACATGAACTGACTAAAGAGATCCACCTACGTAACATTGCCAGGAATGATTCAAGGTTGGCACTTTAGAAACCTGACAAATTCAAAGTGAGTTCCCACCTTCATAAATTCGTAACATCTACATCCATAAAGATGATCATATGTTACGTTTTAATCCTTTACCATGGAAAAAGATCAAAATAAACTGTTTTTCAAATATTCAATAAACCAAACACATGAATTCGTGGTTCTGCATAATAAGGATCCAGCTACGTTTGTTGGTCCTTTAAACAAGTGACCACCATAGGTTACTGACAAAACATTCATCATTTATACAAAAGGACACACACACACAAAGAGTGTGCTCTAGTTTGTTGGTTTTTTTTAAATAGGGAGAGATAAGGTAGTACTAAGAAAAACAGCTTCCTAACTGGGAACATATTTTAACACATGTAAACTGGGCAAAATATTTACCTACAACTGCATTTGAATGCAACATTTAACTTATCTGCTTTGAAAAATTCTTGGAACGGTTTCTATCAAGCAAAGCTGAATCAACTACTTTAATATGCTTTAGAATTGTCTAGATTAGATGGAGACAAGAACAATCAGAGTTTCAAATACCACAATTTAAAACACCATTGAAAAGGCAACCAAACTTCTATAAACAATTCTGCAAAGTATTTTGCCCCACAGTAGCAAAACTCAGGGCATTGGTCACACAATGGAGAATAAATAGACAATAATTCTTTCTGAGTTGTGCTGACATTACTACTGACATGATTCTAACCACAGACTAAAAAATAAGGAGGGAAACAGATCGAAGAAATTATGATAGACCAATGGAGAAAGAAAAATCCATTTAGCAGATGGCTGGAGTACAATTTAAGTTACTTTCAAAATGTTGAGTGTAAAAAGCCATTTCCATATACCAAGAGGAAGAAAAAGGCAGTAGCTGCTTTACTTCTAGTATCAGATTTGCAAAAAAGAGTTAAAAAATCACAGAGAATTGTATACAATTTACTCAAAGCACAACACATTAGGCTTGAAGACTACATTGTTTTCGTAACTGTCCTTGACATAATGTGGTGAGAAATGTACTCCTATACTTTGTAATATGAAATGGAGGAAATAGGAAAAAGGCAATTACTTAGGACTCCCTTAATGCTCTGACATGTTTTATTTCAGCTTGAATACAGTTGTGTTACAAATGTCATTTTAATGTTATACAGAATAGTGGAAATACAGGCAGGGTTTAAATTTTTACCCTACAGAAATCCTTTCAAGCTTGAGGTGTGCTATCTGAAGTCTCCAATTTCCACATCATTTTGATAACTTAAATGTCAAAAAGCAAGAAGGGGTTGAATGAAAATATAGAAACACAACTTAAACAAAAAGTGGGTGGAAGCGCCTTACCAGTTTTGGGTGTCAAACTCAAATCTGTGTCAGAAGAAGAGGACTGTCGACTGTAGGACTTGGAAGGTGAAAAGGAATAGGTTTGATTTTTCAGAGGGGTGGAGGGTCCTGATGAATGAGTATTGGGATTGGGATCTTCATTGAAGGGAATCCTGCCAGAAGAAGGTGGAAACATATTCAGTAATCCTGTGCCAAAGGACCTGGCTGACAGCAGCATGATCCAAACACCAGGATGGGATTGGGGCAGGGCCAGCAGCTATTCCTTAGGTGCGAGACTGGGGATGAGGCCAGAGGCAAAGAAATGCTGTTTTACCCATTCAGCATTCTACAGATAGATGCTGACAATCTACAATGAAACAATAAAGCCAAATGAAAGGCATGAGATGTGACCAAAAAATTATATATAGGAAAAAAAAACAACAATTGAAAACAGTTTATGGCTTGAAAATCTGGTCAAATACACAATGCTTTGAGTTAGCTTAATAAAGAAAAATGATTTCAAATTATATTTGTGTTTATACATATTCATACACTTATGTATATACACACATATACATTTTAAGGAGAAATAAAAATGTTTCCTTATCCTATAGCATCAGCAGCATGCCACAGCTAAAAACAGAGCAAAGAGGAAAATCTTTACGGGATCAGCTATATTGACAAAACAGTTCACTTATGCACAAATTGACTTACCTGCTCTCTAAAACCATCTCTTCCACAAATGGCACATACTCTTCCTATAACCATTTTCAAACCTAAATACCATATCTGAATTATGCTTGAAAGCAATTATAAACTCCAATCAAAACGTTATTTCCTCCAATGACTGCAAAATAGTGAATGTTTCTGGGATATATCAACTTATTTTAACTTTATTTCTTAGGAAGTAAGCATGTGAAAAAGAAATGAAGAGTGTGGCCTTGTGGAAGAGACTCCAATGCATTTTGAAGAAACTATTGCCTTTGTTTCAGTAGCTGCATAGAGTAGTTCTTCACTGACAACAGAAGGTGTCTCCATGAGAAAATGAGGGAGAAAAGATGGGTGGTACCTGCCTACACTGCCTGCCTGCCTGCCTTTTGTGACCACTGTGCCTGTGGCCTGCCTCTCCCCAGCTCTTGAATCTGAGCAGTCTCGTACCAGTGTAGATGAGAGTGGGAACAGACACAGAGAAGTTCTGAGTAAGTCGTGAGCCAGTAGCAGTGTGAATTGGGCTGTTGTGAGTCGAGCGGCATCCATGGCTTGGCGGATGAACCAGCGGAGACCTGAGAGAATTTGCAGCCAAGGTGGAAGAAAAGAAAACAATACATACAAACAGGTTGCAAAGTTATGTTATAAATTATTTCAGGGAAGTTTAGCTAGAGGAGATCTCTTACTTTCAGCAGACTCTAAGCATTTAAATTCCTAGCATGCATGAGTCCAGATGAAATAAAAAGAGAGACAGGAACAGCTTAAGCACTAGCTTGTGAATGCGTAACTGATTCTTTGGCAGCATGGCACCAGGTTAGTAAAGCCAAGAATAAGAAGTATTAGTTGATTATGCTGGTTTTGAGAAACATTACCATTTTTTGGACTGAGGGACAATGATTCTGACAATATCCACCACCAAGCTGAGCGAAAACTGTTTGAGGAGGTGGAATTTCCACATGTTGCTCTAGAGTGAAAGTTACTGATTTACTTACAAATGTCTTTTAAATTGGTAGTCACCAGGTCCACCTTAATTTTTAATTTTTTTTTTAAGAATTGCTACTGTAGTTTTATGGTGCATTTTATCCAGAAGCTCTTTTAATGGGAAATTTTTAAAATTAAGACAAAGAAGCTATGATTTGAAACAGGAAACCAGTCATTTTGAGAAGTCAGAGCATATTGATGCCTGCGCAACAGAAATTACTACTGTAATGACACAACAGTTCAAGTTAATGAAAACAGCTAGTTCAGTTAATAACTCTGGAAACACAGCATATACAGTACACTTTTTGGTGCTGTTTTCTCCTAGAAATTGAATAGCTCTATCAAACAGAAAATAACCAATTTAGCCAAGTAACGAAGTAGAAACAATTTGAAGAAGACTGCAGGTATTTTTCTGTTAATTTGTAGGACATTTTAAAATTGCATTCAGACTGTGTTTGGTGTTGCAATACATATAACAAAGATCAAGCAATTCTCCCTCCCTTCATAAAAGACCTTCTCTGCAAGACCACTGTTTAACTCTACCTGTTTTGTGACAGCCCTACTTGTTTTGCAACAGTAATAATTAAAGCGCACCAAAAAAAGATGAGACCACTTCAGGGTCACTTCAGTAAATCACTGACAGAACTGTTTGACTTCAAAACTTATCTTTTCTTAAATGTCCAGCAAAAATGCTGAAACCTGATTGCATTGAACACAGGAAATCATGAAAAGAAGGTGTATCATAAGAAGCCCTTACAAAACTGTTTACTGTACAAACATGAAGTCAAGGCAGAACTAGGTATTAGTTAGGAAATTGCTGGATCACAACTCAAGGATATGCAATACCCTTGCTGTATGCATTCAAGAAAGTCATACTCAGTAAGAATTACCACTCCAATTCCTAAAGAAATAATGTAATCTCCAACCT
Organism: Chaetura pelagica; assembly: GCF_000747805.2. Lineage (NCBI taxonomy): Eukaryota > Metazoa > Chordata > Aves > Apodiformes > Apodidae > Chaetura > Chaetura pelagica. The sequence continues at coordinate 5,082,184 of NW_009954185.1, read as the reverse complement.
AAAACATTTCAAAATCTCAGAACATAAACTCAGTTGTAGACATAGAACTACCGAAGGAAAATCTAGGGGAAAAAAACCAAATCACACCAGTTATGTAAAACTGAATGAGTATGAAAAGAAGAGATGAAACTTTTCCCT
>NW_009954185.1:5070824-5081975 GCF_000747805.2 Chaetura pelagica | reverse complement strand
TCATTCTTACTCCTTCATTTCTTTGGATGGGGAGTTACATGCAGGTAAAAATGCTGATGTGTTACTCAATTTATCCAACGTGCAGGCTGTTCCTATGGCTCGAACTACAAGTCCAGACTCTCCCTCCAAATCAAAACACTGCAAATAACCAACAACTGCATTTCCTCTCATTTCAAGCACTTTCAAGCCAATCTTCCTTTGCAATTCACCTACAAAACAAAAGGTAAGGAGTTCATAATTAGAGTGATCTTTCACTATTGTCTTTCATGGTATTTTGCTGCTTCTTTTAGAATTGTCAACCAAGTCAGTAGAACAGGTAATAGATCCAACCTTATGCTAAGCAGCTGGTCCTGATCTCTGCCTCCTATTACACAATGTGACATTCTTGATTTGAAAAGTTTTTTTATCGTTTTTCTCCAAGTCTATTCCCATTGCCAAAACAATGTTATTTCACAAATGTTTTTCTCTGTTTTTTATTTTCATTCATTTTTCCCTTCTTCGATTACTTAGAAAGAGATGGTCAAAATGTGTGCTGGAACACACATAAGTTTCTAGCTACTCTATACAGTTCAGAGCAATGCAACATCTTTGGAATCCATGTGGATAGGCATCTATAATTTCTTCTTTATGAACTCACTTAAGTATTTCAACCTATTTAATATTTCTTTGTATTTTTAAATTAATAGTGTTTAATATGGCAGCCTCATCTAAAAAAGTAACACAAAGTAAGTAAAACAGGTACTACATATGCCACCCTCTTACTGCAAACAAAAGATTGCCTCTTCTCCTGTATTAGCTGTACAAAAAGACTGAAAGACTGTAACTGTAAGAAAGTTCATTGATCTATGTAGCTAGATAGCCTTGGCAATACTAAGGTAGAAAATATCATCTCTCTTCTGATTAAAATGTAGTATTACCAAAATCCTCTGTCAACAAACTGAAAAAGCTTCAGTGTCACAGAGGACAGCCTACCAGTCTCAATGTCAACAATGTTAAGAACTCAAGTGGAATGAAAAGGTCACTACTGCTTTTCTAGAAGCTTGGGTTTTAAAACTACTAGAACAGGTTTCTGTTGTAAAATTCTTAGCAGAGGCTGAAATTATGCCTGTAATGGTCTTGCAAAATTTCTAAGGTTAAGGGTGAGTATGAAAGTTTCTAGCTGAGTGAAAACTGCTATGGATTCCATTCAAGCCAAGGTCGAGATGGAATTATTTTTCACATACACAGCACGTAATATGACAGAGATCTATCAAACAGCCTGGGTCATTCTCAGAAGTTAGATTTCTTCCACATTCCTTAGGTCTGGACACCAGTAACAATGATTGCAGTGCGGAGCATTGTGTTACGTGACATGAAAAATTACTGCTATGAGGTCTGTTGGGTCTTTCCCTCTAACTACTGCCATGAATAAAAATATTAAGAAAATCTAGTAGAATACTTCCCCATGTGCTACTTTATCCACTTTCACTATTTATGCAAGGCAAGAAATATGCAAGTATTAATCCTGTAAACTGACATTCCAGGGGAACAGTATTAAAAACCTACTAAAAAAGTGAATTCATGTCAGTTACAACGATTTTGATCATTTGTATTTTTCCTCAAAATGTGGTGTGTCTCCTACTGAAGATATTGAGTGACATCTCCACAATCTTACGTTGCCCCAGTTACTAAAGATACATGTTTGAAAACACAACTCTTTTTTATTATTATTATCTTCCTTAAATCACAGCTGTATCTACAAGAAACCTGACATAAAGATCCCATAAGATAACCGAAACCACCACCTATCATTCTAGTGGCTGTTTTTCATAATTTCTTTGCACTACTAACACCTTCAGTATCTTCCACCTCTATTTATTGTATCTTGTCTTACTGTGCAAGTATTTTACAGTAGTAATTTTGTTTTGTTTTATTTGCATTGAAACAGAATTGTTTCACAACTGATGTTTGTAAGCATCACTAATACAAAAAATAAATAAATAGATAAAATAAAATAAATAAATCCATGAAGATACTTGATCCTGCGGAGACATCAACTGACTCTAATCACTTGTCTCCACAGAAATTGCAGGTATATCCTGCAGAATCAATGCAAGGCAATACAGACCGAGAAACAATGAAGCAATATGAATTTCAAAAACATGGGATGAGCAAGAGAAGTATTAACATACACTGTATTTGAGATAGTGTATATTTGTACACATGCTTCAAAGTGGTTCTGAGAGGGTGGAGTAGTTCTGCTATTTTAATTGTTTGAGTCAAAATTCTACTAATACTCCTCATATGGGTTAAGAACATCTTCAAGAAAGTTCCACAGGTTTATCTGACCTTGCTAAAAACAAGCAACAAATTAGACAGTAGCATGGCCTCCCCAAGAAGAAAAAACAAAAGTAAGCCATGCTTCAGTTAGAAGAAAAGAACCTCAGAAACAAAAGAAACTGAAAAAATAAACATAATTAATAGCAAAAATTGTATATGATCTTGTCTTAAGCAAGTCATTTAAATGGCAAATATTTTTTAAAGCAGCAATAACCATTACAGCCTACATGTTTAGTACCTGACATGAGTGAAATAAGTCTTTGTCTAGCCTCATTCGATGCTCTTGGTGTACGAATTCGGTCTATCCACTGGTATTCTGGATCTTCGTTAACTACAAGCTCTTCCACAAATCCATGAATTATTACTGCTCTGTAACACTTAGGAATAGATGTAGCTGTTTTAAAAAAAAAAAAAAAAAAGGTATACATCTATGAGCCAATAATTCATAGAACGATTAAGGCTGAAAGGGACCTTAAAGATTAACAGGTTCCAACCTTCCTGCTATGAGCAGGGACACCTCACACCAGGCTACACAAAGCCTCATCCAACCTGGACTTTAACACAACCAGGGAAGGGGCTTCCACAACCTCCCTGGCAACGTATTCCAGTGCCTTACTACCTTCATGGTGAAAAATTTCTTCCTGAAGTCTAACTCAAATCTGGCCTCTTTCAGTTTTAAACCATTACCCCTTGTTCAATCACTACCCTCTCTGTTGAAAAGCCCCTCCCCAGCTCCAGCTCCTTCAGCCTGGCTTGATAGCAGGGATTCCAGAAAGTAATCCACACCATTTTCTGTTAAAATGTGGACATACACAAGCAGTTTTGTTCTGGGAGACCCGGGAACACTGATAACTGTCCAATGAAACAGTTACAACACTTACCATTATGAAACCATTTCATTTTGTACCTCTTTAACAGGATATGCACCCAAAATAATATGATGTGCATACACATATGCACTGAAATGCAACTTATGGAAGATAAGGGGGAGGGGGAAATCAGTTATTTACAATTGTTCAGAACATGAACAGTAAAAATTTATTAAAGAAAAAAGAAAAGCAAACTAAATGATTTTCTGCATTTGTTACCGGCTTCAACATAATCTCCACTGGGCTAATGCAAGAGCTGGTGAAAGAAGGGAAACTGACAGAATAGGTAAAGAAAGAAAAGTGTTCTCTTCAATAAAACTTCTTCCGTCTACTTACTGCAAAAAAACTTGACTCCACAGGATGACTGCCTAAATCTGTTTAAATCATTGAAGAGGTCTACTTTCACCACCACATTTATCTCCCCACGTATACCTATCAATTTAAAAAAATGAAAAATTAGAAGCTGAATCAGAAACAAACACAAAACTAGCCCATTATTATTCCCTATTGTTAGTAATTAATTTACTTTCTATTACAAATGAGTTAATATTTTTGCAAAGAATATACTATAACCCTGATAGAACTGCTTGGTTCAACTGGCAGTTCACATGTTATGTGAACATAACAGCCTGGCCAGAGGAGCAGGAAGACATTTCCTTGCCTCTCAGATCTGCTGCAGAGATGCCATCTCAGAGGAGGTTTCTAGCCATCAGCCTCCTGCTACTGCAGTGGCCTCTGTTGCAGTGAGCAAGTGCTCTCTCTGCTCCTTTGCCCTGTATCATCAATGCAGGAAACATATAAAAATCGGTATCTAAATACTGTGACTGACCCCAGGATATCCTTAGCACAAGAAGATGAAGTACTAACTTTGATTATTGATGCCTTGAAACTAGAGTCTGGTCCAAATAAAATGTCTCTGACCAACACTAGAAAGCTCTTAGATTTTATCCCTGAAATGGTTTCAAAATTGCAGTAAAGCTCCTCTCTAAAGTTCAATCCAATGAGAAAATTCATGGCTCTTTCTAGAACCACAAAGTGGCTTTGGTAATGCTTGTAAAATACTTTGACTGAGAGAAGAAATATATTAAAAATATGGTATTACAGACTTTTTAGGAAAAGGTTAACTTTTGACCACAATGAAACTTTACTAATAACAGAATCTTTTGTCAAAATACATCCATCCTTTTTGATTTTTCTACTTTGCTATTCTGAGCTTTTTCTTCCTTTTCCCCACCTAATCACAAAATCACACCACATATTATAGGTTCTGACATATTGAGGGCTACACTTTGAGATGAGGCTGATATCTGCTGTCTTCAGAAGCCTTTATCACATAAGTATATGACACTTAAACAAAAGCATTAGATTCATAAATTGACATTCTTGCAATGAAGTCACCTAGATCTATCTTCCAAAAAGCCAACAGAAAGAAGCCTTCTGTTACTACACTGACGTGCCTCAGGTTCACGTATTTTACCTAAGTATAAAAAAGCTGTGAAATACTAATAATCTAGGAAAATACAGAGAAATCTAGTTCTCTCTGACATATAAGCTGTACACATCCTAAGACAAGCATTCACCTACTGTGTCTTTCTTCAAAAGAAAATACAAGATAGGAAAATGTGACCAGAATAAAAGGCTAAGTAAGAAAAACACATGCAATATTTCTCAAAAAAAAAAAAAAAAAAAGCCTATTAAATATAATGGGTTTATATGTAAAAATACTTTGCATCAGCTATGATGATCATCTAGTAAATACCACTTTCCCAACAGTGATTCGCAATTAGCTTTTAACATAGTTAGGTCATTTAATTCCCACTGGATAATGAACAAGAGTCATAATGATAACCACATAGATGTTCAGCAATGAGGTATTCCAGCAGCAAGCTAATTGCAGTGAACGACCTAAACTTCCTGGGACTAGAGCCATGTTTTATTAAAATCACAGGCAAAAATATCATTAACTTTACCTTCTCATCCCTTCAAGATATTCTAATGAAATCTATCTAGAACTAAGAGTACCTTCTGCAGAGAAAAGGAATTTCATCCTTTACATTACGTTGAAGACACATCACATCCTGTCCCTTCATCTCAAGTGAAGTTTATGCAGCATCCCATGAAGGCCCACCTCATGTGACTTCAGCAAAAGTATATTCCTTTAGTAAACATGCTCTAACTGGAAAAGCTGTTTGGGTCTTTTCTTAATTTTGCAGTAACTATCTGAAATATCATGTGAAGATTTTTTCCATTTGTCACAAGTTCTGTAGAAGTCGTTCTGCCAAGCACTAGTCTGAATTACCATGCCAGAAATAAGGAAAAACTGACAGAAGAATAGATTTCCAGCTCCTAAGGCTAAAATTACTAAAATTTCTAAAAGACATCTTACAGAAAATAATATTGTAAGAAGCAGATTACACCTCAAAAGCATTGTTTTACTTTTAAATTAGCAAATCTTACCATGAATGGTATCATAAATAGGAAACCAGCCAGAAATAACTGTAGCTGCTTCACTGTAGAGCAAAGGATCAATATCTATGTACACTTTGCCAATGGCATCATTAGCACTGTAGGTATCATGATCAAGAACTGTGATCTGGAGAGGTTCATCTTGTAGCTCTTCATCATCTACCTAGAAACAAGTATTAACATTAAATCAGTATTTTTAAAAATGCAGGGAAACACTGCTGCAAAACAAAACCAAAAAACAGAAAACTTAGTTATCTACAGTGACCTGACATAGATCAATCTGTAATTTTGATTTCCTGTATCTAAGCAACACATTCACTTATTTTGATTTTACCCTTCAGAGACTCATGAGATCCTGGAACCAGAGTTATCAGTGGGGGAAAAAAACCAGAAAAGCAAGATTACAGTTATTACACATTTTACAATTCACACAATTTGTTCTATGTCACATTCTTTACATAGTCCACCCACCTTCACAATACATACTTTTCAATTAAAAAAATAAAAATCTAAAATAAAGCATCTCAGAGATTATACTCTGAAGTTATGACAATTGGTGCTCTCAACCTTCTGAACTGGTCAGTGGCTTAAAAGACATTTTATACAATCCACTGTAAAAATTCAGTAATTGCAGACATGCACCTTCCTAGGTAAATGCAATAACTTATCTGCAGATACCTCAGGTATTTTATAGAACAAACAAAGACAGGCTTTCTACAACTTTTTGTGTTGAAGGCCACAAACCAAGAATGAGGTTTGCTAAATGCAATGTGATGACTCACGTAAGTGTTTGCAGAATTATAACACGCAGTCTTGCAAAAAGATCAAACTCCACACACACACACACTTACGATGTCTTAAGCAGTTAGTGTTTTTCCACTCTTTGAGATGTGGAATTCTTTTTTTAATTTTTTCATTGTTGCTGTCTGGTTCTTTTCTTTCCCAAATCCATTTTTCCATGCAAAAAGATAGAGTTTTGAGACTTCTGTTATTGTCAAAAAAACCTCTTTCTGTATAAAGAGTTAACCCTCCACACAGATCAGCTCTTTCCCCTCCCCAAAAAATGAACCCAGGAACTGAAAGCTGAAAAATAAAAATGGATTGAATTGCTATACCACAGAAATACTTTCTTAATCAACTTGGATTGCTGATTAAGAGATGCTCTAAATCAAGAATTCCATGTTGATTAATAACCTGCCTAACCTTACCATTTTACATTTGTTTTAAAATGTATCTAACATTACCAGCTATTACATCACTTAGTACAGGTACAAATATTTATGTGCCATATTATCTTGGAACCACTACTACATAGTCAAATGTTTTAATTATTATGTTTTTTCTAAATACCATTACATAATAATTTTAAAAAGTAATTTAAAAATGCAGTAACAAAATAAAAAGAACATGTGAACACTTGTTCAGGGCATAATGTCAAAGTACAACAATGAATTAGATCCTAGGAAGCAATAAGCAATTGCAGGAAAATGCCAAGTGCCCTCACATTATTACATAAGGAAACGGGAAAAGAAAGGGTCCAATAACCGTCATCCAAGCTCTTTATTTCATATATAGTATTTTATTATGATTCATAATGCTATTTTCCCCTCATTTTCACCACTGTCTTATCTTTTTTAGTATCACCCAGAGTAACATTTGAGTTGGATCCAACCTGGCAAGGTTTTGTCTTTACAAACAGTCCTAAAAAGCCAAGGAGACACCTTTGGCAAACAAGGTCTAACTATAGATAGGTTTGCTGAAAATACTGTGTGTGTGTTTAAACAGAAACACACTTCACTCCTCAAAACTCATTTTCTGCCAGAAATGAAATTATTTCATCAAAGGCATCTAAACCAGAGTGTCTATATAGATATAGGCAAACTCTTACAAGATACTTACTTCAAATTTGAACCACTCAGAATTCCACTGAGGATTAAGTGATTTGGGATACACATCTGTCTTAAATGTTGTATTTCCAAATTTTACCTAAAAATACAAGCATAAATAATAAATACTAATAAATAAATAAAACACAAAGTTACACACGGAAATAATTTAAAATACATATTTCAATAATATCAACCAATCCTTTTCAGTGAGAGTGGCTTTCTTAATTTATTCACATATATCATTAAGTAACTTTCCATGTATCAAAATCACTTCCAATGAATCTCTCCCACTATTAAAATTGTCTTTTCCTTCTCCATCACTTGAGATAAAAATTTCATTTATATTGGCTATTCAAAGTCACCTGATATACTCTCTTTGCCTTTTATTTAGAAATGTCCTATTACTGTTCTCCCTAGGGTTTCTAAATCAGCTTTATTGACAATTTATAAAAGAAATACAGGAATAAGATTGTAACATTGGTAAGTTTATTACTTAAATTTAAGAAATCTCCCCAGATACATACCAGAAAATTACTGAAACCATCTCCATTAACTGACAATCTTGATATGCTAGACACCTATCAGTAAATTCAGGGCAGCAAGCGGGATGTTCCTTATCAGTTTCTATTCCCTTCTTAAAATACAGAAAATTCCAGAAAGCATATAAGCAAAAAGGTTAGAGGCACTACATATACAAACCTCTCTCTATATATACACCTGTAACTGTCAGTTACTTAAGACTGAATATTCTCCACACTTATATTGATTAATGCATTCTCAGCCACATAATAGCCTATTTCAGTAATCTCCATTTGGTCTCCATAGGAGTCCAGTAGGAGTCTATTTCAGGACAACTCCATTTGGGTTTTGAGGTGTCTTCTGTTCTGGGTTTTTTTGTTTTGTTTTTCCAAAGAGAGAGAAACTGAATTTCTGTGATGCTCCCTACCTCAAGAAACCATGCTGCACAATGCAAGAGCCTTTATTTCACTGCAGTGTGCATTCCAACTCACTTACAAACACTTATAATTCTCCAAATGTTACCTCTCAAAATAATTTGTACTTCAATTCGTATCAAGTATCTGATGGTACTTACAAATACCCAAACTTGGTTTTGGTTGATTTGTTTTTTAAAATTCATTCCAGTTTCTTAAGAAAATAATGTGTCCTGAGAGAAAAGAAATGTTGCAGTCAAAGACAGGTGTGGATTTTGAATGTCATTTTCTTAGTAAAAGTCTAAGTGGATTTTGGAGACTAAATTGAGGCTTAGCTTTTGAAAAAGTGCATAGCAAGTCTTTCAGTATTTTTGCTCAAGAAAGCATTAAATAAATGCTTCAGATGTGTCAGTAATATGGTGATTATATTGCACTGGTGCATACCCCAACTCTAAAGAAATGCTGCACTTTTTTAAGAACACCCAGTTACCTTTAGCACAGAACTCAATGAGTTCACTCTGAACTCTGTATAAATAATCATAAATACCTCTGTCAACAGAACTCTGTACAACATTTATGACCAAAGAAATAAAACTAAAAATGGTGGGGTCCTCTATTTGATTCAATGAAAGGTAACGCTTTCCAAAAATAAGTAACCTCAAAGTAAGCTTTAAAGTTAAAAGCCTGAGTGGTATGAAAACACAGGACTAAGCAACCTCATGATAAAAAAATCTTTTCACTATCGAAAGGTGGATGTAGCCTACGTGCATAGGGAAAGCTAACAGCACTGCCACTCAGAATGTGCATACAAAGCAGCACAACAAAGCCCTACTTTGTAGACCAGAAGGTGCCAAGACCCACCAGCCCAGAGCTCCACCCAATCTATTTTTATATGTTATCTAGGGAGTAAATGAGTTCCCTTGGAGCCCCAGGCAGGTGTAACTTAACTTCTCCAGTAGTCAAACTAGTTCATTAAAGCTAGTAGAGGTAATCAAGCCCTGTTCTGCTGTCCACTGTACAAATATAGAAGCACAATCACAGAAGAAATGGTGCTAATTTCCTCCAGATCACACGTGCCTGCAAAGCCCAAGTTATGCGTAACCTGAGCCAAGAGTGCCAAAGTATTGACTCATTTTCTTTCCTAATTCTATAATTATATTAGAAAGGAAATTAAAAGCTAGCAGTCAACTAGCATCTTAACATTACTCCAGCTTTCATTTGTAAGTGAAAATGTGCTGTAAAGATTTTCAGCAACCTTACACAGAAAAAGATTTCTTCAAGCTCAATTTATTGAGGCAAGTCTCACCTGCTGCCTTGCCTACTCCACACGTGGGAAGGGTACTTCTGACAGGTTTTTTAAGTATCAGCCCTAAAAGCAAGGCCCCATCTATGTATTTCTTTAGTCTTATTTTTGCCAAGGCATTCATGAAACTGCACATCAACCCAGGTAAGCAAACTGATCCCGCACTGAAAAAAAATCTATTTTCCTTTTTGCTAGCTAGCACTGAACCAGATGGATTTCCAAATCTATTTCACTTCACAGCTGATGGTGGGGGTTGGCACAACTGGAGCAGGGTTGGGAAGAAGTGACCAAAAAGAGAGAAAAGCTGTTTCTCCTCAAGGCAGCATAAAAACAGCCCAAATGAAACTCACCAGAGCTTTATTTCCTATTTCTGTCTTCCCTGTCTCCTAGTAGCATTCATAAGAGTTGCTGTAAGCTGCCTATTAATCACTTTAAAAATTACGTAAGAAATGTGTATAAATTAAGTGATGCGCTTAGTGTCTAATGCCAACCAAATTTTTAAGCACCAAACCAAATCAGGACTCATTATACTCAAAATCCATTTTTATATCAATGTTATCAGACTTTTCAATTTATATAGAAAGACATTTTGTCTTCCTACCTTAATTCCAGCATTGCACCACCATCAACTACTATTTATGGTACAAGCATACATTTACATAACATTCCATTTTAAAGACTTCTTTGCTTTTTCTGAGAGTATAACTTGTGACTCTATGGCATGTTACTGAAATGTTCTAAGTTACTCATCTAGGAAATAATGAATCATAAAACAGAAGGATTACACCAACTTATTTTACAGTCCCTTCCTGAGAAATGCCCTGATATTATTGCCTGTTAACTATATGATTATAAAGAAGGTTGAGGTTAAATACTTTTGGTGTTACAAGGTGATTTAAGCAGCACAGAGAATTCAACATTGGTCCAATAAAAATACTCTTTGAAACTATTTTTGGAGCCCAAATACTTTAAACAGGAGCCATTGGTCTTAACGCCTGTACAACCACTCAGCACTTCATATATCCAGAGATCCAAAGAACTTCAACACGCTTTTACTGCTTTTCCATCCTTACCCTGAAACGGATCCCATTTCACTGCCCTATCAACAGGAGCCGCTCACCAACAACCCCCCCGCCAACCCCTGAGGCTGAGCAGGTTATTCCCAACACGCCGCTCTCCGGTTCCACTCGGCTGCCAGCTCAAAATCACGCCCAAGGGTTCACCTGGAGCGGCTCTCAGAGCAGCCCGCGGACGGGGGCTCCTCGGCGGGGCTCGCTGCCCTGCCGGCCCCCCAGCCCCCCGGGGAGGGAGCTGCCGCGGGGCGCCGGGCCCGCAGCCTACGTGCCCGCGGGGGCACCTGTCACCGCAGCGCT
>NW_009954185.1:5047176-5069922 GCF_000747805.2 Chaetura pelagica | reverse complement strand
GGTGTCGGGCTGGGCTGCTCAGCTCCCCTGTCTCCGCCGTGCTCCGGCCCCGCTGGGAGAGCCCTGCCCTGCTGGGGCCTGCTCCGCTCCCAGCCTTCCCCGAGGGACGGGCTGGTCCGGCCTCGGGCCTCCGGGCCCGCTGGAGGGAGGGGGGTTGTGTAACCTCTGCATCTCTGGGCGCCTGCAGGGAGCGTTCTTGGAAGGATTTAAACCAAACCCCACGGTTTTGAGTTTGTTTGTGTTTTTCTTCTTAATCAAAGACAAATATTTATACAGTATTTGAAGGATTATGAATAGATTAAATGGAATTTAGTTATCAGAAATAGGATTTGATATGGTTCATGTAGCCAGGTTTTGACTTTTTTATGCCTGAAAAAGCTCTTTGTTTAGGAAACAGTGCTGTGGACGCTTGGTGAAAACCGAAGGGGTGGGGCTGGCCAGGGTTCACATCAGGTGTGTGCCTGTGGGTGGGAGTCCCGGAGCACGAAACCGGGGTGTGAGAGAATCTGGGTCATGGGTTGTATCGCTGCCGTGGTCTTGAGCAGGAGCATAAAAGAACCCTTGTGTTTTTAATTAGGCAGTCCGCAAATGTTGAGCCAAATAGTAGATCTGGTTGGATTATTTTTCCTTCTTTCTAATCTTACAAAAAGACTAAATAATGTTATGGGCTGGAATGTGATACTGCAAACACAAACCATATTAATAAAATGCAGTAGTGTGTGGCATAGCACATTAATGTATAGAAGATCTTTGGGTGTCTGTCCTCCATTAGCTGCTCTTGCTTTCACTAATACCGAACTTCCCCTCTTTAGTTTGTTTGAAATTGTCTCTGGAGTAATTAATACTTTTGCTAGTATTCATCATATCCAAGCAAATTACAGACAGGCTAGAGGTATGATCTGTGTTTTTTCTGAAAGAAAGAAATGGAACTCAACAGCAAACCAGTCACTGTTAAGCAGGGATTCTTTATTGGCGGTGCTGGGGTGGCTCTGGGGATTCTCCACTATAAGGGCTCCAACGAGTGCTCCAGAGCAGAACACCCCAACTAATATATAAAAAAACATGCATATTCAGTTTTATGTTAATAAGCTCCTGGAGTTCTTTTATGTAGTAATTTTATTTCATGGAACTAGTTACAATATTTGCTTCATAAATATGCATGCTTGAGGGTCTCCTGTGGGGGTCTTTGTTCATTGTAGTCCCTTGTCTTCTTGTCCTGTCTCCCGCTGGTAGATTGCCCAGGTGGGTCCAGAATCAACCTGACCATGTTGACATGTCTTGAAAGACTTGAAGTTACCACAACCTGCAGGATGCTTGGCATAACTGACTGTTAGTTTCACCAAGCACATTGATTTAAAAGTAACCCCTCCAGCTAACTTCTTACAGCAAATTAATAATTTTAGTAGATTTCTATCAGGCTTAATTCTATATTTCAATTAAATCTACTAATGAGTGTTCTACAACTATCACTTTTCTCATTCCTTCTATATTGAATCGAGTACTGGAATGAGACTGCTTGAGCACAAAGACCTGGGAAGGAAATGAAAACCACACTGCTAATGATAGGGGTTTAGTTTAGACCAGAAACATGCCTTTTGAATGGAATCTCCTGATTTTACATGCTTAAATGCTGTTTTGACTCACACAATCAAGCAGTTAGAGAGCATATTAATTCATTGGATAAGGGTGATGGAAAAGTGTAAGCTAGCAGTACACCAAATGCATTCTTACTTGTTAAAGGACATTTGGGATGTTGCAGCAAATTAAAACTAGTATGAAAATAAACCTCCTGAATTGCATGTGGTGTGAGTGCCAGGTGCAGTGTTTCACCCTAAAGATGGGCCATTCATCCACTACATTACTTGGTATTATCCTTGAGTCTTAACTTCCCTATTGGAGTAGATACTATGGGCAGAAGATGGGACTACAAAGAAGCATTCTCTGTTGCCTGTGTTAGATACAGCAGTGTTTGGCCTTCATTAATTGGTTGTGTTCTGCATTATAGCCCAAAAGTTAGGGAGTGTACAATAAGGCGTTGCCTATGATTAAGTAAAAAGAAGGTAAAAGTAAACTTTGTAGTATATTTTTTCTGGCAAAACACCTCATTCTTTGCTTCTTTTGCTAGGTGTTACGATGCAACAATTGCTCAGAAGCACTGTGTGGTTACTGTGATTTAACAGTATGTCTTGTGATGTGTAGAACTTATTTTCAGCTTATAAGGACATGAATCCTTGAAAAAAATTAATTCCTAGCCCATTGAACAAAAGACTGAAACTGCCTGGTACCTTATAAGCAAAGGACACAAATTTCATTTACTGTTTGGTCTCTAAAGGTGGGTAGTGGTTCTAAGAAACCTGTTTGTGATGCCATGGTCTTCCTTAAATCCCACTTTTAGTCACTGAATGCACCAAACAAAACTCTGGAGCTCTTTAATGTTCAGCAAAGATTGGACAATTTTTCTGGCTAATGCCAATTAATACAGTGAATACCTGGCTAAATGTACTGCCTCTACATGCAGTAGCTACAATGTCGAACAATCCTTAAACCATTTCAGGACTCGAGCTCGCTGAAAGGGAAACATTTAATAGAACATCTAACACGGGAAACTATTCTGGCATGTTCTCGTAAACCTGCAGCACTCCTGACTGTTAAAAGACCTCTCTAATCATCCCAGACAATCCATCTCAATGCTTATTTTCAAACTTAAAAAAAAAAGAAATCTTCTAAAGCTAAAACCATGGGGATTATTTTTGGTGATGAAATACAAATCTATTTTTGTCTTGTCCACTGAAGTTAGAGAACAGATTATCTTTTTTTTAAATTTTATTTTTTTATTTTTTTTTTATTAGAAGGCTTCCTGGATTAAACTGGTAATAACTGGTATGTATTCTTGTAGGTAATTTTTTTTGTTGTTTATAGCATCTGGGCCAGTAGGGTTCACAGGTTAACTACCTACTTTGGGAAAATTTATCTCCTTTTTATTTTGAACTTACAAAGTGATTTCGCTTCAGGACTCCTAAGCTTACATTATGAGAGAAGAAATAATTGTTCCCTTTACTCATGCAAAGTTTTTTGTGGATTTTTTAATGGTGTTGCCATCTAACTTTTTTTTATTAACTTGTTTGAAATAAGTAATTTTTCTATTCTTTCTTTGCAGGTCTTTTTCAGGTTTCTGAGCATTCTTTTTTACTTCTTCTGAAGACTCTCTGAACAGACTGTTTTTTCTTAAAATGTAAAATCACAAACAGGAAATAAAGGGAAGCTTTATCAGTGTTTCTTAGTGAACATCGCCCTCTGTCTTGGATTATGAAATACAGGGATTAATACAATGCTTGCATCTTTCTCAAAAATTTCTGTCCAGGGATCCAGCTTTTCAGTGGAAGATTTTAGTAGTTAAAGGACTAGAAGTAAGGAAAACACCTGTTTTGGAGAATTGGTTCAAATCTATTTCTTAGGTATTGGAAGCATCACTTAGATATGATTTAATGCAATAGGAAACCTTTTTGGTGTATTATACCTGTCTTAAGGCTGAGGACTTTCTGTACTGGCAGAATGAGAATTGTCTTGCCATAAATTAATATTTTACTTAACACATTTCATGCTGATAGTATCCCACTTCTCTAGGGCCAGCAGGCTCTCACAGAAAGTGAAAGGTAGAAGGGACTCAGATGAAAGTTAAGTCAAATCCCTAGAGTATGCAAACTATTTGAGGCATCTATAATGGTGTTAGAATTTCTGCTGTTTAAGGCAAGTGATGTTCAATATTAATGAATATACTTGAAACTAAAGCTGCAGTGTGTACTTTCTCAGTAATAATGCATGCCAGAATTCCACAGAAAATATTAATGTGTATTTTCATCTTAAGGAAAAAAAAATATTACAACAGACTTTCCATTTTTTTCTCTTCTGATTAAAAGTGACAATAGAAGTCATGTTTTGGCAAGATAACAAATGTGATATGCTCAAAGAAGTGTAATCTTACTTGAGCAGGTATTGTCATGTATTCAATGGCATTGTAACCCAATTATACAAACCATGAATATTGCTAATTACAGTAATAGAGACATCTTGTGTGGAACAATGAATGCCATATAGATAGGAGAGTTTTGTGTGGGGAAGCTGGGAGATTTTACCAATTAAATGTAAAGATCCTTTTCCAGATGTTGCAAGTAAGATAGGATTTTTTGGTGTTGCTTTTTGCTTAACTTCTCAGTGTATGCTTGGATTTCCTTTGTGATAGACACATGTTGAACCCTTAGTTTAGAAATTGATACTCCAAAGAAGAGGTTTTTCCAGTAACTTCAGTCTGATGACCCATCACTTTTGGATAGATTTCAATTATATTAGCTTACCAGCTGCCTTCAAGGTACAGATTATAATGTGGTGGCCTAGGTTTTCCTCAGGTTACAACGTGACCCAAGATGTGGTGAGCTGTGTCTTAATCATGGGGAGAAGTGCTCTTTTATTATATTGTATTGAGGTGATTTGAGGAAAAAAACTAATTACAAAGTTTTGGTTTTTGTTATTGGTGGTTTTTTTAGTTTGTTGAAGTACATCAAAGAGAATCTATTTCTGCTTCTGCTGATTAGGATTCACCAAAGATGCTGGCTCCCTTTTTACTGCTGTTACTGTGATGAGTAGTCTTAGAAACAGGAGTCCTTGTCAACTGTTACCAACAAAGAAAACTCTGCAGTGCAAATATTTCCTTTCTGGAAAAATGCCAGTATTTTTTTGTAAAACTAAGAATACTCAAGAAGGTCTTGTATCAAGTGATTATATGCATCCTTAATAAAGGACCTCTGCATCCTAGGGGAAGAAAAAAAGAACCGCAAACTTATTTCTGCTCTGACTGTGTGTGCTTGGCTGTCTAAATTATGTATCCTGATTGCTACTATTTATTATTGCCTGTAGGTACTTGATGTGGCATTGCAACCCCTAATCCTTCTCATTAGATTAAAAGTTACGGAGTGAAATCCTGTCTCAATTAAATCAGTAAGATGAAACTCTCACTGAAATGGAGACAGGTTTAATTGTAAACTCCTGGGAGGAACAAGGCTTCATTACTGAGGTTTGTGATTTACATTGGAAGACCTCAATGTAGTTAGCCTGTTTAAGCAGAAGTTTAAGAGCAGTATTAATATCTATTACTATATGTGTGAACTAACTTGTGCTACCATAAGGGGTCTCTAATACAGCATGCATGGTAAGAAAAGGATGGAAGTCTGAGCAGGACAAATTGCAATTGGAAATACATAGATATGACTAATGGAAATGTGAGTTACAACTGAGCAGGATAGCAAAGATAGGCATTTTTTAATGACCTTTAGTCATAAGTCATTGGAAGCACTTAAAATCTGTAGTTCCAGCCCCTGGTTGCTAGGGCAGCTCCTTCCCTCCCTCCTTGGTCACACATGTAGAACAGGTGGAGAGTAAGCCTAGAGACAGCTGCAGGAAGAGGCTGTGAAGGCAGACAGTAAACAGTGGCTACCTAATATAAAAGCTGAAAAGTTCATTTTGACTCTTAGTTACTTGGGGAGGATGTTATGGGTTCAGTTTTGCTGACTTCATCCTACTTTGCCCAGAGCTGAATCTTTCAATAGTGCTTTTTAATCTTGATGGTGTAACTGTAAGGTAAAAATCCGATTATCATCATAAATTATTTCATCGGTGGAATTAAAGTATGTGACATAAGTAATGGTATACATGTGTGGTTTACTTTTTCCTGAAGCTATTTGTTCCTAGGCTAAAAGAACTAAGTTAATTCGACATTGGTGAGGGGTAATAACATAGTCTATTATTTTCTTTTACATAGGAATTGAATACAGAACTTACTTGGAGACAGTATCTTGGAATTAATTTTTGAAGTTAAACATTGTAAGGAAATTCAAATACTGTACTGGTGATACAATAGATAGTCAGATCCAGACAAAAGTGCTAATATCTATAATATGTATTTTTAAAAAGTTTATCCAGTGAAACCTCTTTAATTCTAATACTATTCTAAAATATTATAGCCAACTGAATAAAACCTGGTTGTTTTTTCAGGAAAAAACCAAAAGCTTAAGGTATTACTAAGGCTTACATTAAGGGGGTAAAACATAGCCCAGTATGTCTTAGTCCTAAAATTATATTTCTGAATTGTTTATATACTTGTTTCCTGGATATAAAATGAAAGTATTTCCTTTGGGAAGTAGATATCAACATTTCATATTCCTTTGAATATGACATCTTTCCAACAGTCTAATCAAGTCAATCTTCTGTTGACTTCAACAGGTTAGGATTTGGTCCGTACTGAACAGTTTGTTAAGAACAGAGAGCCTTCAGAGTGTTCTATTTCATGCTATTATTGGTCTATGAAGGTCTCAATTTCTATATAGACTTACAAGAAATTGGGTAAAATAAATATTCACTAACACAAGAATATATGCAATTACCTACTGAGGGAATCAAACAGCTGGATCTGATGTCATGTTCTCAGCTAGTAATTGGATATCATTTCTCATTCTTACAGTTGTGTGAGGGAAATAACATTGCATATGACTTTGTGCATTTTATGAGCAATGAGTGGCAATGACATCCTTGGAATATCAGTTCACAGATTGCAGCAGAATCCTGTGTGCATGTGCTGTGGCAAAGATATTTAGTTACAAGCAGCACAATAATAATAGCTCTTCAGAGTTCTTCACTCTTACAAAGCCCTAGTTAATTAGTCAATGTCTAGTTAATAATGTAATTAAATGTAATTGTCAGCAATAGTATTTATATAATTAGAAGATAATTAGTCCTTCAGTGACACTTTCAGCATTTCTTCCTTTGAAGAGTTGAGACAAATCAATGAAATATTTAACTGTGATTGCAATAAGTATTAGACTTACAGTTATTAAAATGGTTATATTTGGTGTGTATTATTAAATTCTGCTTAACATTGTTGGTACATTGTTGGTATTTTCCTGTTTAAATGTAACAAAGAAGTAATTTATTCAGGTCCCATCCCAAAACATGGCCATATTAATGAATGTGTGTATTTGTATGTTGCAATTGCCATCAGAATCAAAGATGATGATCCTGAAATTTTGAAGTAGGTTAATGGTTATTAAAGCTATGGTTCTTGTAGTTTGTCTTGTCAACAGCTCTGGCACAGGTAGCAACGGTACATACATACTGCTCAGCAAGTAAGTCTGCCTCAGAGGTAACTATTTTAAGTATAGTAACTGCATAAACTATCTATAGAGTAGTCTTCAAGATCGTTCACAAGATATGCAAGTTATTTCCTGGTGCATTAAAGAGATTACATTGGATTACAATCAAAACAATAAATCTTTGTATTCTAAACCATGAAGTGAATGCAGTTCTTAGTAACCATGTGATGCTTTTTTGCTTCTTGTGATCCACTTGGAATAGACATGATGATGTGAGGGGTTTTGTATATAAACAATAAAAATGTAATAAACTCAGAGTTTTTATTTCAGCAGCATGTAAAGCCTTACGTTCAGCTTCTTATTAAAATGTCTATACTGTGATACTTATTTGCTGTTGAAACATCAGACACATTGGGGTTCACATTGTTTGAGTTTAACTCTCATGCCAAGCCAGAGGACACAAAACAGGTCCTGATCTGAATTCTGTCTCCTCCCTTGGCACGTGTAAAAGAGAAAAACAAGGCTTCCAACTTGAGGTGGTAAGTTTAGAAGCTTAAACTACAAACCGAAAGTAATATCCTCGTAATTCACTTTCCATCAATGTTTAATTTGTTGTGAAAAGTATGTTCTACTGCTGCAGAAAATGTCAGTCAAGTTCAGCTTAGCCAAGTGTTTGTGACGGGATTGGTATGAGATGGAGCACTTGACAGGCCAGAAAGAAAAATTCTCCCTTCAGGCACAGTGATGGGGAAAAAGGTGAACAAATAGAATAAACTGTGCCCTTCTTTCCCTGAGAGCTCTGGATGAGGGGTAGGCAGGAAGCCCGAACTAGAACCCCCAACTTCACTTTGTGTTTTCTACTGAGAACGTGCATTGTTTGTCTCATATGGCAAGACAAGGGTGCACATACTACTACAAGATTTGGGGCTCTGTAGTAGGGAGCAGATCTAGGTGGTTATAGTGATAAAATCTTATCCTGTATCTGAAGGTACATGTAAGTCCAAAGTAGAAAACCCATCTATGGTTGATGGGTTATTGGAACATTAAGATGGCTACTTCTAACAAAGCAATTTTTTTTCAGCTTGTAATAGTTGTATCATGGTTCCTGTATACATTCCTAAAACCTGCCAAGGGTCAGAGGGAAGTTTTTGTTCACAGAGCAAGCATAAAAGTTAAAGACCTGCAGGATAAGTGAAGCCTCACTAAACACACTAAAAAAAAAAAAAATCCTCACTTATATATATACTCTTGGATACATATAACTATTTTATGTAGAGTAGAATGGAAAGAAGATGGATGGTCTCAATACTGATTCATTTTTATTATTTTGAATTAATCCAATTCCCTTTTGATTAGTAGCTATGGAGCAAACACTTTGCCACCTTAATTTTTAAGTTAAAACTTGTAGTTTAAAAACTGGTTAACTAAGGTAGGATCCTGTCATCTGTGCTTGTTCTCTGAACACTATCTTAATTCATTCCTGACAGAGTTGTGTTCAATGCTGTATTTGACCCTGCTAACAGCAACCTATAGAACTTTTGAAATATGAGGACAGTGTCTTCAAACTGCCTTCAAAGTACAAAAATTGTCATTCATCAGGCTTGTTCCGCTTTTCTGTGCTTTTATGTACAAGAGAATTATGATCATCACCTTGGACTGTCTTGATAGCAGCTGAGGGAGATATTGCTTTGATTTTATTAGCAAAGATGACTATGAACAGCACAACTTGAGAAATATATCCTAAATATACTGCTTAGTTATACGTTATAACTCTGTAAAATGACTGAACATCTTCCAGTGTATGAAAGTTAAATACACACCTTAATTAGGCAAGCCAGGAGATGGGGGTGACAGCAAGGCAGGCAGAGGCAATGACATTGCCTACCAGGGTCCAGACCCACAGCATGCCAAGAAGAGCTGAGTGATTCCAGAGATGGTAACAGAGTCCAGTCAACAGACCAGTTGTCATGACTATAGTAGTGAAGCACACTGAAAGTCAAGACAAGGCAAGAAGGCAAGGCCATGATCTACAAAGCTGGATACAGCCAACCCACTAGCTCTCAGGCAAAGACTAAAGAAGAAGCAAGGGCAGGGGCCTGAGCCTTTGCAGCTTCCACCCCTGGGAAGGCTGACAATTTTCTTACCACTTAACCTGTTTTCAAAAAACTACACCACTGTGGCATCTTGGTGCTTGTCTTGGACACCCACAGCTAAAGCCTGGAGAGAGAGGAGGAAGGGATTGCAGAGAAGGATTAAGGAGGAAGGTGAATGCAGGCTGGCGAGGGCAGTTGGACCTGGTGTAAATGTGTTGTTGTGTTTAAAGCCATGATAAGGCTGTGTTACTGAAGTTGGAAGCTAAGGTAAGTAGGCTGCTAGCTAGCACCAAAGCATCAGGCAGCTAGGACAATGCTGCTAAAAAGTAAAAAAAAAAAAAAAAATAAAAAAAAAAGATAAAAAATGTTTAACACAAATAGTCACACTTCTGTATTTTTAAAGAGTAACAAAAATTTTGTTCTGCAATAGTCCGGAAGAGTTTTCATGTACACATGTGGTTTCATCTCATAAGGGCTGTATCCTACAGTTTAGGCTCTTGGAGTAAGGAAGATCTCTGCTGTCTTGCCATTACCACATGTAATGACTAAGAACAGATCTACCTTGTGTATTCCAGCACATCTATGCTAATTTTTAGACATGTTCACTAATTGTGTGTCTTAATTTCACACTACTAGTCTTGCAATGTCTCACAAATTGCTTTAAGTAGTATGAAAACCTACTGTTTTTCCTGATTTTATTGCTGTGATTCCTGAACCCTCCATCAAACAAAGGGAAGCAAGACTGATATAATTGGTTTTCAGAAACAAGCCTCCACGTAATTTTTGCAAAGGTCAAATGAATCAAGAACTTGTTGCAAAGCTCAGCTGTGATCTGCGTGAAGGGAAGGCCTTGAATTTTTGAAGGCCTAATTATCACAAAGCTGCTGAATGCCAAGAGTTAACTGCTGTCACCTTGTAGTATCATATTTTAGCTGTGGCCTTGCTTTTCAGTGATTTTCTGTTTATGCCAGAGATTATCTCAATGCACTTGTAAGTTTCAGTGCTTTAAGTCAACAGATGAATCACTTCATCAGCCTTCATTTTGGAGGATTGTTTTGAAATTAAGACAGACCTAATATTATTTTAACCTTGTTATTGTTTGCATATGTGGGGAAACAGCTTGATGGCATTGGTCTTCAAGTTTAAAAAAGCACGAACTGTTTCAGATAACATTTGAAACATTTTATTGTGATATCTGCTGTGTAAGATCCTGCGTTAATAGAAACACACACATTGTGCTTGGTTTTAGTTTTTAGATGTCACTGAGACAACAGGGCGTGAAAACAAGGCATGAGCTACCACAATAGATGAGCTGCACTGCAGATCACCTATTTGAACTAAGCTATAGCCACTGGTATAGTTGCTGTGGTCAGAGTATGCATGGTCTAATAGAAGAGTCACTGGCCTGAGGGGAAACTCTGCTGGAAGTGTACATATTTTCCATGGCAGTAATTCTAATGCATGTGTTATTGAGTGTTTGACATGCACATGTGTTATCTGTTTGATCAGGATGTACTCTGATATTCCTCTAGGCCAGGAATTCATAGCTTGGTGCCTTAGACAGACCAGAGTGTGGGTGAGAACTACAAGGGTGAGGCAAAATCCATTTGGGAGTGATTCTACCAAACTACGGTAACTAATAGAAAAGCGTGGAAGGGATGGGGACTCCCCCTGGAATTTCAGATATTACCTGTCCTTTGTCATTCACATCTTGCAAGGTTTTCTGCTCATCCATGATTGCTACATAAACATGCAAAATTGTGTTCATCACCACTTTTTGTTACCTGTGTGCAGCAAAGTAACAGCTTGGCCTTTCAGATGTAACCTTTGCAGCTATGGTCTTTTCCAGTCCCAAACTGAGGCATCATTAGCAGAGTGCACTGTTACAGAAGTTGTATTTCAAACTTATCTGTGACATTGAATGGCTCCCAGATGAAAGGGAACCTTCAGCTTATAAACCAGATATGTGTAATGGTTTCATTTTCTGGTTTTGGTGGCTGTATACTTTTTTTTTTTTTTTCATGCAGTCACTGTGAAGTACTTTGGTGTGTTGTAAAATGCAATACTCACTCACTGCTTTGCTTGCTGGTGGTACCTAAATTGTGATGAATAAACGCAGGTAGTTGAAGTTGATGCAGATGGAAAGTAATCTTGGAAAAAAAAAAAAAAAAAAAAAGTCTGGTTTATCCACACCAGATATTCATAGTCAGAAAATAATAGGGAAGTATCAAAATCCTTAACTAGGGGTGGGCTGGATGTAGGCTGGGTTATGCTTCTATGCCAAACCCTTCTCATTCCAAATGGCCACAAATTAAAACGGTAGGAGGATGAATTGAAAGTACAGTCAGCTAGAGCTTGTTCTCCACTTCCCTCTCTGATTACCCTGCATTAAGAAGCCCATTGTTTTTTATTCGATATCAAAGAGGACAGAGTTACCAAGTTTCTTATGACTTACCTATGTATTGTTTTTAATTTAAAAGACATTTCTTGTCCTCTTTACTCATATTTGAAGGCTATTTCAGAACCTTGATGCATTATTAGAAATTTCCAACTAGCACTCTAGTAGCCGTTTGTGCCTATTTTGTGCCTACTAGTACTGGTTCTTAGCCTAAATGGATCTTTTCCCTTCAGGATACATCTGTTTAGAAACTTTTGTAATGGGTGGTTCTGTCCACGCACACTTTTCTTGTACTAGATGGAATTAGCCAAGATCCAGGCTTCTCTTACAAGAAAATGGAGGCCTCCATTTACCTAATAATGTTATTATCTTTTATCCATACCTGGTTTGTTTTTTAAGATGTGGAACCAGAATTGTGCACAGTATTTCAGATGAAACCTCAGCAATGCTTTGCACTATAATCCCCCTACTTTTGTATCCAATGTGTTTGTTGTATCTTCCCTGATACATCCCATTATTCCTTTTGCCTTTTTGACAAGCATATCACATTTGTGTGATGGACAAGTTTATAAAAACAGAATAATGCTCTCTCAGGTGCAATTATAAAAACAGGTGTAGAAACTAAAAGCTAACCTATATATGTTCTACATATGCAGCACCAGTTGATATTCAGCTGGGCTTAGGTATGAAAAATCCACTGAGAATTATGCAGAGCCCTCTGAGGACCTGGATTTCCTCAGCAGTCCGTGAAGAGCTGGAGAGTTCACTGAGGGAGCAGAAAGGTTCTGTGGTGGCAAACCTCCCTCTTCCTCTCAAATTTCCATGCTGACATGCAGCAGTCTGTGTTCTGAGTGTTCAATGTATAGATAGGTTCTAATTTTTATGGAGCACCAAGCTAAGATTAAAGATTAAGATTAAAAATGTACTAAAGATGGCTACATTTATGTTTTAATGTACTTTTTAATATATACACAATGCAATATATTGTTCTCACTGTGAATTTCTGCTTGTGTGTTTGCAGGCCTTGTGCTGAAGACACCAAAAATAATCTATTGGCAGATGGGATCAGAGATCCACTCTTCTATTATCAGCAGTAAACAAAAACCAGAGGCTTCCAAAAGCAGGTGAGCATATTCCCTAAAAACACATGCAGTGCAGTAATAAATAAAGTTTGGAAGTAAAAAAATTTCCTCCTGACTTTTGCCAATTTAGTTTATACTCTACAAGAATAAGATTTAATTGCCCTTATCTTTATTATCCTCAACTTGATAGATGCAGCAATAGCAGGTATTATTTATCAGCCATAAAATTATTCAGCCACAAAATTCATCTAAGCTGCCCACAGCACTATTTTCCATACACTTATCTCAGTTAAAAATGCTTAAATTTATTCTAAATTCATTGGACAAAAGTTTTATTGGAGTGAATTCCATGTTTTGCTGATAAGGGACATAAAATAGTAATGAATTGTTGGAAAAGATTTCTATGGGCTGTCTATAGAAACAGCTTCTCATTGTTTTTAAACACCTGTTCTGCTTTCGCTCACCTTGTGTCCACACAGAAATATATTTTGCTCGTGTAAAACTGGAAATAGTTTGGAGGTTTTGTAAAATCAGGTCAAAGACATAAGAAGTGCATCTCCACAGCTGCTTCTGGGCCTGTTTCATCTGCTGCTTGAACTTTCAGCCTAAACTTCTCTATCATACATTTTTTCTATAATTTCATCCCCCCACCACTCCCCCTTGAAATTACAGTATTATAAAAAAACAAACCCTGTACTAATTAAATTTCATTTTCTAACCTTCTTTTGATCTTGTT
Source organism: Chaetura pelagica (assembly GCF_000747805.2). Taxonomy (NCBI): domain Eukaryota; kingdom Metazoa; phylum Chordata; class Aves; order Apodiformes; family Apodidae; genus Chaetura; species Chaetura pelagica. The sequence goes on along the minus strand of NW_009954185.1, from coordinate 5,056,474 downwards.
TATGCTTTCAGCAAGTGCATAAAAAGTGTGCTTTGTTCTTGTATTTGTGTTCTGCTCTGTGATCCTTCCCATATGAAATTCAGATTTTGCCAGACTCCTTTAGCCAAGTAAAACCTCTTATTTGTGAGCTTTTATTTCTAAGAGAAGTTGCCCTCTTTTTATTAAAACATCGAATGAACTATGAGGATCGGATTTGAAGAGCTAGCTGAGGAAAGAATGCTGAAAAACACCACAATGAGAAAAAAAGAGGGAAAGAAGGTTGAAATACAGCAGAGGAGAAACCCAGGATATTTCTGGAAGCAATTGAAGAGTTTGCTTCATAAAAGAGTAAGCAAGGGAGATATTATTGTAGGAAAAATATTTTCTGCCAGAGGTTTGGTTTCTGGCATCAACTTTCATGTACACACATTGAGGAGAACTTCTTGGTGGAAAAGTTTTCCTCCTTGGTGGAGAAAAAGTAAGTCCCTGAGTGTCAGAATGTGAAGTACAAATAAGCTGTGACCTTAAATTCATCAAAGGGGTTTTAAAGATTATTTCATTGTTTTAAATTATTATTTAGTTTAAAGTTTCAAACATCTGGGTTTATTCTACTTTCATCATCACAGGTCCACGTGAGGTACTGGCTTGTATGATAGGATCTGGTTGAGGTCATGGCAGAGATAGGTTGGTGACACTTTAAAAATCACACAGAAGTTGACCCTGAGCCAATGACTTGATGCAGCTTCACAAAGCAAAGTAAGAAAATGATATATTGAACTAGAACTGAGCATGACAGGAGACCTATCTCATGAATTCCACTTGTCCACTGCTATTGATCTATGAATGGCATTGCAAGTGTTTCTGTAAATACATAATTCTGGGCAATAAATCAATGTGATTGTAAAATAGACCAATCTACCTTTGAAGCATTCCTTCAGTAGTTCTGCTTTTGTAACTCGTGTTTTTCTGCTGCTTAACACTTCCTATTCCCAAAGACAGTGGGCAACAAATACTTTTAAAGTTAAGCTAAGTTCCATATCTGTGGTAGAATAAGGTTTTAGAAATGTTTTTGTCCTTTACTGGTTGTAAAAGGACTAGTGGACAGCTTTTGGCACGGCTCTTAGTGATACATTTGATGATCAATAACTGGTCAGTAATGGCTTCCCACTGCTTCTTCCAATGTAAGTAGCTGATGGTGCTAAGAAACATTATTTCTGGTAAAAAAGAAGAGAAAGATGATTATCAGGAGAACCTATTATAATGCAAACCACATTAAGAGATACTCAAAAAAATTTCTCAAGTTCTCTGCCTTTTTGCATTACAGTATTGCTTGTAGCAGACATTCAGCCAGCTGACTGGCTGATTTGCTTACTCTTCAGCATTCCTTTAATTCTGTAGATTAATAAATTGTTGCAAAGCATGAGAAAGTTATTATTTTTTTTGTTATTATTGCACAAGAGTTAGATTAGAAAAAATCATTCCCCATAGAAGTAACGCCTCCAAAATAACCTTTCAATGAAAAAAAACAAAATCAAACAAACAAAAAACCACAACAAAATAATAAAAAAAAAACAAACACAAAAAAAATCCAAAATCCCCAAAAATTATGTGATAATTAAGGAGCTGGTTGACATGCCGTTCTTTAAAAGCTAAAGATGTATAATAGTTGGAAACAGGATATCAAATATCAGTAGGGAGAGCAACAGGAAACTTTTTCCACTGGGTGAAAGGGATAAAAAGAAGAAAAACAAGTCTCGGTTGCACTAACAGCTGACAAAGCTTCTGACATACCCGGAGCACAGCCAACTGTAATGAATACCAGAGAAACAGTGTCTTCTAGGCAAAAATGCTGCTCACTTAGAAACTTAAAGTCAAGATAAAAATGTAAATCTCATAATAACATTGAGGCAGATACCCAAATCACAGAAATGAAACAAAATGCTGCAGTTGCAACCTGCTTGTGGAAGATTTTTTGCTCTACTCTGGGTGAACCTCATCAGCCTTTAGGGTTTGCAAGCAGGGAGGCCCAGCTGACATAGAAATGCAAAATTCCAGAGTGTGAGAAAGGAGCAGAGGCATTACTCCCCACTTCTGGTGCTTTGGAGAGAGAGGGGTGAAGCCGGAATGAATATTCTTTCCTATTCACATGTTAAAAAATTTGCAGATTCCAACAAACTGAAAAAGTTGTCACATCTTCAGTGTAAAGACAACAGAGTAGAACCTGTTGTACAAACCGAAATATTTTAAGGGAAGATGAGAAATAAATAGAATTTAGGAAAGCTGGTAATGATTAAGAATGTGTTTGCTTGCACTGCAGTGAGCCTTCCAGTTCTCTTTCAAGGTGTTTTGATAAAACTTAAACTCCACTTGCACTGGCAACTCCTAGTAAGACATGATGTTCTGGTAATAGCAACTCTTGTTACCTTTCTCCTTGATTACCCTGCTGATTGCTTAACGCTTGTTGTCAGCGCTGGCAGGAGCCAAGGCAGAAATAGACTTCCCCAGCAGAGACTTCAGCAAAGTTTAGCCCTTTACCCTTAGCATACTTGCTATCGTTTCATTGTATTTATTTTTCATAGTATTATTGATTTACTTTTCCAGTGGTAATACACAGCTTTATTATCCCTAAAATGGAAATGTAGTTTAATTAATGTGCCAAGTTCTCCCTTAGCAATAATACGAATGAAGCTGACTAATTCAGTAATTTCCCATGCTTAGCAACAGTTGCAAGCAGATAAGTCTGTAAAAGATATTTACAGCCTATGATTAAATATCAGGCTGTTCTGAGCCATTCTGCTCTTATGCCCACTGTACTTCTTTGTTAAGCTCCCCTAAGTTTTCAAGTGTCAGGAGTAAATAAAATCTGTATGATAAATAATGAAATAAACAACGCTGGAAAAAAATAATTATACAGGAGTTCCAAAGGCAGCCTGAGATGGTGACCTACAGCTTGTAGGTTCAGAATGAAAATAACTCTGCCTCTCTGAGAGTCAGCTTTGCTTCTCCTCTACTCCCTTGAGACTGGGTTGCTTTGCTCCAGGATGGAACTGGGGAGGAGAGGGTGCTGCGAGGCGCTGGGGCACTCATGGGCTTTAATGACCCTGCCCAGCTGACTCAGGACCCCATTTCAGCCCAGTCTGTTCTAGTTGTTGGCTGGGGTGGTGGGATGAGCCCTGCCTTGCCGCCCTGGGGGGACCCCCCATAGCCCCTGGCCCTGGGGGCACCTCCAGCCATGATGCACCCGAGGTCTGGGTGGAACGTGCACCGTGGGTAGGTGAGCAGTGTTGACATCGAGGGAGCTGCTCTCCTCTCTGAACTTTAATCCAAGCTCATGTGACCATACAGATGTATGTAGCCTGTTTCACTTCATTGGGCTCCTGAAGAAGTAAATGGTGGTTTTCCTGGTGACGACAATGGAAACTGAACAGGCTGCTCAAAGGTCTGCTCCTCTGGCGTAACTGATTTTAACCAGGCTGGTTATACAACAAAAGGAGAACACCACAAGGAATACAGGAATCAGTTTAGCAAAACAACCTCAAACAAAACCCAAAAGACAGTGGAAAAACCCCCAACCAAGCAGTAATAAGCATGTCTATTATAGAACAAAATTAAGAGCTTTAGTAAAGGAAAATTACTGCAGAGCCAGGGATTAATCTGGGGTGCTGTTCCTTGGACACAGCACAAGTCATTCATTAAGGAGCTATGTGGTTCACAGAATCATCTCTCTGTACTTCCATTCTACCTGCAGGAAAGGACTAAACCATGAGAGTGCTATATTAGAAACAAGGCAGGAGGATGAAAGCAAGGAAAGAGGCAAAGACTGAGCATCAGGTTATACTAGTCAGTTTCATTTCAGGGAATCTGGGATTACACACTTTTCAAAAGTGAAGGGACCTCTCCCATTTACCCAGCTGAGAAGTGGCAAATGCAGAGACAACACCCAAACAAGTTACTTACTTCATTAGCAGCAAGAGAATGGATGAAAGCTTAGCTCAGCTATCCTCTCTTCCAGGGAGAAATACTAGTGATTCTTTCCACTTGTTTGGTAATTCCTAGTTACAGGGTTTAAAACTATCTTTGGGATTGAAATTCATGGTGAAATTCGAAGTTGCTCCTCCTCAAATATTAAGGGAGGACACAAAGTGTGGTCACATTAGCCTCAGATCTGTAGGAAATAAACTGTCAATAGGGATGGCAGTAAAGCTTTGAGAAAAAATGCACATAGGGGCACCAAAAGAAAGCACCTAGCTTGGAGTGTACTGGGCACACAGGCCTTTGTACATTAGCTCAAATGCTTACAGAAAGGATGCAAGAAGCAGAATCCTTCTGATTATCTATCAATTTGATGTAATTAGATATAAACATGATAAAGCAGCATAGTTTCTGCATATTTATTTTTATTTTTATTTTTTTTGTCCTTGACTTCTTGAAACTACCAGGAAAATTGCTGGGTATGTTGTTTTTGTGAGGAAGATACTTATGCCAGCTTCTCTCACCATGATTTCCTGCTCTTTCCTTCCCCTTCTCCCTCTTATCTTGCCTCTTTGCCACTCTTCTTTGCCTTCATTTCTTCTTTATTATTGATTCAGGTTGAATATGAATTGGCATTTATATGTGATAACCGTACTCTCAGTCTCTCAAGATAATTCTGTACACATTTTTTAATTGTTTTAATTTAGTTCAGCTAACTTCCCCCATGCTTTTTATGCTATAAAATTGATTAGAAATTTCACTAGAGAATACAGAATGGCATTCTGATAGTAGCTTAAAAATAGAAAAAAGTATTCTAGGCTTCTTTTATAAGCTTACATAACATTTAAATGCACGTTTGGTACTGTCTTTGTTCACAGAGACTTTCAAATTGCTGAGGTTTATACATTTTCTTCATAAGAGGATGTTTAATTAGTCAATAAAATGTTAGAAAAGCTTAAATTTCTATAAAGTATAAAAGCTGCTCGTTTCCTCTTTTATTGCTGCAGGTGAATTTATTCATGCATGCAAGGCACCCTACATCTGCCTAAGTTGACTCTTTTTGGGTAGTTACATAGTATATATGTACTTGCTGCTCCTGGGAAAAACACCAGGCTATGGTAAATCATTGGACATGTGTGCAGTTCAAGTTTAGTCAAGGATCAGTCAACTTGTAATTTTTTTTCATTTTAAAATACAGACGTGCCTATTAAAATAAATGCAGATATTGGCCTTGTTTATACTGCTTTATTTAACTTGTATTTTTGAGTAGTGCAATTAGTATGAAGATATTATCTTCTCTCCTTTTACCCAGTGGCTATAATGTTTTATGAATAGCCCTAAAGAAATGTACAGTTTAGCCCCATCAGCACAGAGACATCATAGAATTCCTTGTTAAGCTGTTCATTTTTATTTAGCACCTGCTTAAGCATAAGCCTGACCTGAGCAGGTTTTGTCTCTTCACTGAACTGAAATTAATTAACAGGCATGTTTAAGTGTTTTGCTTAGTTTGCTTAGATTTCTGGCAGGACTCGTGACCAAGTAACTACTCAGGGCAGTTCAGCCAGTTCATGGGCTCAGAGCCAGGGGCAGCACAGAGGGAAGGCACCCGTGCATCCATCTGAAGGGGCCTTGGAAGTAACCAAGACTAGTGGCGCAGATGTCCAGACTTCCACTAGAAACTTCTGAGGTTTCCAGGTGAAACCCTGAAAAGCTGAAAGAGCTGGAAACCACTAAGCTATTTAAGATGTAATCACATCTGTTATCACATTATATTCTGCACTGCACCACTTCCCTGTGGGAAAAAATAGGGGTTAGAGAGCCACGAACTAGGTTATCGCATGGAATTTGTCAAATGAGTGTCACTAGTTGGTAGCTTACTAGAAAATTAAGCCATAAAACTGCAGCAAGCATTGAGGCCTTTACTCTGCCAGTATATGCAGCTTTCAAAATATACTTGAGAAAAATCTACTGCCTATTATTGTGTCAAGCAACTTACACAAGGAAAGGGTTTTTACTATTTCAGCAACATACCAAGCAGTATCCATCATATAGAAATTTTTAAACTGTCAAGAGTTTAAAAAAATAATCTATTTCAAGCTACCCTTCACCAATATCAAAATTAAATCTGCTTAAATAGTACATAAACATATGACAGAACTATCAACTTTGCGAGTTGAGAGTTGTTTCCGGTAAATGGATGTGGATAATAGGGCACCAGGCACCTTAAAAATTGACTTAATAAATAAATAAGAGTTGAATTGCATTTAAACACTGTGTATGCAGAGATGTGATTAATCTTGACACGAATAACACATGCTGGATAATCAACAGAGGTGACATTCTTTAAAGCACTGAAGAAAGCCTGCCATCAAAGGGCTGTGCTGGAAGTCAAACATTATTTCCAGGCCCACTGACTGACTTGCCTAACGGCAGGTTTAACCTTCTGATGACTTGTTTTTTGTATTTGTGAAATGAGGACAACAGAAAGTATTTTGAGACTCTCTGCAATGCAAAATGTTATTAAAATTAATTATGGCTAGAAGGGATACATTTCTCATTTATAGTCACATTTATGCACTGAGTTCTTCTGAAGCAATTGCTGAATTACTGGATTTGGAAAGCAGCCAGGAGAACTGCACCTGGGAAGTTAAAACTGGTTCTGAGCCTGATGTTGCTCTTTCCTTTGTGCTGCTTTTTTTTTTTTTTTTACCTTGGAAAAAAAAAAAAGGCAAAAAAAGCAAAAAAAGCCTATAAAGCATCCAGCACTGACCTAAAGGCAAGGTGAAAAATATAGGAATAAATGAAATGGCACAACCTGGTTTCTGATTAGCAGAATATGGAAAAGAGAATGGCAGAAAAGTGAGGGTGAGTCTGACAGGTAATAAGTAGTTAGTACCCAGACTGCCTGGCAGACCACAACCCCCGGAGACAGCTAGAAGTGCCCAGTTTTCTTCAGTCCCATGTTGTGTACATCTATGATGTAGACTTAAAATTACTTCAGTATGGTCTACCTACAAAAATATTGGGCATTAAGAGAAAGCATATCAATACGAAAACATGACGTCTTTCTAAGAACAAGTCTACAGCTGTCATGAGCAGTTTGTAGCCTGTGAGGAACCTACTAGAGTCCTTACTAATGCATTTCACAGTTTGTAAGGCACAGGTGTCAGGATGTGGGGAAGGAAAAGGGAAAAGAATTTTTTCAAAAAGGAAAAGTACGTTGTTCTTGGAATCTTCAGAAAGAGTCCCAGCCTTCAGCAAATGTTCTCTGGTTTTTTATTTAGACATTTTATGTAGTTTTTTAAAAATATGTATATTTTAGTGAAATTTGTGGGTAAAAAGGCAAGGAAACAGGCTGAGTAGCTAACTGTAACTATTTTAAAACAGGAATTAAGAATTCCCAGCGCACCATGAGGAAAAGTAAAAAAGAGTGTGTCTTTATACCATGACCAGAAAGATGAAGGTGCTAGTGCCTTCATGTTCTTGGCTCTCTCATTTATTTGTTAAGTATTTAGTAGTCAGAAGCTCAGATCCCTTAATTCCCAAACACCATGAACGCTTCAACTTCCACTCTTTATATTTAATCCTCACAGCCAACTTCTGGAAATGTAGTCAGACTTGGGTAAGTTAGAAAGATTTCTCTCAGTTAACAGCTGGGAGCTTCTGGTAGGAGTATAATGTTCAGCATCAGCAAGATTGAATCTCTGTTTAGACCAGTTCTTGTTGAAATTAACATATTGAAGCTGGAGCATTCAACCTTTGGTATTTTATTTCAACAGTAATGTCACTTCACCCTTAGTCTTTAAGTAAGCCTTAGTTTATCATCTACCAAGCTGCCTGAGCAGAAGCAGAGGGCATCATGTATCACATTCTTGATCAAAAAGAGTGATATCGTGCTATTATGGTAATAGTAAAACTCACAGGACTGAGCAATGTATGAAGGTGAGTGTGTTTAAATAAATATTTCTTTTCAAATGAAAAAAAAAAAAGTTTAACTTTCAAAATGTCCTTGCTTTTAAAAAAAGTGGAGTGGCCTAATGGAAGAAATGGGTACGTTCTATCAGGTGAGACAGTGAAAGAGAATTTTAAGAATGTGGTGAGTTGGTGTATGTAAAAGACAGATAGAAAATCTGAGGAAAGGAGGTTATAAATCTTGAAACTTCTTTTTTTTTTTTTTTTAGGGAACAGATTCAAACCAATTTTCTGGAAATTGTATTATGTTTGAAATTTTATTTGGATTCCTATATTCTTACCATTTTAATCCATGATAGAAAAAGGCTATCAATAAAAGAATAACATACTTACACTAATAACACCAACCCATAAACATTACATTTTCATTTAAAACGCAAGGGGGGAAATTTGATTTGTTGAACTCCTACAAAACAGATTCCTGGCTCCAAACATTTTAAACACTTGGTCTGAACCAAAGTTTAGACAGAAGAGAATGCTAAGATTAATGATCACAAGGAATGAGAGAAGAAATATTTAAGAAGGAAACTACTTGAAAAATTGTTGTTACAGACTATTCCAAAAGTTTAATCCTGTATAAGGGGAAAGGCATACAGGTGAGTGAACGAAAAACAAATATTGGGATAGGGTGAGGTGCTCAACAGAAATAATAGAGGGGATGGTGCACTTACGTAGTGAGGCCACGCAAAACTCTTTGTTGACAACAGCAACTCTTGGTCAAAGACAAGGCACATTCACAAGCAGATGGTCATGGACGACACAGTAGAAAGGTCATTGCACTTTTGGAGAGGAACCCTTAGGAAAATATTGAGAACTAAACCTGCAGAACGAGGTGTTTCCCTCACAGGAATATTTTGAGTGTAAATTATGCTCCTTTCTCCTGACCTGGGTTTATTTAGAGTAGCAACTCTTCAGGGAGGAGACTGGCCATCACCCTGTTTGTGTACTTCTTGCACCTCAGGCTAAATTTGTAAGTTGCTTTGTAGCAGCACCTCCTTGAGTCTTCAGTGTCTCCTGTGTGGCGAGACCACAGAACGTGACAGGAGCAAGGTGCTCAGCAGGAGTATCGGGGGCAGCACCCAAATGTTTCTAAACAACTCAGTATCATTTGCTCCCGGCTGAAAAAGGATGATCTTCACCAGGGCGCTTAAGCCAGGGCGGGCGCGTACCGTGACACTCCCTCGGCGCCCTAAGGCTCCGCACACAGCATCACACCACCGGCCGAGACCGGGGAGCGGAGCGAGGCGGCGAGCGGGGATACACCCTGCGGGGCGCGGGCAGGGAGCGCTGCGAAGGCCCGCGCGGGAATGAAAGGCAAAAATGAAACGCAGCGGGGAACTCCAAGCCTGATCATCACCCCCAGCCGCCCTCCCGG
>NW_009954185.1:5041482-5043702 GCF_000747805.2 Chaetura pelagica | reverse complement strand
GGGCTGCTGCCTCCGGGGGGTGGGCGCTCCCCGGGGCGGCCCCCGCGTGTGACAGATACACGTGCGGGCCTCGGGTTCGTGCGGGCCTCGGGTATCTCGGTAGGAATCGGCTCCCGCTAACGGCCTCGCTTGCATCTCAAGCCCTGACCGCACGCACAAGTATCGCCGCCCAGGGCCTGGCGTTCGCTAGGTGAGCGGCCGTTCATGTTGGTGACGAGTCATCGGCTTGAGGACTGGCTGCCTTCGTGCTTCTAGAATATGCTTAACCTGGCCCCACACGAGCCTGCAGTCACTTTACCTAGCAGCTCAAATAGCAGCTCCGTTGCTGCCTGTGTTTAGTGGAGCGTTTTGTTATATGCTCTTGATCTGTTGTTATTCGTCATGTACTAATAATACGTAGAAGTGTCTTATTTTAGTGAACTTCCTCTGAAGGGAGCTGCTGGAACCAGTTTGTATAGAAAAACTGAGTGCATTGAGGTAACGGCACGTAAATTGGCTGAAGAAGTTTCTTGACAGGAAAAGCAGCTTGACACATGACAATCCAGTTAGTATGAAAATAAAGCTAATGAGGTGTTTTATGGAATTTCTTGGAGGGCTGCAGCTGTAAGTCAAGCAGAGTCCCAATTGGTGTACAGTGAATATAGTGTACAACAATACCAAATGGGGGTGTTAGAGTTCATGGAGTTGTAGAACATCTGTAGTTGGAAGGGACACATAAGGATCATCGAGTCCAATTTTCATGCTCCTTTCAGGACTATCTGTGTTTTTGTTCTTAGTTATCTTGTGAAGGTACTTCTCAACAGAACATTTTTATTGTTTTAATTCAGCAATGCTAATTTGTTAAATGGAGGCAATTTCTTACGAAGGAGAGATGGCTCTAACCTTTTGGGAAAGTTCTAGGATGTTTATGAAAAAAAGCTGCTTTCTTCCTGTCACCTGCTTTGAAAGATGCAATTAACAAAATACAAACCACTGGTACCATTGGTGTGGAACAGGGACTCATTTGCCTGGCCATGCAATACTAAAGTAACAGACTGCTGTCTGTGGTTAGAGCTTTCTTTTTAAAAATGGTCTGAGTTTTGTCTCAACCGACTTAGCTTCCCCTTTTTCCCCCCCCCTCCATTTAAACAGTGGAAGAAGATTATATTGGTGAAGCTCTTCAGGGGTCTTTTATGTTGTAACTCTTGAGTTAAAACTGTTGTGTACCAAGCAAGAATGCACGTGGTTTAAAACTAGTTGTGCTGCTACCATTGCTTACACATGCATCACACACAGTAAGATGCTGAAATGAAAGATGATGGTTTTAAGAGGATGAGAGTGAACAGGTCTGCCTTGGAGTCTTCTCATTTGTAGGAAAATGAAAGTGAGAAACATATTTTGCATTGGAAATATAACTGACTAATCTGAAACAGCAGCATCATAGGAAAGTAGACAAAGAACATTCATAGGTGGAAGGAAATCCTGCTTCCTCTGTTGGACCCTTCTTTTTGTTCTTAGTGCTTCTTAGGTCAGAACAATTGGTAAGAAGTTGAAGAGTCCAGAGTTTGACTGTAAAAAGTTAATTAACTTGTGTTGGAAAAAATTACTGTTGTGTGTCAAATTGTCTAGTCAGCTAAACAATTTAAAAACAGTGTAGTTAAAAAAATTTAATGCTTAACCCTCACTTTCTGTAAGATTAATAAGTATCTAAAATAATGAATATATGAACATTTTAAGTTCTTCCATCATAGCATGGAACATAAGTAGAGGACAGAGGATGGACTAATTTAAATCTCCAGCACTTCAATTTTTCTTTCATTGAGTTATCAGAAAACCCATAGAAACCACAAGCATTTCAATTATTTGCTGAATCACAAGCAGTTCTACTGTAATTTATCTCCTACCTCAAGTTATTATGTTAACCTATATCTATTCAATAAGTGAATCATGGTACAAATATTGAAGTTCTCTGGTAAGGAGGAAGAAAATTTTCCGGTTGAAGCACTTATCTTTGTGTAGTTACTCTGTGCAGTTGTCATGTGCAAATGTGCTATGAGCTGTGTAGAACTGGTTATTTTTTGACTCTTAAATTTCTCTACTTTACTGTAATACAAAGCAGTGTCATTAAAACAAATGGTGCTTTTTTGCAATAGTTGCTTTTGATTGTGTAACTGCTGATTCTAGTAATAAAATTGTAGTTCAGGTTGGAAGGGATCTCTGGAGGCATCCCAGCCTCCTGCT
>NW_009954185.1:5005856-5041162 GCF_000747805.2 Chaetura pelagica | reverse complement strand
AAAAGCTCACTGCTAACTTCTGAAATTGGCTGTGGCAAAAGGAGAAACAGGTGTTTTTTTTTTTAATTTCAGAAATAAATACTTTTCAAAACTCAGTCAAAACCTGTTTTGAGTTAGTAAGCAGCTTGAATTACGACAGTGAATGTTCAGTTATTTATATTTAGGACAATTCTTTATTAATGAAATATAAAAATGTAATTTTAACTTTTTTCTGTCATAAAGAGATTTTTATCACTCTTCCTAATGTAAAAAGGAATGCTTCCTACTTTCAGAATTTTTTATTTTTCCTTCTATAGATTCATTTGTGTTGGTATTTGAAGGAGGACCGTTGTTTGTTTGGTTACAGTATGAGAAGGTTAGTTACTACTAAGTAAATGCAGATTCAGGATCCTTTTATCTCATGACCTATCCTGCAGCTGGTAGGTCTGGTCATCATGAAGGATTCAGTAGGTTGATCCACAACTTCTTGTCTGCAGTGTAATATTTTAGTGCAGGAAAAACAATCTATTTCTTTCCACTACGAGGTAAACTTATTAGTTAAAAGGATTAATATTTATAGTGTTATTTTACACCATTATTTGGATAGACAAGCCTTATCTCTTTTATGCAAAAAAATCTGCTGCAAAATTAGTCACAGATTTAAAATTATAAAAATTATGTGCTAGCAAACAGTGTTCTCCTGGACCAAACCTGAGGAGAGAGGGAAAAAGAAAATAAGTTTTGCAGAAAGGATCAAATTCTTCAACAAGATTCTTCCTCCCTGCTTGAGTCCTGCAATATAAAATAGTTCCTGATATCTCCAAAATAACTAATTAAGTTTGGTATTTTTTAAACCTTTCTTCTTTTCTGGTGCTGTGTCTGTGTTTGCAAGACGTGTATTTCTTCTCATCTATCAACGCTATCCATGACTTTCCTACTGCAGAGTTTTGTAATTTTTTTTGCAGTAATTTGTTCCTGTAACTATGAAATGTGAACATACAAGACAGAACCATGCTTGCGAAGAATTGTACTTTCACTAGAAAAACTCATCCCCCCTTTTTTAATATACCAGATTAACTTTTCTCTGTCTCTGCTTTTTCTTCCTGACTTGCACTCAATAGCTTTTCATCAGGCAGTATTTTCTGGCTGCTGCTCTAATTTATCGTGTAAATCTTGGTATGTTCTTTATAACAAGCTATTATTAGATTCAGATTTCTGAACTAATTGAGATATTTCACAGTTTATTTAAACAGACTGAGTGTGGGATTTCAAGCATTGAAATACTTGAATGGAAACAATATTTGTCTCTGGGAAATGAAGTAAACTTTTGTATCTTAGCATTATTACATTTTAAGAGGGTTTTTTTTTAATTGCTTAGCTGGTTTTATTTAGAACGTCATGCTTTTCAGCAGTTGTGAAAGTAGTAGAAGAAGGACTGAGTTCACAGGCTAACATGCTGAAGTACTAGTACCTCTTAAAGGGAGAAATGGTGATACAAAGAAAGACTAAGAAAAGCTAGAGTTGCAGAATGTGCATTGCTGATGTGTTGTGGAAAAAACGTAATTTGAGGTGTGCCTTAAATGCAATGTCACAGTAAGTGGGAAATGTAGGCTGTCTTGGTTGTCATTTGAGGCTGGGTTTATGTTTCTCCCTTCTTAGTAAGCTTTGGATAAAGCTTCATGATCTCAATTCCTTGTTAAGGGTTTTCTGTGCTATCAGTGGGTGGGGCAGCAGCTGTGCATATGGTGATGGTCTGTGTAATCGATGTGCCACGTCACAGTGTATGATGTGGTTGTGTTTGTATTAATGACTGGTTCTAATTACAGCAAATCAATATTTGCTTGGGCAAAGCTTGGATCTAGCCATGTAGTGGCTTATAGCTTATGCTTTAGACTTCTGACATTGGAAAGGAAGTTAGCTGTCTGAAATGTTGTAGTTCTGGGTTTTCTTTCCCCACTGTTATATGGCTGTTTAATGAGAAAATCTTCAAGGGAGGACTAGCAAATTAATTCTTTGAGTTAAAATAAAAATATTAGACTCATTTTCTATTAGCTTTTTAAATTTATCTCTAACTGGTTTTGCCAGTTTAATGAAAATCTGTAAAAATATTTAAAACAATTCATCACTTAAAAAGTTGTAACAAGCTACATGAGGTTGGAACCTGTTGATACTTTAAGGTCCCTTCAAACCTTACTCATTCTGTGATTGTGATCTTATCACACATTTAGATCAGAGTAAGTCCTTGTGAGGGGTGACATACCTGTAGCCTTTTAAAATAGACATTGAATATTATTTTTTATGGTATTTATATTGATAATATGGAGGATATGAATCTTCAGTGAACACCTTAAGAAAAACAAAATGAAAACCAAACCTAAACCAAAAACATGTAATGAAAAAAAGCACCCTGTAATTCTTCCTTGAAGCTACAGGATTGATGGTTTGGCAGCCAAAAAATATTTTATGTAATATTTTACAGCATAGGTAGGTATTGCTTTGTCCATGCTGCTGTCATGGCAGAGCACATCATGAGTTCAGTAGAAAACTCTTAGTTCAAGCCTGTGGCCACCTTACTCTAGAATGGTTATGTTAACTTAGTCCTTGCTTGCCCTTGTACTTACAACACCAAATGGTCTTGTTGATTGTAACCACCGAGATTATGTAGACAATGACTTTCACCTGCAGTGTAACGATCTAGAGAATATGGCTCTGGAGCCTGGAGACCTTTGGATGGTGTTTCTTCTAAGCCCTGCTGAATAGATGAGAATTTACTGAACACCTGCATTTTCAAGTAATTGTACTTTGTCCTTCTTTTATGAATAGCTACAGATAGAAGAAATTGAGAAATAACTTGCCTTGTTTCAATAAATTGAATTATTGAAAGATGTATACTTGTGGATGTGCCTGTATAGACTCTGCGTTCCCAGAAAAAATGACATTATGTCTTGCAATACAAACTTGAAGTTTTGTGACTGTCAAAGAAGCATGTTTTTCCTTTCTGGAGATGTTAATGTGCGGTTCTGGGGCTCAGCAGCAGAATGGAGGGAATTCCTACTTATTTATGCTGAAACTTTACATTACTGTTCTATTACCACAGCGATGCAATACTGCTTTCTGTATTTCTGCTCTTACAGGTGTAGTAATAGTCTAGAAGGAAAAAAACCTGCTTGGTATTACATCTCTTCTGTCAGTGATAAGTTGGCCCATGGCACTTTATTTCTGCCTGTTCATGCTTGTTACATGTGATCATAATTTTGTTCTCCTTCTTTTGAACACCTGGAGCAATAGGAGCAGTAAAAGCTTTTCTTGAAGGACCTGCTTAGGAGATAGAAATGTATCCATCCCATGCCCTTTTCTAATAACCTGATAGTTACTGATAAAAGAGTACTTTTAGTGTAAACTCGGTCTCAGAAAGATGTTTCATGTCTTGGCTGAGTTTTCTCTGCTCTTCCTAGATTCATTTGGCCTGTGTTCCTACCATGTGCTGCTTTCAGGCTGCATTTGAGTAACTCGAGTGTATTTGTAGCTGTCACTCTTATTTCAGTAAACAGTTTCTGTGTGTTCCCAAGAGCTAGAAAGCCTTGACTTCAAGCTCAAGCTCTTGACTGGCTTGTGGGACAGTATAAATAACATTCTGGAAATGTTTTCAAAATTTAGGTTTAGCTTTGTGTCACCTCACTTAAAAGCAGGTGTTACAATGTGCCAAGTACATATCACCATAACTAAATGGTTGCAGATGACAAGAGTAGTAGAATCTTGCTTCTGGGTTGTTGTTTTTTTGCTTGTTGCACCATGTTCTTGATTTCTCTTGACTCTGTGTTTAAAAAAAATATTTCTAGAATTTCCTATTGGCTTTCATAACAATCTGTAGATTCTTCCTTTGTCTTTCACATGGCCTAGGGAATTTACTCTCTTACCCATGCCCAGAGTACATTCCTAGTTTATGCTGTTCAACTGGTGCTTTTGTTATAGAGCTCCTGTTTTGCTCTGCTGTATCTCGGGTTACCTTTTGGGCAAGGCATTCTAAGCTGATTCTTCAAGTTCTGCAGTGAAGACACTCTGAATAATGGAGTGTTAGATTTGTTTACTGGTAGGAAACATTAGGTGTTTTTTCACAGTGGAATATGGAAATTGTCTACTCTGAATAATGTTGTTAGGAAAGTAAGCAAACTTTTTTAAGAAGCAATAACTAAAGCACTCCTGGGTGTAAACAATTACTTATAACAGCATGTTACAAATTGATGCTAATAAGTAGAGTTCCTGAATTATCAGTTGAGGGAGTCCAATTTCCTTGTTGTAATTTTCTTTTTATTAACAGTAATGAGACTCTTTTTAAGGGGATAAATGACCTGTGCAGTCTGACAAAAGCTGTACAGTGGCCAGAAGCTTCTGTTTAACAGCATAAGCATGTCAAATCCTTACCATTATGTTGCATCAGCGCTACTTCTGTTTTCTTTTTGGTATTATTGTTTCTGATGACCTTAGAGCCTTTTTTTTTTTCTATGGAGAAAGACAGGCTTTATTAGAGGATTGTTTTATAAGAAGTAGAAAACAGTAACAGAAGTTCCAGTTACTTGAAATACTGCTGTTGTGTGTTAAGAGTTACTGCCTATTTATTTGTTGCCTTTACTAATTGATAATCACAGCAGTTTACTTTTCTTTTGAGGAGGTAGTAAATTTCATACTTGCTGGTTTTAAACCTTCTTGCTTCAACAGAACTTTCACTTTCAGCCATGCAAAGACAGAGTAGGAAGTTTTTCTAGTGCTACATTGTAGAAGTTTTCATTTAAGTATGGCAGACGAGGCTTTTCAGCTTAATCAACAACCGAAGACACAACTTCTGCAAAGTGCTCTTCAAAATTTGTAATAAGTTAATTCTGGTTTTATGCTAAAATGTAAGAGAGCTGATACTTCTACATTGATTTGCCATATTCGAGTGATTTGTCCTATCATTAGCTCCCCACTATGAGAAAGAGGCTCATTTGAGCAAGTCTAGCGAAGGTGAATGGAGCATCTCTCATATGTGGAGGAGCTGAGAATATTTGGCCTTGACGAAAGAGGACTTGCAGGTAAAACCTGATGAGAGGGAATGAAGAAGAGGGAGCCATGCACTTTCCTCTGTTCCCAGTGACAGACAAGGCAATAGTCACAAAACAAAACATGAAATTCCACCTGAACATAAAGTACTTCTGTTTACTATGGGGTGGTAAAAAAAACTGGAACAAGTTGCCCAGACAGGTTGTAGAGTCTTCAGGCTTGCCAGTGATTTCAGTGCACACAGCCTTGGGCAACTGATTTTTGTTGTGCTGATTAACATTTAGTTACTATGAAGACTGTTTCAGACATTGTTCTTCGTTAGTTGTCTCCTATTCTGGGTTACTAAAACAATAGCTAGTAATAAAACATGTCCATTAACTGTAAAGTCTAAATTTTGAGTTTATCAAGGAGGCTTTGTAAGCCAGTTGATTTGGATTTATGGTTACCACGTGTGGGTTAGAGGTAGTGACTTGCTGAACCTACTTCTGTAATATTGTTTCTAAGAAAAATGGACTATCCATGTATCTTCCCTCTACTATTCTGCATCTTTTTTTCAGGAACTCGGGCTATTTCTTGTTATTTGTGGTGACAACTAAAGCTTTTGCAGTCCTTTTCTGTATTTATAAGTTTGTTCACCTCATCATAAGAGGGTGTTGAGGAAAGCAAGGCATAAGAGCTGAAACGCAGCCTCTTCTGCTGTGAAAGTCTTGGTCCTTTCCTAAATGGGGAATCTTGACCTGACTTCAGAATTTTTCATTAAAGAAAAAAAAAATTGCTCCCAATTCTCTAAACCACTGAGAGTTGGAAGTAAACTGTCACTGGTATTTGAATGATACAACTTCACTTTTCAAAATAAGGGCTATGTCTTGGACATGAGAAAAGAAGTTGAAGATTCTGAAGTTCGTTTTGCTTTAAAAAACAACCAAACCAAAGCACACAACAGAAAAAACCCATGCAAACTGTCGAAGGTTTTAAGGAATGATGATGCTGAGAATTTGTCTGTTGTTGACATGTATTCTTAATAAACTTATTTTTTTAGTAAATATTAAGTTTTAGTGAAAGGTCTGAAATGCCACAGATGGCTCCATTTGTCAGTATTTTTGATCTGGGCTTGAGGAAGAAGGCATGCAGGGAAGGAAGTATTGAATGAACATCTCTAAGGAATTAAAACTCTTGTTATTGAACAATTGGTATTTTAATTCTGTTAAATAGATTTAATTTTCCAGATGATTTTCTGACTTCTGTTACCATTAGGAATTTTAAAGCAAAAATCTGTACTGGGTCATCAGATTGCCTTTAAATTAAAGTTGCTTGCAGCTTCAAGGACCTGTCTATTTGAAAAGATCTAATGAACGTAATCAGACTGTGTCTCCACTTCTCTCTTGTACATATGCCAGAAGAGTTAGCTAAGTGAGAATTAATGATTAGAACACTTCCTAATGAAAGGTATGAAGTTAAATCTACAGGATGCTTCCCCAAAATAAAATTTTGTATGTCTGTATATATTAACCAACTTGAAGCTGCTTCTTGTGGCTCACTTGTTTTGGTGCAAGGGCCTGAAAGGAGGTTATGTTCTTTGTGGCAGGATTTGTTCTTTTTAAATTGGCTTTTATGTAGGGTTTTGGGTGCAACAGTGGAAGGAGAGGCATGACTGTAAACGAGAAAAAAATTTCTATTTGAATATCAATTATAGTTGCTGTGAGATCCTTGACTTTTAAGTTGTTTGCTTCTCACCTTTAAGACTGCAGGGGACAGTTCAGTAGTTATAGAAACATTAGTGTTATTGCTTGTGTTGTTGATTGTCACCTGTTAATGGCTTGTCCTTCTGTCACTTACCTAACAGTTAGGGTTAATATAGGTATTGCTCAGCTAGCAAGTTTGGAAGCATTTAGTCCGAGTTGACAGAGTGCAAAGAGTTTGAAAGTGCCAAACATCTTGTTTTCTGAGCTGTAGAATTGTCCTGGATTGGAGGAGGAGATTAAGAGCTGCTGTGTTATTCTTGCAGGCGTTGGGTGGGTTTCAAGTGCATAACTACACACAGCTGGGCACACAGAGCCCAGTAACTCAGTCTAGTTGTTTGTCAAGTGGCATCTGCAAGAGTTCAGCCTGTATATGTGTATTTTAGGCCTCATTATAAAATGTGAAAAGAGAAGAAGCATTTAAGGAGTGGGTGGTTTTTTTGCATCCCCCCCCCCGCAGCTAGGAACTTTTAGTATCCATACCTCCATCATTATTTGAAAGGCAGTGAGTAGGTTGTCATTACATGTAAACATAATGCTCCAATAATGCTCTTGGTTTTTATAGAAAGCTACTTAATCTTCAGTACATTCAGGCATCAGTGATTAGACTGATAAAAGTCTAGTGAGTTTCAGGGCTTTACAAATTGTATTTATATATGTTTTTAAATGCTTTTAAAATGACATGTACCAATTATTAAGTAAAATGGAAAGATAGTGGGTCTTGTCAAAAGCTTTTAATTTGGCTGATGTCTTGAATTTTAAGAACTGTCTCTGATCTGCTGCCTGTATTCATCACTTTTCATAGTGGTTTAGGATTGCTGCTTTGTTGGGACTTTGGTTTAAACCATTTCAATACATCAGTTTGAGTGGTTATGTAGAAACTAGTTTTACTGTATTGAGCTTTCAGTTATTACCTTTTACAAGTGGTATTTCTTTAGTTCACTGTAGCATATTTCCACATTTTTCTCTTCTCCTTTCATGTGTGGCTGAGGAACAAAAAAAAACAACTTGCAGTTTTCTCCTTGGTTTTTCTGTATCTTAGTTTTATTTTGTTAATGCTCAAACTAGTAAACATTCGTATGTTATGCACTAAAGGATAACCCTGCATTTTTTTTTTCTGCATTTTGAAAATGCAGATCTGAGTTGCTTATGCATTGTTGTTTATTTTTCAGCTGTTCACCGATGGAATCACCAATAAACTAATTGGCTGCTATGTGGGTGACATAACAGATGATGTGGTTCTAGTTAGGATCTATGGAAACAAGACTGAGCTCTTAGTGGACCGAGATGAGGAAGTGAAGAGTTTCCGTGTGTTGCAGGCTCATGGCTGTGCACCTCAACTATACTGTACTTTCAATAATGGCCTGTGTTATGAGTTCATGCAGGGAGAAGCACTGGATCCAGAGCATGTATGCAATCCAGATATTTTCAGGTAAGCTTGTAACATTTTTTTAAATTGCTGTTCCTTTGTTTGTATTATAATTTCGTTATATTCAAGTTCCATGATTCATTTATAGTGTTCTGTCAGACACAAAGGATCTCAAGCTTAGTTTGTGAGCAGGCAAAAAAGAAATACCTCTGTAAGGCTGCACTAAGTTGGTGTTCACACTCTTCATGGCTCACTGTCCTCTGTCTTAGTTAACATGGTATTTCAGTGCTGAGCAAATGGTCCTTGCTGCCTCCCCAGAAGACTATATACTAATTAGAGGTCTGCTTATTGTGAGTATTTAACACTTGCACCTTACTTTTGGGGAGATGATTTAACATGATGGGAGCTGTAGGGTGCTGGACTTGATTAAAGCAAGTACTTCTAGCTCTGTTCTAATACATGGCTTTTCTGAATAGGGTCAAGATAGCCTTTCACTGAGTCACATTTTTTAAGCTATTAGCAGTGAAAAGAAAGTGCGGATGTCTTAAGATTTTAGCTTTCTGTCTATGTTTTGAAATGTATTTTCCTAACAATGGCAGCTGATTTCAGTAAACTCTTCTAAAGATAAGCAAGTTGAAGAGTCTGTAACTACAGGTCAAGTCTGCATGCTGTAACTGAACTTCTGCCTCCCCTCCCTGAAATAGTGCTGGTAATAACCTTTTGAGTCTTTAGAGATGCTACCCTATAGCTGTGTTGCTCTTAGTTAAACCCTCTTGGAATTCCTTTGCTTCATTGTCTACAGTTTTTCTGTTAAATATATTGTAGTTGTCTTTTTGCTAGGAAAAATACAATAAAGATGGTAGGATCTATTGCCAACATAACATTAATTTAAACTCTGGTGTTTTTTTTAGACTCATTGCCAGACAGCTTGCTAAAATCCATGCTATTCATGCACACAACGGATGGATCCCTAAATCTAATCTATGGCTGAAGATGGGGAAATACTTTTCTCTCATACCCACAGAATTTAGGGATGAGGAAGTAAATAAAAGGTGTGTATTTCATTATGTGCTTTCTGTATTTCCCATTCTTTCTGGTTGAGGGTATAGAAGAATGCTTAAAAATAGGTTTGGCTTACCATTTAATGTTCAAGTTTGTAAAATTGAGTTTTGTCATACTGTTATATACTGAAGTAGCTATATAAATGTCAAATATAGTAAGGAGATACTTTTATTGGGTATATTGTGTGTATATATAGTTCTTGGTTTGATTGGATACTTAATAAATGATGGTAGTTTTCTTTACTCTTTTTAAAGAATGAAGTTTTACGGAAGTACTTGAAGTAATTAGTTGTTTCTCGACAGTTTTTAAGAGATCTCTCAGTCTCTAGAACTAAGACAAGTGTTCTGGGCTGAATACTGTAAACGTATTTCCTGGGGCTGCAGAGGAGTACTGCTTCTTGCTCGTTCTAATCTGCACCTCTTGACTGTCTTGTATTTATTTAGTTTATAAATTTCTTCAAAATTGCATGCCATAAAAGCAAAAGTAATCAAAGACTGTTTTGCATGATGGGATGAGCTCTCAGTGTTTTCCGGAGGAAGAAAAGGTGTCAATACAGTCAGACTCATGCTCTCATGGAATTTCACCTGTGTTTAATTAATTTTTTTAGCATCATAGTATAATTCTTGGTGTGTAAATAGAACTTTTTTCTTAGAAGGCTAACCAAATAAGAAAATATTTACAAGGGGTTCTAGCATCAGTCAGTGGAAGATTGGGATAAGAATGGCAATGTTTAACATTTTTGTTAACCTGAATCAAATTTCTGTGCTATAATCTAAAGCTTGAACTAAAGACAATGTTTATTGGGGGTTGAAGATCAAACTTTTACAACTGTAATGTGGAAGTATTTTCTACAATGTTTTCAGACTCGGTTATCAGTCAGTATGCAGATTGCAGCTAAGAACATTCTTCATAGACTATCTTTGAAATCACTGATGCCAGCTGCCCTTCTTGCTGTATTGTTATCGAAAAATGATCTAGAAAAGTTGACTTTTTTCTTCAGCAACGTAAAATTGTTAAGAAAACTGAGAAAACTTTAAGTAGTTAAGTAGGCATTTTTTCTTAATTTCCAATTAAGCATATTTATGGTGACTAGAACTAAAAATCAATCCCAGTTATTCTACTTAAAGGAATTAATGTAATGTGAACAAGAAGTGAATTAAATTCATGCTCTAACAGTTATAATCTTTATTCCTTTTTAAAATCTGCAAAGTTGTGATTAAATTAGACTCCTGATTTTTGGTCTATGGTTATTTTTACTGCTTGGACGGTCTTTAGAGAATAGTTTTTTGGGAGGATAGAGGGAAATAAATGTCATAATTTGACTGCCATGGTGCCAAAGACAGATGTACTTCAGCTTATGAGAAAGCCTGTTGAGTCATTTGAAATAAGAATGTGGAGGAAAGTAACTTACTTCATCACAAATGCTTGGTATGGAACACAGTACTAAATTTTAACAATCAAATTTCTTATATCTGAAAAGGTTTTTAAGTGACATTCCAAGTCCTGAAGTCCTTCAGGAAGAGATGGCCTGGATGAAGGAAAGACTGTCAAATTTAGGATCACCAGTGGTACTCTGTCACAATGACCTATTGTGTAAAAATATTATTTACAACAAGAAACGAGGTAGGTATTGAACTCAACAGTAAGTAGTGGTTTAGTTTGTTTATGCTGTAATTGTATTTGCTATATCAGAAGTGTGATTTTAGTGACTTTAAGTGAACTCAACTTGAGCTTTTAAGACACAATGATAGTGATATTTGTGCAAATATTAAGTTACTTAATTAGCTAATTCTCATCTATATTACTGCATATAACAAGAATGTTGGTGTTCCTTGCTTTCTTTTAATGAATTTGTTAATCCCTAGCCTGCCTGTATGGTTAGCCTTCAAAGTACGTAATTGTTCTATTCTAAATGTATAAAGCTTTTTGGAGGAAAAAAGTAATCACACAAGCATAGAAAATAACATGAAGACATTATCTCCTTTAATATGTGTATTGTTCTGGTTTGTGATTGTGGAAAAATACATACATAATGCATTATCTTAGTGATACTTCAATTGAGGCATAGATTGTAGTAGTATTTCCTGTGTGAGGTATGTAGGCATCTTAAAGATTTCTTTTTTCGAAACATACTGTATCTAAACAGTTGTACAGGCAGTACATCTTAGCAAAGATGAAGTACATTTTTGTCTTTTTATTATAATACATTTAACTCAATTCATGTTATTAAATAATGCCTTAATCAAAATTACAGTTTTTGTATAAATGCGTTTGCTTTTATTTTTGGATTTTAGTGGTTTGAGGTTCGGTTACTAAAGGAATCAATTCAACAGGACATCTGAACAAACAAAAAAGGCAAACTTAAGACAGTAAAAGACCCATGGTGCATTAAAAATGCATAGTTTTCTTCCCATTTCAAATATCTGAGTTCAGCTGAGTGCAACAAATTGCACAGCTTGATCTAACTATAGTTAGATCAAGATTTTCTTTTGAAGCGAGGATGAAATGTTCCTTTTAGGAGCTTTATATTTGTGATAGTTTGATGTGACTGTTGGTACGCAAGTCCACAAGTGTGTGAAGTACATGGCTGTATGGAACTGAAGTATTCTCCATCAGTCACCAAAGGTCTTTGACCTTTTAAGCTTATGTGCCTTAAATTCTAAACAAAAACTAGCAAAAACATGCTAGAGCTGGTTCTAGTATGAAAACTGGCTCTGTATGTATAACCAGTTTGTGTATTAGATATACACTGAATACATGTGAATTAAGAAAATCTTTCGGTGGCTTGTATACAAATTTCTGTCTGAGTAATACCATTTTTAAAGGAATTGCTAGTACTCCCAGCTCTTCAGGTATATAGTATATACCTGTATAGTGCTATGAACAGCAGTTTTAAATTCTCAGAATTCAGTACAAAACCTCCGTGGTTTTACTTCATTTCAATGGTAGCTTAAAAAGAGGAGGGGAAAAAGCAGGCAAGGTATGCACAAATAAAATAAACATATAATTGGTTGGTGGTATTACACAGAGTGGAGTTGTGTTACTGCAGTACCAAAAATAAATCTATTGTTATTGTGTGGGTCTTTTCAGTGCTGAAGCTACTTTAAGTTTTAGCATTCCGTAATGGACCCATTAAGGTAAAAATAATTCTTATTGTCACTTTTCATAGTAGAACCATGTTGCAAAAAAACCTGGAGGAATTCCTTTAAAAGGCTCACTAAGAGGCTTTTAAGTTTATATTTTTAAAACAAATGCTTTATGCTTTTCTTTTTGTAAACAGAATGGAGGAAAAAGCAATGTCAGCAGTTCATCACTTATGAGCAATCCTACAGTAACGAGTGTGTGAGTGCTTAGTGTTTGGGAAGACGGTGGGGAGGAGGGAGGTACATAAAGCACTTTAGCTTCAAGCTAAACACCCTTGGGGAGAAAAAGACTTGGAAATACGAAATATTTATTAACTTCTGATTGAACATTGCATATGTGTTGTAAAACTTATGTGATCTGGATACAACAGGTACCGTTTTCATAGTAACCAAACCTCAATGCCATTTGTAGACTGATTTGTTTGAAAGCGATTACTTACAGTGCACTTTTGACATGGTAAAGACATTAATCTGTCTGTTAGTACAACCTTAAAATGAGGAGCATGTTTTAGAAGTGGAAGGTCAACTTTTAACTATAAATATGTATTGCTTGAATTCTGTTTAGCAGAGCAAAAGCTTTTATCAGTATACAAATAACTTTGCAAAGCATAAAATAGAATATTTAAAGATGTACTTCATTAGGAATGGCATCAAACTCTATGAAGGTAGTTAATGGCTTTGGTGATGCTGTACTTTTACTACATTTACTCTTTTCATCTAGAGAGGGTCCTGTGTATCAAAAAGACCTTGATGACCCTAAACTGGAACTAAAGAAAGAGAATCAGTCTTCTAGATTAACTACTTCCCCCCCGAAAAGTTTGAGCAAAGCTAGCGGTGTTTATTTTTCTTTTCAGAAGATGACACAAACCAAATAACTCACTTGTTTTTGCAACATTGTATTTACAATTTTACTTGTGAATGCTTAATTTGCATACTTACTAGGCACAGGGTACATGCATGTATGTGTTTTTTAAGCTACAGACTATCAACAGAGACTAGGGCTTCCACCCAATGCAGTTAAACTAATTGAGGCATGTCACAGTGCCTTGGTTTAGACTGGTCCTCTGCATTAAATTAATGGCAAATTTTCAGACTTGTATAGTGCCACATACTGATTTTAAGAAGAATCTGTCTCGTGTCATTAAACTTTATTTATGAGACTCGAATAGCATGTTGAGTGCTAGCTTCATTTCATGGAGTGTCACTCACCTTATTTTAATTTGTTTATGCTGAGGCTGAGAGGACTCTGCCTCTTGCTGTTTTGTTCATGTCCGTTTGCAGTCACTCAGGATATGAAAATTTGCAAGTGTTATTTTTACATAACTTAAAATTACCAGTGTGAAGTACTCTTTGAAGTCTATAACTTGGAGCTTCATGATGCTTTTACCATTTGGGCATCAAGACAGTAAAAATCTGATGCTTGGTACTACTTACTTACAGGCTTTGTGTTCTGATGCTCTTAAAGTTTGGGTTTTTTCAATGTGACCTGAGAGTTTAAAAAAATACCTGATGTTTTAAGGGAATTCAAATTGCTATTCAATAAGACCTAGTATCAGTATTCTTTTGTCTGTTTCTGTGTTTTCTTTTCCAATGTATGAAAGTCACCTGCCAGGAAGTTAAGTGTGTAGGTACATGGCTAGTTTTGTTCTGTTTATTCCCTCTGCCTACCCAATGTTTTCTATGATCTTTGGTAGGAGTCTGTGGGTGCTCAGTGCTTCTGAAGACTGAGGTATGTTTAAGGCTTCTAGTTTTGACCTAAACCTTTTTTTTTTTTGTTGTTTTGCAAAGGTATATTGGGTTTTTATAGCTAAAATAATTCTTTGGGTATATGACCCATTTGTGAATTTTCAAGTACGCTTATAGCATAGATCATTGTCTTTACTAAAGCTGTCTTCTAGGCCCTCAGTGGCTCACCTGATGAGCAGGATGGGACGGAACTCAGGATACATCATTCTGCTGTGGTAACTACAGCTAGAACTTGCACACTAAAAGTGCTTCCTTTATTAAACCATTGCAAGTGAAGAAAGCTGCTAGAGAGAGATGATCACCCTCCTACCTTTCAGTTCCCTGAGGAGATCTAATGGATGTCCTCCTGACTACTACCTGACCTATTTAAAAAAACCCAGAGAGATGTGCAGAACATGGCATGCATCCCATGTAGTTTTCACAGATTACCTTAAAGTTGTTGACTCTAGTAGACCCCCTGATGAAAGGAGTGTGTTTCAACTTGAGATGTTGAATATTCTTGATGTCTCCATTCCTGTTGATAACAGTAGCTTTTTCATAGAGATGATAGAGCTTAGTTTTAAATTTTTCAGTGAAAATCAAATGCGCATAGACTAGTATCTCTTGTTGCCCTGCCTGCTCCCAGTGGGATTGGTGGGATGTATAAATTATTTGTACTTACTGCAAACCTTAGACCAAATGTTATCGGCCTAAGTACTAGGGTAAACTGTATCTTTTTGAAATGGCTTTCCTGTATGAACTGCAGTAAGTAGCATCTAATACTGTGGATATTTAAACAATTAATGCAAATTTTCTTTTGCTGCTTCTTAAACAAGGTGGCTCAGACATTGCATTTATGAAGTGACAAAGGTTTTTACTTTCTCTGAGTTTTACAGAAAGGACTGTATATTTTGAACCTGTAATGAAGTAAATTAAACTCAAGGTTGAATTCCACAATAGCATAAGCCTGAAAGAGATCAGTAAAAATGCAGGACTCTTTCACTTTGAACTTTTGACTTATCAAATGTGAGTTTGCCAAATTTTTCTTGGTCTGCTACAGATAAGGGATGCCAGTGTTGTTACCTTGTGGCATGCACTGGGCTATTTGTGCACTGGCTGGAGGCTTATCGCATCATTTCTTCATGTGCATAAGGCCTGGTAACAGCCTTATTTGTATCTTGTTAGATTTGATTTCTTATTGTACATGATACTATTTTTATATCAAAGTAAGTTTTGAAAGTTATCTGCACTTCAAAAAGCATGATAGCACATAGGCATATTCATGAGGAAATTTGCACATGAAAGAAACTTAAATATGTCTTATGTTGGTATTTTATAAGTGAGCTTTTACCTGCTATATTTGTATTCTATGTAGGAGGAAGGAAAACCCTCTGAATACAAGCAATATCAAATGTTTGGGGATGTGTGAAAGTGGGAAGTTCAGGAGGTTCATTATGTAGCAGAATATTAACGAGGGTTTGGCTGTGCTGAAGAACCAGTGGGAAATGAAAGTATATTCAAGTATGTGAATCTGCCAGTCAAGCAGTGGCAGAAGTTAATCTGTGACAGCATCATAAGATCTTGTCTGCAGCTGCTGTAAAATTTCTTGTCCCTTTAGAGTTCTAGAGAACCTCACTTCTGGGGCCTGAAAGATTTTCCTGGAAGGAGCTTGCTGTTCTGCAGGCCATTTTCATATTGGTTTGTCAGAGCCTAAAAGGTTTAACCTCAGAACCTTGGTAAACAATCCTCTCCTGTGGAAGTAAGGGTAAACTCTGACTTGGAGGATTGTGAGTAAGTAATTTTGTGTTGTGGCATTTAAATTCCATTATAAGTGCTTAGACAAGATTTACCCATCTAGATTGTGTTCATGTTTCAAAGATGGTAAAGACAAACTGCATAGATAAACACTTCTAAGTTCGTGATAAGTTGGTCAGGACATGTATCTGGCAAAGCTGTTACATTTGATATGAGCAATATCCATAAATCTTGTGGCAGTATATGAAACACTTAAAATACTTAATCTAGGAAATGCGTAAGATACCTAATGTTATTGATTTACTGGATTTTTTTTTGACCTGGAGTTATGATAGTTAGAATTAGTATTTTTAAGATACTTAAAGTCATGCTAAGAAGATTGTTGATTGTAATAGAAGAAATATGTTTGCATTGAGTATTAAATATACAGCTAGTCATCAAAGGAATGGATGTAAAGAAGGAGAAAGGTGCAACTATGAAAATTATAAATTTCAGCATAGCAATGGGAAATAGAGGCTTTTACATGTTCTAGTGCAAGTGGCTCTTAAATTAACCCATTGCTTCCTTTTGTAATATTCTTAGTAATTTCACTGGTTTCCCTTAAAATCCAAGAGCTCTAGTTTTACTTAATCTGTCCTGTTAATGTCTTGACTGATATGGCTGCAGGCATTTTTGAGCATGTTCAATGCTGTGTTACCTTGAGTGAAGCATTTTCCTCAGCTTCCCTATATGTAAATGTAATTTGGAAACATTTGAGCCTGTTTGCTGCTTTATCAATCCTTGTTTACACAAAACTGCATATTTTCATAGTTTCGATGACTTGAGGATTTTCTGATCATTTCTTGAGACTAGTTTAAGTCAGCTAAAGAAAGCAACAATTAAGAATAGCCTTACTTTGTAAATGTGGTTGGAGGAAGCAGGAAATACCAACATGTGGCAACATGCTAGTACATTGTGGTTGCACACTTCTCTGAGAATAAACAGAACTGTTCTTTTTTTAAGTTGGGGAAAAAGTGATGTGCTATTTCTAATAAAGTTTAAATAAAGAATCCTCTACTATGTTTCTTATTTTGAAGGCAAGGGATGCCCTCATGTGGTAGAAGTTAAAATAGAAATTCTGCAAAGTGAAGTTTAAAAATAGAACTGTAAGCTCTAAGTAATTATTTAAGAGCTCTTTGAATATTCAGGTAAATCTCAAAAAATCCAGCCTTACCCTGGAATGTCTTGTGTGCACACAGTGGGGTACAAGTAAGATGGGTGTGTGGTTTTCTTCTGTTTTTCCTGTAAAAATTCAAAGGACACCAAAGGATTAGTTCTGTGACCTCATTTGATATGGACTCTGATGTTGCTGCTGTTGTGTCTCACTTAGATGATGTGCAGTTCATAGACTATGAGTATTCTGGATACAACTACCTGGCTTATGATATTGGAAACCACTTCAATGAATTTGCAGGTAAAAATCTAATTTCAGAGGAAACATAAACTGATTTTATAAAAAGCCCCACCCTTATTCTTGCACATTTTCTTCTGTCTGTATATTTAGATGTATATAGCTGTTCATCTGATGGTACCAAAATGTATTGCTGTGTCACAAGCCAGTTATGCCTTTCCTTTGCAGCTCTGCTAAGATAGTAATGAGAACATCATGTCCTGTGTTTTGGTACAGTTAGATAAATACAGAACTTGCCACTTTCAGTGTCCTTTTATGAATGACATAGCAGAGACAGCCCATGGTAATGAAATACTACAGAAGTATCTTTTACAGTATAGGTATATAGTGAGAATACACTGTGTGGTTCAACTGTTCCAAATGGCAGGCTTCTGTGGGTTTTTTGGTGGTTTTGAATGTGTCTGCTAAGTGCTTGCCCTTGAGTCATGTCCTGAAATGAGAAGGAAAGGCTAAGACTCTGTGGTAGGAAAAATTTGGGATTTTAGGAATAAACTAATGGTAGATTTAATTCATGAATTTGTTACAAATTTTTCAGTGAATTCCCTTTCTGTTTACTTGTTCCATAAGAGAAATAACCTTGAGTGTATGCTGTGTTGTTTCAGAAGACAAGATAATAGGAAAAAAAGCTGCATAATGATTGGAGATGATGATGAAAAAGCACAGTGAAATTAGGAGTCTTAATCTACCAGTCATTGTTTCACAAACTGAATGTTGAGTCTAGATAACTTAAAAAATTCAGAGTGTATGCTTGGTAATGTAGGTATTTGGAAAGAAAGGTACATTCTTGACAAGATATATTTGAAAGTTCAAGTTTTCATGTGGCACTTTTCGGAGTCTATCTTTAAGAAGACTAAATGAACAAACATGTTTTGCCTATGAAGACAGTTGTGCTTCACCTCTGCTGTTTTCTATCCATCCAGTAAAAATCTGATTTTTTTTAAAAAGCTAAATTTAAGCGCATCTGACACAAGAAAGGATGTAGGCATTAGAGCATTGTTCTGTTCATAAAATAAGATTCAAAGAGCAAAATCTGAAGTCCTCTGGGAATGACAGCTAGTGGGAGAGAACTGTGATCCCAGTTTCGGACTCCTGGCATACTCTGGCCTGTCACTAGGCATCTCCAGTATAGAAAGGAAAACAGGCAAAAAGTGTTTATGGAGATCAGACTTCTAATTCTACGAGTAATCTGTGTAGAGTTGGACATAATTATTTTTTTTCACAAATATCAGCTTGGTTGGTGACAATGTACATGCATCTGGATTCAGCTTTGGATATTTGTACATAGAAGTCACCTTTCCTATCAAATGTGTTATATTTGGTGATGTTTGAGAGGGCTTTTGTTTCATAATGTGTGTATATTTTTCGAGGGTGCTCTCAAGGCCAAACTTGGTCAACTCCAACTACAAGTAGACTAAGTGTGGCTGAAAACTTACTTAGCATAAATGTTTCTGTTATGTTGAATGCTCTGATGGGATTGTGTGAAATTCCTGCCAACATATAACTGATTAAGTCACATCAAACTAAAAAATATTAATGTTTGTCCACATTAATTTGTATGTGTACATTCAAGGTGGGGAGGGGAAGAGTAGTCCAGTAATGCGATTCTAATGGTCTTTTTAGATACCAAATGGTTTTAATAGATGTTTTTTTTCTTCCATTAGGGGTAAATGAAGTAGACTACAGCCTTTATCCTAGCAGGAAATTACAGGAACAGTGGCTGAGATCTTACCTTGAGGCCTACAAAGAATATAAAGGATTTGGCACAGAAGTCAGTGAAAAAGAAGTTGAAGTTCTATATGTCCAAGTCAATCAGTTTGCACTGGTAAATAACAAACACTTGATTAGAATATATTAAATCCTATAGAGAAGCCTGCTTCTCTGTGGACAAAGTTGTGAGTTTCTTTCTCTGAGTGCTGTGGCATGTAAGAAAACCTTCCTTAGCCTGTTCTATAGAAACTTTCTGCTATGTTGTATGTTAAAAAGTCTCTGTAGAATATTCCTAGTGAAAGAGGTATGAGTGTTCAAAAAACAAGGAGATGGGCTTTTAGCAGATATTTCTATTGGCTGTTTATTGTTTTGGCAAGTTTCTGAGTTGGCTAGAGCTTATGGTGGGTCTGTGTTGAGCAACCTCTTGTAATGGTAAGATGATGGTAGAGCATTTTATAAAGACTTCTGAATCTTCTGACATTAGAAACTTTAAAAAAATATGATAAAACTTTGTTACAGTAAAGTTAGGATACTTTAAATTATTTATTTTTTTTGTTAGAGATAGAATCTGCCATCTCTACCGTAACTCTTCCCTTGCCTGCAGTGTCTTGGTGATTAAGAGAGTTGTTTTGGCCACCTCAGTGGTTTAAATTGTAGCAAAGTGCACATGTAATCTCCTGTGATTCCCCAGAAGGTCTGTCTTCCTGCAGAGAGTGAGAGTTGGCTGTATGAGTCTGTTCACTGTTGCTTCTTTCTCTTGTGTGTTACAAGCTGTCTCCTGTCAGTCTGTCTTCTGCTCTCGTGTTCCTTCCTTGTTAAAAGATGCAGCACATACAGTTTTAGTCTGGCTTTGGTGCCTTGTCCTTCAGGGGAAAGAAAGCACATCAAGAGGAATTAATTGAGGTAGAATACATGTGGCATTGAGTCAGAATAAATGTGACATTGAGTCTTGGAATGTCCCAATTATGTATACTGTTAGAAGCAGCTGGAAAACATCTCTTTTTTCCAAGCTTGATTCCTGTTTGATTTCTGAAGATACTACACAGGTTCATGTTATTTTTTTGTTACATTTTCTGACTCTCCCTGTTCTTGTTCTACCTAAGGGATGTGACAGAAAATGTTACAGCAAAATACCATTTACCCAATAGCTAGAGAACTTTTATTTTGCTTTTCATAAGGAATAATGTGCCAAACTACTCACAGGTGGACTAAGGCTTAAGAACCCAGTTTGACCTTATTTCAGTCCTCTATCTGACTAATACAGGCACACCTCTGTTACTGTAATGCCTTCAGTTTTCTGGCAGAACCTATTGGTTGCAGTAAGAAAATGCAGTTCACTTTCTAGAAAGGTAACTATTAAACCCTTAAAAATACCAGCTTGTTTGCTGTTATTCTTTTAAAATCTCTCATTAATTGTAACTTAATTTCAGCTGTCCCATTCATTTAGAAAAGTTAGATCTGCAGTTAAGTAGGTTGGTGGTCTGTTGAATATATATTAACATTGTTTTGTCAGTTGTAAATTGTGGTTGTACTAGTGTTTAAGAGGATAGAGGTCTGTTTAGAGAACGACTCAAGGCTTGCCTATGGACCACACATGATGCACAAATACTGCCATACACACTTGTGTCAGTTATTGTGGGAAACTTTGTTTAGAGAAAATACAAACTGAAGTTGGTGGATGGGGGGAAAAGGTCAGACTGCTCACTCTCAGGCAGAATTATCTAAGCTAGAGGTACAAGCCAGATTCACATGTACGTAGAGTAGTTTCCATGTTCTCAGGTGTGTGTGCGTGCAAGTGTCTTCAGCACTTCTGGTAAAGGTGTTATATGTAAGCTTCAGAAAGCAATTTAGGTAATTACTGTAAGCAGTTCTACTGAACAGAAGTCTGAGGTATATCACTTGTAACCTGGGTGGTCTAGAAATGTCTCCATAAGGAGACAGTCAAGCTCATGGCCATTAAGAAATTTCATATTTGCACTAGAGCTGATTACATGTGGAATAATACAGATTCAGTTAGCAGCAGTAGAAATTAGTTATCTACCATGTTAAAAAAATGCACAGAAATATATAGTACACCAGTCCACTTAATAGGTGACCGATCAGAAATGGAACATTATTTTTCTTGAAAATGACACATGGAGAGTCTGGAGGCCAATGGATTTGCTCCTACAATTGCCAGTAATTAATTCAATAATAGTTGTTTACCAGTCTCTTGGATGAAGAGGTAGCAAAAAACTTTTAAAAACAGGTTGTGTTTTGAGAGTTCTCTTGTAGATAACTATTTGTCTCAGTGTGAGAATTGTTTACATTATGGATATTATATAATGTTAATCTTTTGCTAATAACTTCTTTTTCAGGCTTCCCACTTCTTTTGGGGATTGTGGGCTCTTATTCAAGCCAAATACTCCACCATCGACTTTGATTTTCTAGGGTAAGTGCTTGCTACATGTTATCATAGAATACTATATATTATAATAGAAAAATCCATAGGCTGGGAGGGACCTGGGGGCCATCTCATCCAACACCACAGCTGTGAGAAAAGATGAAGTCTGGGCAATGAACCTGATCTATGTAATCATACTATAACAATTTTTAAGAGAAAGCAAGACAGGAAAAGCTTTCTGTATGTGCATTTTGTTGCTGAAAATTCTCTAAATTAGTATGTTCTCTTGGGCTAAAACATGGTGTAAGAACGCAGTGAACATAATGAGAGGAATAAATGTTTTTGGGCATTGAGTGTTTTTTGTTGGAGAGACAAAGGCCTAAATGCCAGGTTGGTCAGTGTGGTGTGCTGTCAGACAAAGACTTAAATTTCCATCTGCAAGAGTCAAGAAAAGGGGCTCTTGTGCAGAAGAGCTTCTTTACTTCCTAGTGCACAGAGTGTTGATCTTGGAAATTCCTAATCTTTGCTGAAGAATCTTTGTAATGCCCATGAATACTAAGTTATGTTTCCTAAGATGCTGGCCAGTGCTGCTCCATTTCAGGTAGATGTGCATCTTTGGCATTTTTTAAACTTGTCTTTTGTGGCAGTTGGCAGGGGAATTAATCTCTCCATTTGGGGCTGGGAGGGGGTGCTAAAATTAATAATTTATCTTGGTAAAAGAGCCCACTTCAGAATTTTTTTCACTGACTAAGCCAGTTTTGCAAGGCTTAATATTGCTATTTTGTAAATGAGACAAAGGTGAATTTCTTGTGACCAATTTTTCTCAAGTAGAAGTACATGTTAGTAACCGCTAGATGGCACAAAAAAACAAGTTAAAGCACAGGTGGTAGAATCCAAAATCTTGCCGGTTTTGGATAAAGTGTCGTTCTTGCAAAGATGAGCATCAGATGTCTCTGGAATCGTAGCTGTCAGTTGTTGGGCAGACCATTAAGAGCTATTAAACACGAAAATGACACCTTTCCATAGTCCTGGAACAGTACCTGTTTTGCAAACTGTGGCAAGCAAGGTGGTTAGGATGGCTGATTTTTTGTGGAAGGAGTTATCTGCTCATAACTTCACATCTCAGTCTCTCTCTCTCTTTCCCTGTTTGAATAGGTATGCAATTGTTCGGTTTAACCAATATTTCAAAATGAAGCTGGAGGTCATGACATTAACTCTTCCTGAGTAATGGAGAGGAAGAAACTTAACCAAGTGGAGAGACAACCCCTGAATCTTTTCTGAGAACAGATACTGGAAAAAAGCTAAACATTTGTTGAAGTTCTGTAATGCTCACTTGGTGGTTCTTGCTTTATAAAACAATGCCTCTAAACAGTCCTTCAATGTTACATTTAATATGAAGAGCATACGTACTGCTGTTGATATAAAACGGATTAGAAACTTGCTAAATCTATAAGAAGTTGTAGAAATGGCAATTTAATCCTTCTTTGTAATTTAACATATGTTGTATGTGAATTATTTATTATAAGTTTAACATGATTCCATTGCTGCTTTCATCAGTTTTTGTGGAAGTTGGACACAGACAGTGAAGTTGTTCCAAAGGATTCATTCAACAACTTATTTTATTGAAGTTGCATTAACTTATGTTAAAAGAAATATGGTCAGTGAATATTAACCATTTAGATGTATATAAACAAAATGAGTGGAAATAGACTTGAGATCACCAGTGTGCTGTAACTAGGGAAAAAGGTTAAGATGTTCTTTATTTTTTCCCTCTTTTTTTAAAAAAAGAAAAAAAAAGAAAAAGGTGCTTTCCATACTATGGTACTTTTCTTTTGTGTAAGAATTAAGCAGCTTGCTGAAATGATGAATAATGTTTTGTTTTTTCCTTCTTGCTGTGTTAAACTGTAGAAATGTGAAAGTTCCTTGACCATCCATTAGATTCTTTGAGGAGAGGTACCATCATAGTGTTAGATGGATAAGGTTGCTGTCTCTAACTTCTGTGGGAAAACTGCTTGTTTATTAAGTGTACTTTTAAAGCAAAAGACCACTATTCCAAATCTATAATCCTTTTGGAAACTTGATTCTAAATTTGAACACTATTCTGGTGTCTATTTGTGCTTCAGTAGTATCTAGCAGAATGGACTATTGAACTGAAGATGAGCAAATACAGATCCTGTTGCACTGGGGAGCAAGACACTTAGGTTTACAGCCTGTGTATTGTTGACATCTTCCTGCTTTGTCATCTTCTAACCTTGGATTCTAGTCTTAAATTTGTCCTGTAGTTGCAGATTCTGGTATGTCTTTTTTATTTTCTGTGGCAGCAAATTGCTTTTCAGTCTCCATATTGAAGGATAATACGAACTTGAATAACAGGGCTTTGATCATCACACACACTTTCTTATTTCTTAAAGCTATTATACCAAGAATGGTCTGGATTACAAAATGTGAATTGAAAAGAAAATGTTTACTTAACAAAACAATGTATAATTTTGTGTCGAAAAGAGGCTTTAAATCTGAAAGGGGGTGGTAGAGGGCAGGAAGGGAAGAAAGAACAGAAAACTAAAATCCAATAATGCAGTGTGGAGTTGAGCAGGCATGTACTCAACACTGATTTTACTCTGAAAACTTTGCACTTTGGTCATATAAGTGCCCACATGTACAAAGTCTGTGTGTGTTCGTATACACATGCAAATACAAACTTACCTGAAGAATAAATATTATGAGGAGTCTGTTGTACAGATTCCAACAAGGATATTTATTCAAAATTGCTTTATGGCACACTGTGTATGTATGTGTGTATATATGTATACACACACATATATACATATGTGCTTTACAAAAGCTTGGATAGATTCAGGACAAAGAAAATTAATGTGGATGAAAAATGTTCACCTTGAAAGACCATTTTGCATGGCATTCTGGTACTTTACAAAAGCAAGGTCTGGAATTTTTTTTCTCCTCCTAACTTGTTTATATTATTCTCTGAATGTTTCCCATTTTTTTATTTCCTTCAGTCAAAACCTTAAAAATATTAATACAAATGAGAGAACTGGGATTTTTTTGTAACTTGAAATTAGTTAATTTTCATTAGTGTTTGTTAGCTGGAGACTACTATACTGGACAGATTTTCTTGGTAGTTAAATAGAAACAAACAGCTAAAATCTATATTTTTCCTGTGTAGCAGTTAAGGATGTTGCTAGAGCTCATGAAAACACTGAAGAGTTCATGATTTTCTGTACTTTCTCCCTGTTGAATAATACCCTGCTGTCTGGGTAGTGTCTCAAAGTTCATGATCTGCTTGAAGTAAGATTGATAAAGATTTTAGAGCTCTTACTGCTATTTTTTCCAAGTGGTGGCTTGATTCCTGGCTTTGTATTGGTGAAATATTTGAAAAAGGCTGTGAAGTTCACTTGATCTTGGGAAATCCAACACTTGGGAACACTTGGGAAATCCAATTCTGACTTTCCCAACAGTTGGCAAAACACATTCCCTTTCAGTACTATTTAAGTTTGGAGTCAGTGTAATTCTTTTCCGTAGCATTTTTGTTTGTTTAGCTCAAGTAGCAATAACTGTAGGAATGGAAACTTGCTTCTGCAGAACCAAAGCTCTTGATGAGTGCAGCTCAATCTCATACTTGTGAAGTTCCACTGAATCCTGTAAAAGCACTTTGAAGCAGATAGTAAATACTGCAAGCTTTTCCTGAGCCACTTTGAAGAAGCACAAGGATTATCACAGGTTACAGTGGTTGACTTTGCAGTACTGGCAGAGGCTTTCATTTTGCATGTTCAAAATAATTTGACACACTTATATACTGCTTTGCATCAGCTTTCCTTCAAGACAGGTGCTGGTTAAAACTATTCCTGACAAAGTTCTGAGGAAATTCTAGAAAACATTTTCCAAAATGAAATGCCGGTTACGTTGAGCCTTGTTCCACATCTGTTTGAGCCAGTAGCACTCTGGTATCCTTGCTTGCTAAGGAATATCTACAGACATGTTAAGTTAGAAGCGGTAGTTTGCAATAGCATTGCAGATTATACGGTAGCTTGAAACTGTGAATACAGGACATTCTGAATGTAAGTTAGGTACTAGAGCAACAAACAAGAGAACATGTACTTGTTTCAATTTATCTCAGTCTCTTTAATAGCAACATGAAGATACTTGGTGGAGGACAAAAAATGACTGAGCTCTAGAAACATCCTGTTGTAGTTTTGACTGTGACTTGCCAAGAAGATACGCTGTTGCCTTTATGTTAAGCTAAGGGCATGAATGCCAAAATTAATAATTCTTACTGTAGTTAAACCCATATTGTAAATATAAAAAGGATTATTAGTAATGGTATTCTTGCATAAATAGCATCAAGTCAATAGACTGTAGTGGCCTGGTTGCTTTTGTAAAGCAGAATAGTGTGAATTTTTTTCTTCTCATTTTTGCAGTCAGATCTGGATAATCCATGCCTAATTTCTTGGGTCACCTAGGCATCAAAGATTTCTGAATGATAATTAGTATGTTGTCACATAATTTTAAATTCCTTCATTTATAGTTCTTGATTTTCATTTTAAAAGGACTCACCAACTTTGCATTAACCAGGTCTGACTGTATATGTATATAAAACACTGTAAATAACCATTTGTAAATTAGTGTGAATTGTACTGTATCTTGCATTTATGGATTGTGTATTGCATTATATTCTATCCTATTTTGTAGAAACTTTGATGTAAAGAAGAATTCTAACTCTTGTGTGCGGACTTCTTTTGTTAAATTGATGTGTAACAGAGCATAATAGTTTTATGTTAAGGGTATCCATTTATAGCTGTGGGCATCCAGTGTCTTTTTATTCTGTTAGCTTTTTTGAGATCCTGCTCTTGGGAACGATTCTGGGAATAAAGGAGTTTATACAATACTAAGATGAAGAAAAAGTCTGTTCTAATAATAGGGCAAATCATGTGTCACAGGTACATGTAGTACCTATGGCATAGGGAAAACTGTTAAAACTGTGAACTTAAATTCCCAAAAACCTTGTTATGTTCTTGAATACTGGTGAACTTCTAAATGTCAGCATGTTGAAGTACTCTTCAAAGTGTTCCCATGGTGACAAGTTGAGCTGTGATAGAAGTCCCCCAATTTAAATGGTTTTGGTGGCTGTAGCCTTATAATAGAAGCAGTTGCTAACTAGTCAACGCTTATAATAAATGCCCAATCACTAAAATAGTCTGCCAGTCATTTTCCTCAACACTAGAATTACTCATAGCCCTTTTAGACTATTTGAAACACAGGTATTTTCCCTGTGTGCCATTCCCTCCACCCTACTTCATTAGGGGAACCATGAATATAAAAGCTTCATTTCCCTACTTAATCATCACTTTTTCCTTTTTGACTAAAATTGTGATCTTTTTTTTGTCAGTATGAGTTCTCATCAGTATTTTTGTGTAGGAAGTCCTTTTCTGAAGAGGCCTTTCTTCTTGGAAGCACAGGCAGAATGAAGCAGAGTTTTCCCCAGATGTCTGCCTATATTTCATTACTGCTGCCTTTCACTGTTTGGAACTCCATAGAGTCCTTCAAGCTGTTAGTTCATTCATGTCACAGCTGTGCTTAATAACTGCTGGAAAGTACTGGTGTGCAAGTCTTATTGTCCATCTGACAAAGATTGATACAGTTTGTACATCCTGTCAGTGTTCCCTGCACTGGTTGAAAGGTACTTGTGCTTATTAATGTTGACATTGGTCCTGGGAAGAGAGTTTGTCAAAGAAGTGTTAGGAGGAGGAATGGGTTCAATAAATGTAAGTAAAAGGAAATAATTTGTGTAGAAACTCAAGCTTAAGCTTTTGATGTACTATGTATTGATGTATTGGATATGCTTGTTTACTTGAATGGGTTAAGGACAACAGCAAATTATAAAGGGTAAAGATTGTTTCAAAATTTAGTTCAGATTTTTTTTAAGCCTTAGGAAGCTAACAAAAGCTTACAAAGTGTTCTTCTGTTACTCCTACCAAAAGAAGTCCTAAAGCAGCTTTGGATAACTTTTTGATTAAAGAAAACTATATTCCACTGGGTTATAGAAAAATCTCATTTGGGGTAGTCTTTCTTGTAGTTTGTGGAGGAGGTTGACTGCATCTTGCCTGTCTGTGAGTGTCTATTCTTGGTTTGTTTCAATGTTTTTGTATTTACTATGTTCTTGGATGCCTTCTAAGGTGTGCTAGAATATTTGACTACTGGGTTTAGCTACGATCGTCTCTTCCACAGCAGGCAGGTTGTAATTATAGTAGAACAGAAAACACTTGGTTAAAACTTGAGGGAACGTAAAGCTGATGTTGATCTTGCAACTAGTTTTTGCTTGTGAAAGATGTGAAAAGCTAGAACCTTTTTGTCTTGTGCAAGGCAGGGGTTCTGTTAGACAACCACACAACCTGAAGAAAGGGCCTCTTGGCAGTGAGAAACCACACAAATGTAGGTGGCATATGTCAGAAGAAACCAAACTTTGTTTCCTGTAGACTGCAGTGGAAAGAAAATGTGTTAAGTGTTTGCATTTGCCAGTTGCGTTGAGGTGTTCCATTTAGCTGATGTGGAAAGACAGTGGAGAAACATAGTCTGATTTTTTTTTTAAAGTTACTTTCCCAATTGGTCTGATCTGTAGACATACAGATCCTGTGATGAGGAAACCAGTAAACCTGAGGGGAGAGGGAAAAAAATCTGTAATTGTTGAGGTTCCCTATGGTGTGGAACTTCTCAAAATATATTTGATTTGATGTTTTTAGAGAGATGACAAAGAGACAACTTGGTGGAAATCAGGAGTTGTGTGAACCTTTACAAAGTAAACAAGTTACTTGAAATCTTAACAAATTTTGAAAAGTGTTAAAATAACTTCCAGTACTGCACCAACCTATTTTTGTGGTATTGCAACTGAGTTTTTCCTATGTTAAGTGTTGGGTTTGTTTTTTTTGTTCCCCACTTGAAGAAGATTCATGCAAAACACAAGATGAAAGAGAGCATGGAAGAGAAAAATGAAAAATGTACACAATGCCATAAAACACAGTGTAAACTAGAAAAATGTTTCTAAGCATTTGTAGTAGTAATTAAGTGTGTAAAAAGTGGTAGTTGTTAAGTTTTCGGTGTGTGAAAGGTATTTATTTTTTTCACAGAAATGTTCCTTTTAACATTTTGTATCTCAGATGCACTCTGTGGTGGTCAACTGCTGCTTGGTACA
The DNA here is from genome assembly GCF_000747805.2 of Chaetura pelagica. Lineage (NCBI taxonomy): Eukaryota > Metazoa > Chordata > Aves > Apodiformes > Apodidae > Chaetura > Chaetura pelagica. Next base: position 5,012,612 of record NW_009954185.1, on the reverse strand, counting down.
CAAGTACTTTGAATAATCTCCACACTGAGAATGTATCCAATCTTTCTTAAATATGACTTAAAATTCAGTTCATCAGTTCTGTCTCAAGCCTCTTAATCCACCTATGTAAAATCCTTTAAATACTTGGAGAAACGGCTGTGGCGTATTAGGGATATATTCTATTTTGTGTCCTTTTGTTGTTGCTGTGTGTTTTCAATGTTCTTTTAAACACAAGTCCATTTATGTCCTGTGAATAAAACAAGCTCATTTTACAAAGAAGCCTTTTTCATCGTCCAGCACTGTCATCCTCCTGGAAGTCCTCATGACCCTTCTTGTTGTGAAGTTTAGATGCATCATTTATCTGTTTTAGTGAATTGTATTTCTTTTGAAGTTAATGTAATTGAAGCTATTATAAGCAGTGGTAGCAGGCCTTAAATGAAGTAATGTACCTTTCAAAGAGATTTATATTGTGTAAATAACTTCAAACTGCAACAATAAAGTTTGTTTCTAACTGCACTGTTAGTTTATATTGTCATGATTTTGCTTTCCCGAGGTTTGAAAGCACTTTATGTGGAATACTTGAGTTCTTAAAGGCTTTTGACTTGTGTTCAAATCCATACCTCTTTATTTCTAACCCAGAAATACTTTGAGCTCATAATTGGCTTGCACAAAGTTAACTCTTCTTGAGCCGTTTTGCATATTAAATAGGTTTGGTCCTTGACCACTGAAATTTCACATCTGTGAGGCAAGATTTAGATGGAATACAGCTATCAGAAGGAATTTCACCAGTGAACTGAAGGACAAGATTTTAAATGGGGCTGCTCTGGAGTTCGATTTATGCAAAATAAGGGCTGTGTTAACTAGAGGTGACCCATTCTACAGGCCAATTAATGACATTCAAGAAAGATTCTGCATCCAGAAGCACATTTGTATCACAATGTTGAGATACTTGAGGCTTAACTGGGATGTTTTGATGTACATCAACAAAACTCTTGCTTCCTCCATCTTGCTTGTACCTTTTAAAGACATTTCACCAAGGTAGGGATTTTACTTGGTCTTGTGTTACCCAGTGCAATTACCCACAGTGAATTTATTGAGGAAAGTATTCCTTGGGCCAGTCTGTGCTCCATGAAGTGACTGCTGCTGTCGTCACTGAAAATGGGACATTCCCCATATACATTAAATAGAAAATTTTGCTCTTGTTTATAGTGGGCTTGAAGGTGTTACCAGAGTTTGTGTATGTGTAGTAAGGGATAGAACATGCAAATAAAGCAAAACCTTAAAATGTTCTGCTTAAGTCCGAAAGTAAAGTAACCTTTAGGCTATGAAAAAGCATGGACCCAGCATTGTAGGAAACTGGAGACTTGAGCCCTGTGTGTCTTTGCTCAGGTAGGGTTTTGTGCATAATTCCTTTTCAACTTGCAAGGCCTACTTACTACAGGGCTAAGTTGTGACTAGTCTTTGTTTGCTGTTATCATTGCAGTGAAAGGAGATCTCCTGTGCTGAGTAGGTAAACCATGCAGTCTTTATTTTCTTCTCCAGGCAAAACCCATTTTCATTCACATGTTGGCCTTGTTATTACAGAAAATGCAGAGCATGTTCTTCCTAAGCTACAAGTTGTCAGTGGAAAAGAATAGAGGTAGGGCATGTTTGACACCAGTCTGGAAAAAATGGCCTTGAATAGGGTATTTCCCTCAAGATACAAAGCAAACTGCACAAGTACAATAAGGGAGAGCAATGGCCTATGTAGTGGTCTTCAGTATGTAATGTATTTAAATGTGAACTACAGGAAATGTGCATTCCTAGGAATTTCCCTGAATGAATTCAAAATAGGACAGTTATCCTTAGTAGCAATAGAAAGCTGATTCATGTTATATAGAATGTATGTAGGCTTTCTATATCTCTATAACCTATAAAGGTGTATTAAAGAGAAGACTTTACTCCCACTAGCACTTCAGAGTCAAGCTGTGTGAGAGTGCACAGGAATCTGTTTTAAGCACATCTGTGTGTGTGTTGCCAACAGTCCCCTTTCAGAGTCTTCCCTTGCTACTGAAGCGGTAGAGAAGGGTTTTTTTAAAGCTCCAGAGTGTGCTTGGATTTCTGACATGTAGAAGGAAAAACCATTTCTTTCTACAGGAACTGGCTTTGAGACACGAGTGTAAACCTATTGCTGCACATCCTTTTGGAAGCCTTCCTTGAGATTCCAGGCTTAAGCTGCTAACCAGGAGTTATTTCCTTCCCATTCCCTGTTAATATTCCCTACAGTTGATCTACAGTTGATCCTCATTCTGGTCTCTTACTCTGCTACTAAGAATAAAGCTGTTTGTTTTTTAATTATTTAGGGGTGTGAAAGGAGCAATGCATAGAACTGTTCAAATAATAGCAAGTCACCTGAGAAGCCAAAGGTGGTGTCTACTGAAATCACTTTATGACTGACTGGGGCAAGTCAGAAGCATGGCTCTTATTCTATTGTCTTGTTTTAGTGTTTTTTCTTTTTACTCATACCTTTGCTTCTCTGTGCCCTGGGAAACAGACCAGAAAGGAAGACTCCAGCACTTACCCGCAGGTGGCAATGGAGCTGCAGACTGTGTCTCGTTGAAGAAGCTTTTCAAGGCAGCTTATTTTAGTAATACAGCATGTCATATATTGAGTTAAACAGGAAAAAGGGTATTCTTTTATCTCTCAACGAGTTGCAGCCAAGATCTGTAATTGCCTTGCTCTTAATGTTGCATAACTGTTAGCAAGGCTCAAGCCAAGCATTAATGAATTTCATCAGAACTTCATTTTTTAATGAGCATCATTAATCATTAGCCAAGCATGCTACAACCTACACTTCTCAAAAATGGGGGTTTGTCAGTCATATTGCACTATGAAAACAGCAGCATATTTCCCTTGGATTTTAACAGTAAGATAACAAGAAAAGACCATGGAGGGAGTGAGACCAAAAAAATAATTCATTTGACCTTTTAAATACTTGTGATGCTCTCTGAAAGCTTGTCTGAAGTTTCAGCTTGGGAGCAGCTGCTGCCCCACTTTTCTCTGGGCTGTGGTAATGCTGAGAAAGCTCTTGTGAGAACTGATGGGAACTGAAATGGATCTCACCTATGAAACCTGAGTTTCTCCAAGCTACAGTGTTGACCTGGTCACTGGGCTTCATCTGGCTTGTTATAAAATTCAGTCAGGCTTTTAAAGTAAATTTTATTCTTAGGCTTGGAAAAATGATGACTAGAGATCTACCACCCAGTCTCTGCTCCCTTGGATTGTGCAGCTGCACGTGTCCAAAAACTAGAGGAGCATCGGGTTCCTGACTGTCCTGGCGCACTTGTCCAGATTTAGCAATTCCAGTAACCCATCAGTGCCGACGTTCTCTCTGCACCCAACTGTCTTGCATCCTCTGTATAAAATGGGACTGACTAACTTGCAGAGGTGGGTGAATTAAGTTGTCCTGCAGGTGTCAGACAGTTAAAGCTTTACAAGAAACAAGAACTTTTCTCTGTGCTGTGTACAAGAGATGCACGTCTACTCCTACCTCAGGCCCAAATCGTGCAGTCTCTGAAGGTGCTGATTAGTACCAAGATTTCAGAAGCAGGTTGAAATAAGCAAAACTAATCAAATTATGCTTAATATAGCACAAAAATGAATAAGTATTTTCTGTATCTTATGCACTAGATCAAGAAAATGTTTTACTCTAATCTTATGTGAATACTGATGTTTGTGGTTGAAATCGGGGGAGTTGTCTGAGGTAGTGGTATGTAGGGAGAAGAGGAAAAAAGAGATTATAATTTGCAGGGATCAGAAAGAAGAGTGTGCCTCTCTGATGAGGAGGAAGAGCTAGCACCATGAAGGAGGAAGGTGAAGAAAGGGTTATGGGGAAAGAATAGAATACAGATTAGAAAAGAGAATGGGAAAAAAAAAGAGCTATTAGTGAAAAACTGAGGGACTGGAAATGTGTACATGAAAAAAAGGGAGCACCCAGGATGATGAGAAGATACTAAATAGAGTGGTAAGAGCTTGGTGTGAATAATCAGTTTGCAGCTGAGGAAAAAATTGAGACCTCCTTATGAAGGTGTCATAGTTAATTTACATTGTTTTTTCTCTAGCAGGTATTATCAATTGGATATTTTATTTGAATGTCTGGCTGGAAACTCAGCAGTGTTCAGGGCAGTTTGCCACAGTGTCCCAAAACCAGGTCTAGTTGCAAGTTCTGTTTCATGTTTTGGAAATGTATTTATTCATTAGACATGGGGTTAATTTCAACTGTTTCTGATTCTCTAGGCCAAAAAAAAATGAGGAAAAAATAGAAATACATGCAGGAGATAATTTCCTAGTGCCATTTCACATTTAGAACCAGAACTACTTGTTGAACAAAACTCGTTGCTATTTACATTGTGTTCACATGAATCTGAATATTTGTACCCAAGATTTACCTGGTCTGGCTGATTATGCAAAAATTTGAGAAGGAAAGGCAAAAAGTGACCTCATGGGCCACCTCAAACAAAACAAGAATATTTGGGATAAAAGGGTTTCTTTCAGTGTTTAGCTGGTTATGGCCTGAGCTGCAGAGTAGCACTGCAGAATTCCTTCTAGCCTATTTTCTATCATTGAGATTAGCAAGACCTGCTGCAGTTGACTTAGTAGGTTGTGAATCAGAAGGGCTGAGATTTTAGTAAGTTACTGGTTAATACCTATTTGTGTGTGTGTGTGTGTGTGTGTGTGTGCAATGAAAGAGCTGTAAATACTAGCTTATATTCTGTATAACCTGGGCATCTGCAAGGGAGGCCAGAGAAGACTGGCAGGGGAAGATGACTGAGAAATTCAGTTTGCAAGAAATAGTATATGGATGGGACCAATGAATAGGTGAGATGGAGGCTACTGAGATCATGTCTTCATGCCAAGTTTTTATAAGTCGGGTAATTCAGTATACTGATTTATGACTGCTTCACTTGAGGAGTTCATGGTTGTATTAGGATATTGCAGATGGAGAATTACTTTGAGTGGCAAAAAAAGCGATATTTTAAACTTTGCCACTGACTAATATTATTGTTGCTATGTTATGTCCCATAATGCTGAACCAAATAGGGTATTACTGCTGCTTCAAATCTTTTGGGCTGTGAACAAATACATACATTTAACAGCTGGGTTAACTAGCAGGAATATGTATGTCTGAGCAACTGATTCAGTTTAATAGCTTGATCTGCAACTAACCTGTTAACTAACCTGATTTTGACCAATCTTGTTTTCCTGTCTTATTTTGCATTTTTATATTGTCAACCTCCTAGATTTGTCTGAAGGCAGGAGTCCCCTGTGTCAGACATACAGACAGCTGCTACTGTCGCAAAACAAGCAAATCCCTTTCTTTATATTTAATTTGAAATTATTGTTAAAAGTACCGACAATAACGAAATTAATACAATAAATGTAAACTTAATATAAATATATGAAATAATATCAAACAAAGTAATATATATCATAGAACATATATTATTCTGTACACAACATTGTTTCTTAATAATAATTACATTAATATTATGAATAATCTGTTATAATAACATGTAATAAATCAATTCATTAGAAGTTATCCTACTCTAGGAGCAAAACAAAGACTTCTAGAACTGAAGAGCATTATTAAATTTTGAGAGTTGAGAATATCAGAAGCTGATACATTATTTTCTATTATTGCATTGGTTATTAGACTTAGTTGTGAACAACATTCTGCTAAAAACACCAGTATCTATCATGTGTACATGAAATGGAGAAAAAAAACCAGCTGGCTGACAAATATTATTTCCTTGCCATGGGAAATGATCTGAAATGGCAAAATGTTATCTTACTGTTACATTATTCTGCAAAGAAACACATGGCAGAAAATAATTCAATTCCTTCAAATAATTCCAAGTTTTATTTAAATATATATTATTCAAGTAATGGATGGCAGATAATATCTCTGAGTTGCACTTTCTAACATTTGACTGTATTTTTTAAATAGAGCAGTAGAAGAACAAACATTGTCTATGCTACAAATGAGCTTAGAAACCCCAAGCTGGTTTGCTTACTTTGTGTGTAAATATACACACACAATGAAAGAGGCAGTCTTATACCCATAGACTTTACAATAGAAATAAAGGTAGAAAAAGGTCTTATTCCCATTTTACTAGGAGAGAAGAACATAATAGAAATATAAATTGCAAATCTAGCTTCACACAATGACTTTTGTACCATGAACAGGAATTAAACACAGATATTAAACTGACCGAGCTTTTCAAATACTTTTTTTTCTCTCTCCTCTCTTTTCCTTTTTGCTGAGAAAATGGTGCTCACTAAGACATGAATGTTTCTACAATTATATTCTGCTTACTGAAAATTTCCTGAGAGCTTGGGTGATGTATGAGGCATTGATGAAGCTTTGAATTGGGAAGGAAAGCAGGTACCTCTCTTGCATCTGTGTGAGTCTCCCTGTCATCAGGGCATTGATGCTAGATCAGGTCTCTTCTTCCTTGCCTAAATTGGAGGTTAAAAACTCAGTCTTGTTAGAGTAGCTACCAAAATTTTCAAAGTTTGAAATGCTTTTGTGAAGTGATGTTTGATATTTGAAATCCAAGCATCCACCTTCAACAACTGTTGACAATATTGATGATAAATTCATGATTTTCAACATAATTTAAGATTCACTGACAATTTCCTGCCTGTCTTCAAATTAGCAACCATGTACAAATATTGTGTAGATGCACATGGAATTAAAATGTAGCAGGTATTAATAACTCTGATATTTTCTGTAAT
>NW_009954185.1:4993582-5005798 GCF_000747805.2 Chaetura pelagica | reverse complement strand
TAAACCAGCCACTCTTCATTTAAAGGCAGCCTAAAATGACAAGTTTGCCACTTCGATGGATTCTATGTTCCTATGGTCGGTCAGACTCACCAGTAAAAACAGTTGCTTTATTTTTTTCCCTGAATTTGTCTGCCTTAAACTCCTTTTTCTATCTCTCTGCTTTTTAAAAAAAAAAAAAAAAAAAAAAAGAGTAGCAAGCAACATTTTAACCTCATTTTTCTCCTGTTATCTTCTAGTCTTCTTTCTGACAGGCAAAACAGTTAAGCACATTAACTCAACTTATAAACACTCTCTTCATCATGCTTTTCCATGCTTACAGTTTACACTGCTGATACAAGTGGGATGCCATATTCCACTACTGGTCCCCTCTCTGGGGACCTACTGGTTTCTCCCTCATGTTCATTTGCTGCTTAGTTATTTATCAATTCAAGCTCACTGATTCCTTCCTGCCAAGGCAGAATCCCTGTCAGGCAGCAGAGTTGCTATCGCTGTTCGTGGGGGTAAGGTCTAGATTCTCCTGATATGAAACGCATGATGTTTGAGACATCAGTCTCCCAAGATGATCCCCATCATACTACAATGGCCTTGGCCACTCTGCCAAACTTCTTATTACCTAGGAATTTTTCAAGAGTGTTTTTATATTCTTTTCAGGATCACAGATGGTAACATTAAATAGTACCAGGCCATGAACTGATTGCTTTCATCATGTCTCTGATGCACAGTAATAATTCACCACTGACAACTATTTTTTGAGATCTGTGAGTTAGCCAGTTTTTAATTAGAGCTCAGTGAAACAATTCTTCTGTAAAAAAGAATTCTGTTTGTCAAAATCCAAATGTTTTGCAAGAATGTGTCAATTCTGACAAATATTTTTAACAAGAAAAAGTCAAAACATTTCATTTTTACTTTCCTGATTTATTTTAATAATATCAAAACATTTGGTTTTGATATAAGATAAAATTGTTTTGCCTTTATAATGTTTTCATATAATTTTATTTTTATATTAAAGTATCTTGAACATGCTTCATTTTTAATGTACCAGCTAACACATCATATTTAACATAAGAGAAGCTCAAATGAGATGGATAAACATGATACAACTGAATTATTGGAAATATGTCGGTTGCTGTAAATCAAATTGGAGGCAAATTTTAATCCATTGCTGATCTTGAAATAAGAAAAAATAAATTGCTGTGATTAGGAAACCTTTTCAACCATTCTCCCTAACTCTGAGCTTCTGCAAGGTAAGTTTGCATTCTGGATCTATTTAACATCCACGCTATAAATGATAAGCAGTAACAGTGTTTCAATTATACTGGTAGTATAATTGTTCCACCTACTGAAGTGAACTAATTTTGTAACTTTCTAAATGGAAAAAAAAAATTATAAATTAATGGGGTTTAAAATTATTTTTAGTTTTAGCTATGCAAGCTGCTTTCTTGCAGTTTTTGGTCTGGGAAGGCCATGGCTTAAAATGTTGGAGCTGGGCCTCATACATTAGTACTACAGATGAAGCATTGCTAAATTGGAGCCATTTCAATGAGGCACAGCAGAAAGACTGGGGGGTTCTCTTCCAAATCTCCTGGCAAATGTGTGAGCAACATGCAGCAAAGACTACAGCTCTGACACAATTTCCCCACCAACAAGAGCCCATCAGCAAAAAGCTGTTTGCAGAGAAAAGGGGTAGATCCCAGCCTCAGATGCTGCCACAAGCGCACAGGCGGGTGCCTGAGGAGGGAGCCTGGGCAGAAACAGCTGAACCCCCAAAAGTCAGCTTTTGGGAGCACCTGATTTTCAGCCAGGACATTTTCTTGACCCAGCTTAAGGTGTGGCCATGGGAGCCACCACATGGAAAGGGCACAGTGTGAGACTGGAATTCAAAATGAGACCAAGGCTATGCTTTTGGGCAGCAGCTCCCAGCTAGGCTGGGCTATATGTCTTGGTGGTGGCTGCTGTGCTGCAGCAGCTTTCTGGCTCCTAAAACATGAAACGCTGCTGGGTGGCAAGGGCAGATATCCCCACTGCTGCCCAGTTGAGTGGGGCATGAAAATGGAACTTTGATTGTTGCAGACCTTTGCCCTGATGCATAGCTGGGCACTAAGAGAATGATTTGTCCAAGAATGATTTTTCCAAATTGCCCATGGCTAGAGTAGAAAAGAAGAAGAAAAAGAAGACAATAAATGGAATGGTGGGGAAATGGAGTTTGAAATAGAGTGTGAGTGGAGGGAATAACAGTGAAGAAATGAAAGATGGAAGCACTAAAATGAAGCAAAAAGTCTGACAGAAAAAGATGTCATGTATGAAGAAAAAGTTATATGAAGAAAGTTATTGTATTTTCTTTTGCAGCTAAATAAATAATTTGAGACTTGTCATGAAAGCAGGGGAGAGATCTTCAGTGAACCTGACCACCAGGCAAGTTTATGTAAGCAAGGGTGCAGCCCTTGGACTTCTGGGGATGTGCTTGTGTGGGAGGGGCATGAAAGAGTCGTGCATTATGCTCCTCTTCTGTCCGTCAGCTCTTCTGCAGTGTATCTCCATTTTGAGTATAACAAAATGAAGCTGATCTGGATGAATTTGGTAGAAATATTCCAAAAAGGTTGAAGGGTTTTCATTTTTACAGACTTCAAAAATAAATGGTAATTTCTGAGTAGGACACAGGTAGTGAAATTGTGGGCCGAAAATGTCCCTGGTAGAAATTCCCATTGTGGTTGAAGTGCTGTTGACATCTCAAAGTACTTCACCTATCTAAATATCTGTGCATGTGTCAAAGGAACAAATGAAAGTCTTCCAAATCGATAAGGATGCTAAAAGCAATGGTCTTCTCATGACACAAAGGTTAGATGGCATTTATCATTTTGCTGTTCATATACAGGTAATCGAGGCACAAAAGGTAGGTGATTTGCCAAAGATCATTCCACCAAGCAGTACAAATTAAAAGACAAATTCTGGCGCAATGCGGAGCCCGTGGCAAGACTCCAGATGATGTTAGGAAGCCTGGCTTGCCTGACATCCCCTCACAGCCCTCCATCCTCTTTGGATGTGTTCCCTCCTCTTAGAACTAACAGAGCACAATGATTTTTATAACGAAGGGCCAGGTCTTCAGCTTGTGTTCTGTCACCAAGCTGCAGGGAAGTCACTGGAGACTGGCAGGCTGTATACTAGCTGAAGCTCCAATACTTGTCATTTCAGGCCCAGTGCCCTGGACTCCTTGCAGGAGCTGGAGACCAGTGTTGCTGGTTGGGAGTCTAAGCAGAAGAAATGAGCAGAAGCAAAAAATGGGGATTTGCACTGTTCTCACCATCCCACGACTGGCTCCGCTTATATGCCAGCACAGTATCCTTACCCAAACAACACATTGGATTCTTGTCAGCCAGTTTAAAAATAGACCTTCAGGCACAATCCTGCCTCTTCCTGCAGTTTCTGGCTTGCATGTATGTTCTTCTTTTCAACCTTTCTTTCCCCTTTTCTCTTTTGCTCCCCTCCTCCTGTCCCTACTGCAACGTGGCTGAATATCTGCCTGTGCCCAAGTCAATACTGCCATTATTCAGTCCATGTAGGATGGTGGCATCTGAATCTGAACTCGTCCCCATGCAGCTGGTACTGGCAGGCAGCCACCCCACAGCCTCCCCAGCATGGTCAGTGCCCAAGGAGCCTCAGCTGCCTCTTCTCAAACCGCTACGCAACATTGCAAAGGATGGCTGGAAAAAAACACGTTAAGCCTCTTGCAGAATAGCTGACTTTCCACCCCAGGACCCACCACTGTGGAAAAGCATGGTGAGGAGAGGCAGTCCTGTATCTGCCTTTCTGGTGTAAATGACATTTTAAATGACTGAGCTGTGTTATGACTTGAGTGAAGATTTTGCTTGTGCAGAGGAGCTGAAGGCATCTGCTCCCTAATAAATGTGTGAAGGAAGCACTTGCATTTATTGAGCTGCGGTGGAAGAGAGTTCACTTGAAAACCAGTGAGCCATAAATAAGCTTCAAGTGAAGCCTTATTTTTTCTTTCCCCAGCAACCAGCAGGCAGGTGCCCAAACCCAGTTGGGTGGGGGCAGCTGTGATCACTGTACCCCCAGCCCAGAGTGGCATAATACAGAAAATAAGAAATGACCATAAAACTAATAGAAAAAAGGTCATAAAACTCCTCCCCCACCCTGTGTGTAGAAAAACAACCACTTGGTCAAAATGGAAAATTTGATGAAATGGACATTCCTAGGGCAAATATCTGTTTTCAATTCTGTGTCACACATGAAGACTTAAGCCTGATTTTTTTTTATTTTCTCAATAAAAAAAAAAAATTTAAGAAAGTGCTCTTTTTAAAAAAGCAATTTATTTCCAAAGTACAGCTAAACTTTAAAACTTTTTAATAATAGCCATTAAGTATCCAAGCTGGTGAAATATTTGGCAAAAAAAATCACACATGCTATTTTCAGCTTCAGTGTTTCAGTTTGCTCATGTCCAAACCTCTATGGCTTGAGATTTTGGACAAAAGAAAATTTACAAAAAAATGTTGAAACAAGATTGCCTTCCCTGTTAACATTTTTCATTTAAAAAAAATAATAATCTTTTACTGCATCTATGTAACTGCAGTCCCCAAGTAGCAGAAAGTAACATTATACCCAAAAATGTATTTTCCTTACTGTACAGTGGTGGTGTTACTGGCAATGACTGATCTCGCTAGAACTCAAAGTCCTTTCTCCATCTGTAAAACCAAGATGTCACCTCTTAAGGAGAAATAACCTTGTTATTTTTGAAATACAAATGCTTAGTGTGTTCCTAAACTCTTTGCAGGCTTAGATACTTAAAGTGCCATTGAACTTCATCAAGTAGCTATTTAATTAAATGAACAAACCCCCCTTTCCTAATCAGTAGATCGTCTGTCTCTTTTTCTGACTTATACTCCAAGGGACAAAAATTTGTTGCTTTATCTCTCATTAATATTGCAGAGAAACAGTAGTAATGACTGGCCTAGATGCTCTTTTGCACCAGGAAGTGAATTTTGCTAAACTTTATTCTATTTCTCCCATGCAAATTCAGTAAAGTACATTTTTAATAGAGAACCTAATTTTGGTTGAAGAACTTTTAATGCTAGTGATGCATAAGGATGATACTTTGCTTACAGCATTTGCACAGTAAGTACATGGAAAAAGTAGTATACATATATATGTTTGTATACTATAGTATATATGGTATAAATGAAGAAGAAAGAAGATTAGTCTCTATAAAATCTACACAACTTATCTTTGGTTATTATATATTTTTTCGGTAGGTATTTTATGCCCTATCTAGAAGATCTGGAAGTATTTTTCTGGCTTGTATTCAGATTCAATAAAATGTTGACCAAGAGGTTGTAATTCCTTTGATCAAGTGAAGTTTGTACTCAGAACTCTTCAGATCTGGAAGTTTTTCAACAAGTAACAATCTGAAGAGGACACAAACTACTTTTCAAGCTACATTTTACAGAAACAGACAAAAATATACTTTACAATATTTCCTGCTTGATTTGTGTCCCATAAACCAATGCCTAACATAAAGTAAAAACAAACAAACAAACAAGCAAATAAATAAATAAAACAAGTGAAAGAGAATAACCCCCCCCCAACAACCTAACAAGCCACTCAGGTAACGATAGATACTGAAGAAATATGTAATACACAAACTGCAAGTAGCAAGATGACATGAACATCTACGAGTTCATGTTATAGTGAAAATAGAGCACAAACTGAGTAATGTATATGAGTTTCATTAATGTAATTTTTACAGATGTCCACTTGTCTTGTTGTCCTCCATTGAGTATCATTTGTCCACCAGAGAAAATGGGTATTGACACCCTTGAATGAGAAGACTGGTGGCATCTGCCTGAGGTAGGGTTGGAAACGTGGTTTCACCTGTAACTCCCTTGTTTCAAAGGTCTCCAAATTTCTCAAACTTTCACCATTTGGACTGGATTTTTCCATTCAAACTGTGCATCCAAAAGTGATTATAGGTGTTTTTTAAGATGGTTGCAATTAAAGAAAGGAGGCTTTTCTGTTTTGATGGATTGTGGTGTGTTTTGGTTTTGTTTTTTGTTGTTTGTTTGTTTGTTTTGTGGGGTTTTTGTTTGTTTATTTATTTTATTTTTCTACTTTGGTTGTTTGTTTTTAATGAGAGACTGTATTACTTTTACTTTTTTGAGTAGATATCTTTGCTTTCTGGAGGAGAACACTGTGTTTCTCCTCCTCACCAAGTAGACTTTTCTGAAGTTAGGTTTTTCACAGTTGTTCATTGCTAAAGCCTGTTCAATAACATGATGAGTTCAACGTGCTCTATGAAAAAAATAGGACTAAAACCTGAGGCAGACTGGTTGCCACCCCCAAACTTCTGCAACATTTAGACTGGAATCTTTCTTTCTATGTAATTTAGGATGTGACTATGAGTATGCTTTTCAAACGAACCTTTTATTCTATGTTACATATGATCTAATAACAGTTTGTGTCTTGCAATAGCTTGAACAGCATGTAGGAGGACTGTGCTGGATTAATGCTCCATTGTATGAATTTGCTCATGAGGCTTATTTGCATTTCTTACCTATCATTCACCTGTCTTTTCACTGGAAGCCTCCAGGCTTATGTATGTATAGGAAGCTTCACAGCGAAGTCCCTTCCCAATTACTCCTTTGCATCTCAGCCCTTGTGGTTGAAAAGTGTACACAAATGCAACTGGAAATACAATGATCTGATGACTTTTCATAGTAGCTTCTTCTAGGTGTTAACCAATTGCTGCTGTCTCAGGTGCTTTTGTTGCTAAGTCCATTTCCTCTGTCAGTTTGACTGCAGCCACCTCAGTGTTTTTTTGACCCATGTCACAATATCGATAGCAGAATTGTTCATGGCACAACAACAAATGCATAGTCCCTCCTCTTGGGTTGCTGTGCTTTTTAATAGATGTTATTCTTCCTCTGAGCTACCAAGCTCTGCTAGATTGCTTCAGAGTGGGGCCTATTATTATTAAAAGTCTCTTAGATATCTATGACCAAATTATAGTTATTCAGACTGTCAAATTTAAAATTCACTACCCAAGTCTGATTACTAAAATCTATTGCAAATTTTCTGAAGAATTACCTTATGATGGAAAATGCAATCTCAAAAAAAAATATTTAAAAAAATAGGAGAATGTTAATTTTAGAAAAGAGACTGAAACAAAAATTAGGTTTTAGAAGATTTGATCCAAGCAGAAGTAGTTAATGCATAACACTTCACTGGAAGTAAAAAGAACATGTAATTTTTTTCATCCTACAGTAGAAGACTAAACTACATTTCTCTTTCAGCACATTGTTTTATTGAGACATTGGGGCCCTTTTCTGTTCTATGAGCAAGCCTACCTAGAGGACCACATACTGAATATTTTCCTGTGACCAAGTATGGTGCGTAACAAGAAGGTAAATCCCATAAGGAAAATAGAGGCCCTGGGATCCTGAATAACACTCATGGAGACACTGTGCCAAAGGAGGGAAGTACTGCATACCCATATATGTCTTTAAATGGCATGTTACAGATCAGCTTAACACACTGAAATGAAACAATTGATTTGGAGAGTATAAAAAAAACTGATTTGTTTCTAAAGACGTATGAAAACATTGGAATGTTCTTGGGTGTATTCATTCTATGTAACCATTAGCTCTTCTTTGATACCTTTTCTTTGGACACAGGTCCTAAGAAGTGCGATTTAGTGTTGTTCAATCAATTTCCCCAATTCCTTTCCTCTGACAAAGAGAATCCTGGTAGCCTTTATTCTTGACCTTCATCTAACTATTTTCATGGGCTTGGTAGTCACGAGTTTTCCTGCGTTTTCCTTTGTGTTACTTCAGACCATGAGTCAGAGTTTTCAGTAGGGATTAAAATTTGTTTTTTATTGCAAAACACCTCTTTTTTTTTTTTTTTTTCTTTTTTTTTTTCTTCACAGTAATTTCTGGTTTGTTATTCTGTGTAATGATGTGAGCAACCTCCCTCATGAAATCCTTCAAAAATCTTTGCATAGCTGAGACATAAAAGACACACAGCATAAACTAAAGAACAATGGGGAGAGGTAGTTCTGGGAGTGAGTTGCAAGTAGGAGACAGGAAGTTTTCTCCAACAGTTCCCTCAAGGTACAGCCAGCCATACAGTTGAGTCTTAAGACAATTCAGTGACAGCAGCCCGGGCAGCCTAAATTAGGAGCACTGGGATAGCATTATGGTGTCAGACCAGATAATGCTTTCTGCCTCCTGTGGAAGTTTAAAAAAGGAGTGCAGGAAGGGGTCTAAAGAGTCATGAAACTTTCCCCTCCCCTGTTGCTCAGGAACTTTCTGAGCTGGAGACTTGTGGCTTTTTGTTCAACAGCCCTTGATGGATGTTCCTCCATGAATCTGTCAAATTACATTTTAAACCAATTTATACTTCTGGCTTCCAGAGTTATCTGTACTTGAGCTTAATGACGTGCCATGTGGAAAAATGCTTCCTCTGTTCATTCCAGTTCTGTTGTGAGGTAATTAATTTTATGTCCTTAGGCCTTAGATGCTGAGAAGCAGCCCCAACTCTTCCCCTCCTGCCCTTTGTTGCAGCCACCAGCATGTTGAAGATCAAGTTCTCTGTTGCCCAGGCTGGAGCACCCCAGGGTAGCTCTCCACTTCCCACAAAGATGCTGCTCTGTAACTGTGATCATGCCTGTTGTCCTGTCATTTCTGTATCCTTTGTGTCATTTTTGAGAGGAACAACAGGGTCTTGAAGCAGACTCTGGCACAGTGTGCAATTCTCCTTTCTGTTTTGTTCGCTCTTCCTTCCCTCATGGTTCCCAGTGTCCTATTTGTCTTTTCGATCATTGCAAAGCATGGGCTCGACATTCCTACGGCACTATCCACAGTGACGCCAGGCTCTTTCCTGAGTGATAATTAGTGACTCCATGCCTGAGTGCAGTTCTTTGCTTTTCTTGGTGTTTATGTGCTTTTCCTGGCTACCTTATCACCTACTCACCCAATAACTTTCTCCCACAGATGGACCTTTGGATTTCCGAGATGCTGTCTGTGCCAAATAATTGTGCTGCTGGCTTGTGTCACAGTCCCAGCGTGGGAGCTGCACTAGAGATGTTTGGGAGCTTAACTTGGCTACCACTGCCCTACAAGAAGTTTCCACTCTGTTTTCACTCTTAGTTTTGAAATGATTCTCAAATGTTTCTTAAAACCTCTCGGTACCAAGTGAGTTCTTGTATGGGCCTTCCTGCTGTTTTCTCCCTCCCAGCTCTCCTCCTGCCCTGGTAAGAAGGCTCTTTCATAGTCTTATGTATTGTCCCCTTTAGAAAAGCACGACTGTTTGTTTTGTATTTGCTTAGGCCTGAGCTGTTCCCTTTTCATAGCACAAATCAGCAAGCTGATTTACATTCCTTGATTGACTGGTTAAGCTTAGCCAAGATTCAAAACTCAGTCTTGAACAGAGCTGAACTTTGACATTTTCTTCTCCAGCTGCTTCTCTGAGTTCGAAATGCCACACTACTGTGAAGAAGAGTCCCAGAATAGTGATGCTTTCTTCTAACCCTGAAAAAGACACTTTACCAACACAGCAAAAAAACACACTATTTGTAAAATTTTTCTTTCCATCCTACAGGGTAAAAAGCTCCACTGACCCCTCTGCTCAGTGGAGGGCTACACGTCTAGACAAACAGCGTGTGTGCCCTTAGGGCTGCTCGGACAGAGGGAGTAAAAGTCATTGTGCCCAAGTGTGATAGATTATGTTGGAACTCTCCATATCCTTTAGCCTTCCCAAATACACAGAATCACTTCCAGTAAGATACACTGGATAACTAAAGAAAAGCTCTGGGAGACTGCTAGGCCAAGACTCAGTGGAGGTCCCTTCCTCCTGGATGTTTGCTGTTACTACCTGCCATCATATCTCACTGGGACATGTGGATAGGACAATGGCTATTTTATGCTGTGGCCTCCTTTTCTTTTAAAAAAGAAAAAAACCCAACACCCACAGAGTTGTTTTTGTTTCAATCAACAAAAACTTAGACTTCATGGTACTTTTGCTGCATACCTACTACTGAAGGCATGGTGTACAAGTTGCTGGGGATCTCACACTTTTTTTAACCTGTGTGCAAGACCAGACTCCCTGAAAGAACAAAAAGGTTGTACCAATTAATTCAGTGCAGCTGGTAATGTTAAAAAACCTACTCTATGTCTTAAGCTCATGATGTGCCTCTGCTATTGCTTGTTTCCCACATTCCAAAAACAATGAAACAGTCTGTCTTCATGTTAAGCACAATAACGGTGCAACGTTGCCATGACTAGGAACAATTGTTAAAGAGATCTCCTTATTATACATAATTACCTCACTGTATAAGCAAGCAGCCACACGGAGCAGCTTAATTTTTCTTAAATTTAATTGAAATCTGACAGTATTGCAAACTCTCAGAACACTGTAACAAAAGAGCTTGGTATGCATAAAGTAATTTGTTGCTAATTTTGTTCAGGGTTCTAAAAAGTTGCTGGAAGTAGGGGACCACAAAAGCGAATATACTGCTCTAAGCTGGGATTTTTATCACTTTCTAAATGACACAGTGAATGACAGGGAAAAGCTGCATGATAGTGTCTGAGTGGGTATTGATGGCTGTTCAGTGCTAAGTGATGCATTGGCACTGAAATATAGCGAAAGAACAAATCATCGGTGACTTTTCTATTTTATTCTCTCAGGAAGAAAAACCCACATCAAGAATTGCAAAACCTGAATTAGATTTGTTAAAGAAAGATCAGCTAAAGGAAACACACAGCAGACAAGCCTGGTTGTGTGCCCACACTCTCTCAGCCATAGCTGCAGCAGCACAATAGGTGGGGGTCTGTGAAAAGCGCTGGAACAATTTTGAGGAGATCCAGGTTGTACTTTTGATAAATTTGACAAGCTCTGGAGCATATCTGGAAAACTGCTGGAAAGAAAAAAAGGCAAGGGAAAAGGATGGTATTCCTTCTGTCCACCTTTGTACACCCAGCACTGGTCCCTATATTCAAAAGCTGGGGACAAACTCTTTCAGCTGCTTATGCAGAGCAGGCAGGAAAAATTACTGATCTCTGCTGTCCAAACCACACTGAATGCAATGCATGATGCATAAGAAGCATAATACCTGCTACTTTGTCCAACAGTAGGGCAGTGAACTGTGGCCCTCCCAGATGATGGCACAGGTATTTCTCCATTTCACATTAATATATTTTGGGTTTGAGAAGTGTGACCGATTTACTTGCCCTGTGGTTTAGGCAGCCGAACACCCCTAGCCTGTGCCGACCAAGCACTACCAGTGCATGCACTGATATTTGTGGGTCAGGCCCCCAGGCTGGCCACGTTCAGCCTTGCAATGTATCAACAGCACAAAATGTGCAGAGAGTAGGTGGATCTACATTTCTCTTTAAGCAGAGAGGGTCCAGGGACTCATAAACAACGTCATTTGAGGGGGCGGGCTGGACTGATGAGTGGTCTGGAAATTCCGGACACTCTGTGCCCCTAGGCTGGCAGGGTTGAGCTCAGTTCCTGCTAAAACCACGGAGGTTGTGTTCAAAAAGTATGAAGAGTGTAGGATTAGGAAGGAGATGACCTCACTGATGAGGTCTGGACTCCACCCTCCTTTCTCCATGGGGGGTGATAGCTGCTGTGCGGATGACTGCAAGTTCCCCTCATCCCGACATGGTCTGGACATGATCAGTGACCTCATGGGCTTATTATTGCTTCTTACTTCACTTGCATTTTTTCACTTGCATTTTTAATTTACCCATCCCATATTTTATTTCTCTCAGTACTTCTTAAGCTACCCCTGGGTCCTATTATCAGCAATAAAAAAGGGGAACTAAGAATAATTTTGCTTACACTGCTAGGGTAGAGGTCAGTCTTTGGCAGCAAAATTGTTTGAAGTTTTACTAATACAAAAATAATTTTAAAAACCCAAACCAAACAAAATAAAAGGCAGTCAATCAGCTCTTATATGTCCTAAACAAAATGAGAGCTCATCTCCAACACCCTCTGTCTAAACAGGTCTATTTCCTGGCAGACCTTTGAGGGGACACCACAGCTTACTGTGATGGTGGCCATAGACCACATGTAGGAAAGGAAAGAGCCAAAAAAAAATAATCCAGGAATCCCTATAAACTAGACTGTACCTCAGGGCATATAGGGTATATATACAGGGTATAGAGCACCCTATTTTAATTGGGCTTAGTTAACCAATGT
>NW_009954185.1:4989783-4993449 GCF_000747805.2 Chaetura pelagica | reverse complement strand
GCAGGAATTAAGAGTGTGCATCAAAACAAGGGAACCACCATCTACAGCTGGCATAGATCAATAAACCTTTAATAAATGAATCACTGGAGTTGCTTCAGTAGCATGTAGCAGCTCAGAAATTATGTGGTTCACTTTTAAGAGCTACACAGGTAAGAAAGCCAACCCAGGGATTCATGAACCAACTGCATTAATAAAAAAATACTTAGTATACTTCATCAAGTCAGCACAGATCAGAGCAGTGTACCTGAAGTCTGTCTTTTCACGCCTCTCCCAGGGTTGTGAGGAAACCAGAGCTCTGCATTTGTGAGACTAGCATGCCTGTCCAAAAAACTTGGCATCCGTTAATATGAAACATCTGTCTTTTACAAGTTTTACATTTTTTAAAATAATTTTTTACACTGAATACCTTCTTGGTCAAGGACTAAAATGGCGGTGATGGCGTATTTACCCAGAAGGTGAGGTAAGTTTTGTTCCTTGCAGTTCGTACCGTGCAGTCATAAGGTGGCAGGTGACCTGCAATACCCTGCCTACAGTCACCAAGGGTCAAGAAGCAGCACATATGGGTACAATGAGTGTGCCTCCTTTTCTCATTTCCTAGCAAATTCATCATCACAGGAATCTGTAACCAGCAAGCTGATTCAGTAAGCAAAACAAAAATGAGTCAAAGCTGTTGGATGGCAGCACCACCATCTTGGCTTCTACTTTGAGGAAGACTTGACTAAAAAAAACCCCATCCCTTTTCAGAAAAGAGAACAACAAAAAAAAGAAGCAACACATAAATTGGAAGTGAAATGCCCTCATACCACAAACACACATTCCTGGGGCTTAGGGCCTTCACCCCCTGTGTGGAGGGCACAGGGATTCATGCTGAGAGATGCTGTGGGCACAAGGTAAGTGGGGCACAGCAGAGGCTCATCAGGGAGCAGTAAGGAAGGAGAAGTTTTGTGTGAGTTCTAGTGTGGCCTGCCAGGCACCACCCACCAAATCAGCTCTCAGGGTTTCCACCTGGAGCCTCCCCTGAAAAGCCAGTCCGTGGCTGCTTGGGGTGATCCTCAGTGCACCTGAGGGCAGGGCTGTTGTTGTGCCCCCAGAGCAGGTGGTGTGCGAGGTCAGACCGGCCGGGCTTGGAGCTGGGGAGCAGCAGCAGCGGGAGGCAAGTGCGTGTCAATCAGCTGCTGGCATTGCAGTGTCATTAGGCAGAAGAGGTTAAAAATAGGATTTTGCAATCTAGTGAGCGGAAATATCAACCAGATGGCAGAGGAAGGAAAGAGATGCTGTTCCCACCCTTAAGGTAAGGACTTTTGCTAAATTATGAAGTATCAGAAAGCTGGAGAAGAGGAAGGCACTGTGCAGCCTGGTGCTGGGGCAGCAAGGTCTGTGAGCTCCAGCTCTCTCAGGGGGTTGATGTCTGTCTGTCTGTCTGTCTCCTCTGGTGTGGCACATGGGGACTACTGTGGTCCTACCAACTGTTGTGAGAAAGATGTAAGATGCAGCAACTTCTGCCTGCTGGTGTGGGGAGTCGTGCCTGCCATGGGCAGGCTGAGTGGAGCTGCCCTGAGGGCGGCAAGTGGTGTCCTTGGGCTGACTGTAGTGTCTGCGGGTGCTCAGCTGTGACGTTTTGCCTTTCACCTGAGGCATCTAGGTAGCTTCTTAGCCAAATACTGACAGGTCTGAGGCTGCGTAGGTTGGGTGCCTCTCATCTCGTGTCCTGGTACATCACAGAGAAAGGCCTGGCTGAGGAGCTGTGGCAGTCTCTTGTCCCGCTGGCAGGGTGAGCCATTAGCCTACCAAATGTGCACGAGAGAAAGCTCAGGCTGGTTTCTGTGTTGCCATTTTGCGTAATGACTTAACCTGTGGTGAAGGACCAGCTGCTGTTCGTGGTGGTGCTGCTGGGCCCTGGCAGTCTCGTGAGCATGTCCCCTCTCTCTGGGAGGAACAGGATCTGGCCTGCTCCATGCCTCCGTGAAGGGAGTCTGCTGCTTTGTACCAAGATGACTGGGTGTAGGACAGCCTGACTGCAGGGCTGGAATTAAACCTGCACTTGCTGCCATGGAGAGAGATGGGACTTCTGTGTCCACTGCCCTCACTCCTTCCCTCTGCCCCCACTGCTGCTCCTGGCCCTGGGTCCCTGCCTGCTCAACTGTGGTGCTTTTCCTTAAGTAGACAGTGAGTAGATCAAAAAGGCACTATCTTGTTCATGTTCTCATCCAGTCTAGTTTGTGCATTAAATGAAAAATCTCAGGTGAAAATCTGGACCTAGCATTTGTTTAAAATAAATTTTAGGAATAAGGAAGTACTTTCTGTAATAGGAGGGGGTGAAAAAGGAAATTACTACGTGTTAACTCCGTTGTAACATGTTGTATCTATACATATTTCAGATGCTTAGCCATAAATTCCTGTGCTCCCCCCAGTGTAAAATAACATACATAGTCATGATGTGAACTTTTGAAATAGTGGGGAACAAGGCTGTGCAGGGACTCGTAAGTTGTGCAAAAGGGTCACAGTCAGAAACAGCACAATAAATGAGCTTCTGTTTTGAATATTCTTCTTACTACCTTCTCTTAATTTATAATGGATTTGCTCTGTACAAGTAAAGCTGTAAAAGGTGCTCTGGTGAAATGAGTGTTGCCTAATGGAATCAATACAAAAATATCTGATATTAATTTTCCAGCTACTTTGATGGAAAACTGTGGAAGGAGGAGGGATCCTCTCGCAGATGGGCAAACCCTACGACTCCCTCAGTTATCCCCCACTTAAAAGCTATCAATTTAGAGCTGTCCTGTGTATTGCCCTGTGAATTGAACAAGCCTTTTCAGTCTTTAATTAAGGGTGACAAACTCTTTGAACATCACAGCATTCATCTGTTCATGTGTGGAAAGCTTGGTGTAACAAAAGAATTTAATCAAACTACAAGCCTAATAAAGACTACATTGCCTGAACTAAATGATGTTATTGCTGCTGCAGCTCATAGTTTTACATTTAAAAAACCGGGTCAGAGTGTTCATTCATCTTGATTAGCAATGCCAACCTAATTACTTCTGGAGGAAACAGTAATTAGCTGGAGTCTCACCTCATTAATCATGACATTCTTCTAGAAGACTATTTTTATCTGATAAATGACTTGGATTGGAACAAGGTGTATATTTGAATTCTAGTTAATTGTACACAGCTTGCTGCATAACATTTCACATTTTTATCATTTAACTGCTTCCTTCCTGTGAACCTCTCAACCATTTTTGCAGGCTCTTCATGTTGAATAAAAGGTGAATAGCCCATGTAAGATATGTCAGCTTTAATTACTGATAGGAGTAAATGAAGGTGTGTTCCAACAGCAGGGAAATAGTGGAGTCCCTGCCCGCACAGGAGACTAAAACGATCTTTTATCAGACACAAGCCACTGTACAGCAACTATTGCACAAAGACTCTCACTGGTCACTATTAATAGAAACCTGGGCCAATATTCTCCATGGGGACTCAGGATTAAACACATCCTTGCTCTTATACCCAAGGTGTCTCCATCTAGGTACCTCATAGTCAGTGCACCCAAATTGCCAGTCACTTCTGGCAATGTTGACTATATGGTTTAAAAATGTGAAGTTTAGAAACTTTAAATTTAGCATTTATTAAAACCAATGAGGAAGCATGTACTGTGGGGTTTTTTTGTTT
>NW_009954185.1:4950698-4989761 GCF_000747805.2 Chaetura pelagica | reverse complement strand
GGGGGGGGGTGGGGTGGGGGGGCAGGCTGTCCATTGTAAAGTTCCTTTAAGCAACCATGGGAGATGCCTCTTAGTTTTATGAAGCATGATTACCTTTTTAATCTGAACTGTAAGAACTGGAAAAGAAGCCACAGATTCAGTTTTCTAATAACACTAACAGATAATTTTCTAGGGAGGATGATTACGAGTGTGTTAGTCTGGGAACATCAGATTTTCAGAGGTAATAAAATAAATGGATCATTGGATGCATGCTTCTAAAACCTATTCCCAGTATATCTCTATTACTGGTCTACTGTGCAGAAAGTTCTCCTGTATAAGGCAATGTTTCATTTTATTTTTTAACTGTGAAATAAAGTTTGTGTTTTCCTTATCTACAATCTCTACTTCTTAACAAGCAGTGTGTTAATCTGAAACAACAACAGGATTAACAGAGAAACATAGGAAGAATAAAAATGACTTCCATTTTTAGGTAACAAACATTGTTAAGTTTATACTTGACATTAGTTGCATACAATGTTTTATGTTTTCAAAGCACACAAATGTTAACATCACCTTTTCATTTGCTTTGACTAAGTAGATAAATTGACTGTATTCTAGGAGTTGACCTGTGCTGTAGAAGTATCTTACTCTTCCATAAACAAGTAAGTTTACTCTTGCTAATATAAATGGAAATTACTAGCTAATTCTGAATGCCTCCTGCAGGAATCTTTACCTATAGCTGCAGCCCAGCAGCCTTTGGAGTGCTGTTGAAGCTTGACAATAAGAGAACAATTATTGTTGATAATTTTTGAAAAACTATCAAATTATTTTAATTAAAAAAAACCCTACTCTACACTTATATGCATGTAAATGTGTTTTTTTAAAATAAAAGTTTTCTTTGGGTCCTCTTTCCTTTTCCCTGTCTTTCAGCTGCAAAAAGAAAACAGAAAACACAAGTGAAGAAAATCCAGTTTCCCTAAAATTAGACAACCCCTGAAAAACTCCCCCCAAATATTTGTAAAAACATATTAAATGCATATTTTTTTCCTGCCAGAAAAAGAATTTTATGTAAGACAACTTTCATTCTAAAAAGGTGTCAGATTACAATCTGCTTCACACAGTCCTGATATAGCAAAAATCTTCCTAACTTCTCTGATAGAAGAATCCAGTTTTTTTTAAAGATGTGAAATACCTGCAGAAAGAGGTTTTATTTGATGCATGTATATACTACATGTAAGTGACTTTTTGATATTCATATTCTTAATTTAAAAGTCTGTTTCAATAACTGGTATTGTTTCTAATAATTAACTTTGTTATTAGGATCCCATATGCTCTAGGCTGGTATCTTTGATTGTAGGTCTGAGTTACAGTGTTATGCTAGAGGCAGTACTTGTCAGATGTTATAAATGTAGGAGTTTTGCTAATGAGTGTATACTTGTAAATTAATACAACCTTTGTAAATAGCAAATGAAAATTGTAGACTTGTTTGCCTGCATACTTTTGTGTAGCTATCCTAAAGTCTCTTAACTTCAATCACAGATCACTGCTAGATGATTCTTCATATGCAGAGAAAATTACTTTTCAACTTCCAATAGGTTAGAAGGATTTAATGTTAAGTTTTTATTATTTAAATAATACTTCTCTTCTGACATCTCAAAGGAATATATAAACAATTGATTAAGCCAGTCTTGTTCTTCTTCTGATAGAAACTGGCATTAACATGCCCAGCTTAGAGGAAGATCTGGAACCTAAGCTGGTTAAGGACAACTTTCTCAAGAGGAGGTTAATGTATCTACAGCTCAGACTAACCAACCTTGTTTGTAGCTGCAGATCAACAACTCTGCACTTCTTAAATTTGAGCTTTGTGACTTACCAAGTGAGTTGAGTGCAGAGCTGATAGTAGAATACTTAAGTCCTTGTTATCTTCTCCAACTATGAAACATGAACTCTGCCTTTCCTCTTGCTAGAGCTGTCTCTGCTTTCAGAAGAAATTTAGTCAAAGATTCTTTAGTCAAAGGGCCAAGGTGGTGTGGTATCCCAGTGTAACACTATTTCTCACCCTGAAATCCATGACAAAGAGAACTGAGCCTCAGTTGTGTTGTTTCATTGAGTGCTGTGAAGTGGGGAATGATGGCCACTTGCTTGCCTTCCCTGCTGTTGTGACTTAGGTGGTCAGAAATACAGAGAAGAGGGCCCTTTTGTTGGTTTGAGGACACAAAGCTATTTTCCTATGTATTGGTGGGGGCTGTAGGGAAGGGGCTAAGCAGCAGCAGGAAGAATGGGACAGGCCAGGTTGTTGCTCTGGGAATTTTGGTACCTCCTGCTCCCTCCTGCCTGCTGCTGCAGAGCTGTAAGTAGCACTTAAGTTGATCTCTACATTTCTTATTTCAGTTCCTTTTTTTGGCTTGAAAGGCTTTTTAGAACATCCGGGGGAAAAAAACCTTTAAAAATGAAAATTCAATTACAAGCTCTATAAAAATACTCAAAATTTCTACTGCTTGGTAACCAAAAGACAACAGCAGATGCAGTTTCTAGATGGCAAGAGAGAAGGAATGAGTCTGGACTCACAAACAAGGGGAAGGGACTTGAGTGGCATAATTTCTATCACTGTCTATACCTTCTAATAACTTGGTCTTACAGGTTAAAATTTACTACATGGCCAGGGAGGGATTCCTGCAGGTCTTTAACCTCACCCATTCTCATAGCTCATAGAAGAGAAAGCAAACAGAACCTAGAGCAAACTTTTGAATAATTTAATCATCATTTTATAACTACTGTTTTTCTGATTGCTCTAGCAGCATAAGCTGGCCAAAATATGGTACTGTGAGCAACAGGTTTGTGGAAAAAATAATAAAAAAATATAGATCAGAATGTCAGAGCAGGACGACTGTTAAAAACGTGGATGTCCTCCAGGTAAAACCACACATTGACCTGACGATAATCGTATTTTCAGTATATGACATTCTTCTGGAAAAAGCAAGTTATGTGATATTTCTGCTTGCTGAAGACTAACTTGAGCTTCCTAATTTTATACTGGTTTGAAGTTATCTAACCCACATGAGAAAATATACATAGTAAACCAGATATTTAAAAGTTTCTAACACATTTTAAAATAAAATCTAAGACACAACCTTATGATTGAAAGATTAAATCCTGCCCTAGCCAGTAAAAATAGATTTTTAAAATATGAAACTATTTTAAGCACAGTGTTGGCTGTACTAGACAATTTTAGTTAGGTCTGTGTCTCAGTCTTGTCAGAGATTAGCATAGTCCAGAAGGCTGTAGTCAGTATGCCAAAAAATCGTAACAGCAGGGGTGATAAAAAAAGTATTAAAAAATTAATAGAAAGCCAATGTCTACAAATAAAATGAGACAATAAACCTGTACCTGACATCTAGAAGAAAGATAAAGATAAACCCTGGATACTTGTCACAGACAAAAAAATAGAAGAAACTCAAGGACATCATCCAGCCCTCTTGAATGCAGTGAGAATTCTGCCACTTTCATCTTTTTGGCCAGGATTTGCTTCCTATGGAATACACTGCCAGCTGGCACACGCTTGCAGTTTGATTGTTTTCCATGGAATTATGACATGTTTTTAACAAGGTAGAATGGACTCTGCTTGAGGCTTTGCACCTTCTGCAGTCCTTCATATCAGTGTGAGGAAGTTGGATCATTGAAAATTTTACAGGAGAAAGAAAAAGTGAGATCCCCTCTGTCACGGTTTGACTCAAGTTTGACAACAATGCTCTCGATCCCCTCCTCCTCTCACCCAGGTAGGGAAGGAGAGAGAGAGAAAAAGAGAGAGACTTGGCTGGATTGAAAACTAAACTACACAGCTTTAATGAAACACTAATAATAAAAGAAAATATATACAATTATATACAGATGTGTTCAGGAACGTGCAAAAGCCTCTTGCCTTCCCCCACCCCCAGCAACTCCCCCAGCACTCTCCTTAGCTTCACATAGTCCCAAAAAATCCTGGAGCTGCTGCTGGAGAGAGCACAGAGTGATGAGGGTCAGGAGAGCTCGAGCCTGGGAGTCAACGGTGATGGATGGAGAGAGTCCTCCCTGGATGTCAGCCATGGATGGAAGAGAAGGGAAGAAGAAGCAGGAAGTGGTCTTCTGTGATCTCTGACCTTCCTCTGAGCTTAGGTAGATATAAGGAATGGAATATCTCTGGCTAACTTTGCCATCTGTCTAACTCGGCCTCCTATGTGGGAGTTACAGATCTCCCTGCAGTGTCTAAGCCAGCAGAGTGAAGGTGTGACCTTGAAAACCCAGAAGTTAGAAAAACATTCCACCATTATCAGTCTTAGTTGGAACACTCTGCTACTAGTTGAAAGAAAGCTTACTGAAGGAAAAAAATAATCCGTAAAAGTAAAATTGGCTTAATCCTGGCTCAAACCAGGACACCCTTGTTGCTGTAATTGCTTTCACTGGCAACAGAAAAAAATATTAGAGTTGTTATTCTTATTTTTCCTCTAAATGTTCAGTTTGCGTACTTTTATGCATGGGATTAAAATATCTGATTTGTGAAGAATCTGCAGGTGATCTCTGATGTCTCGTTAAACACTAACAGTATCTAAACTGAAACTATGGCCTCACAGACATCCTTGTTGTTGTGATAGCATTGGTGTATGCACTTAGTAAACAGATGTGGTCATAGTCCTAAAGACTACAGTTGCAGTCCAAGAGAACAGACGTGGAAGTGTCCAAAGAGTTTGTAAGGCTAGAAGAACACAGTATCTATGAGCTTACATTGACTGTGATCTCAGCTGAGTAAGAAGTAACTGATTTTTTACATAATGACTTTTGAGAAGATACAGTAGTTTGAAAACAAACAAATGTTTTCAATCCAGACTTGTGAAATCCTGAAGAGATATTAAGTTGATGTCTAGTGTTGAACCACTGTTCTGGGGACTGATACAACCATTTCATGTCAGGCGTCACTTGCAGAGGACATGTTGTTATATCACAGAGTGCCAGGACAATTCTTGGTGACTGTTTCTCTTTGTAATAGTATATCTCGGCTCAGGCTTTTTCTCCGTGAAGTTATGTATATTCTCAGTTCTTCCAGGAGAGGTAAAGAGGTAGTGCTTCTGCTGCTCTTGATTTGTCTCATAGACAAAATGTTTCTTTATATCTTGTCCTCTTCTGACTTAGCTGCATCTCAGGGCTACTGCTATACATTTGAATTTCGGCTTGATTTGGTTATTCTATTCATTTGTAGACAGTGTAATGTAATTATTCTTTGCCCTGTGGGTTTGTTTGTACTGAGTCACTGAAGCTGAATAGCCCTTCCTTATGAATATTTTGTTTACAGATATAATTTGCTCACTTGATTTATTAGTGTGTTTATGCTACTTATGTTTGATCTTGATTTAAAAAAAAGTGCTCATTGTTACTCTGAGTTGTAGATAACACCTGGCATCCATTCACCAGCTTAATTTAAAGTGTAATTTTAGACTGATCTAGTAAATAAGTAGAAGAGGTGGTGCATGCTGAAGTGCTCCAAGTGAACACCTTTTGTTTGGTATTTGGCATGCTCAGGAAGGAGCAGAAAACTCTACTACTACTACTACTGCTACTACTAAAACTACTACTGCAGACTACTCTTTAGCTACTGCAGACTTGGTTGCTGTTGACTATCTGCTCATGTTTGGACCATAAAAACACTTGAAGGAATGAAGGGGACAGAAGATCTGAAAGAAACTACACTTCAATCAAAACACCTGGTGGTCCTACAGGGCTTTGCTCTTGTTTAAACTGTTTTCCAAAATTTGATCTTAGGCTGTGGTTTCATGGGCAGCATCTTCGATTGCATCTGCTAGGGGGAGGACTCAGTTCTGCTTCTCTGCCTTCCCCCTCCAGCCCCTGCTAGCCACTGCATGGTCCTGCCCTCTCCTCCATCTGTGTCTGGGCCTCACTAGAGTGTGCTACTAGTGACTAGTAGCACAAAACCACAAAAAGCATTTTTCTGTTCACTCAGTTTCTGTCAAGTTAATAACATACATTGGCTCCTGGAAAGGGTCTGAGGACCTATGGAAGTAATGGGAAATGGGCAACAGCATTTGGGAGGGGGGAAGAAAGCCCAGTAAAGCTTTTGGGTGGGAGCTCATCCTCTCACACTTGCAGCAGCAAGTTGCTAGATCAGCTCCACACATTACCACCATAACTTCATTCCTTGTCAGTACTGGGGCAGGTCAGCAGGTGCTCAACACCTGGTAGAGGCCAATGGTACTTTGCTGTTTCAAATTCTGGCACTGTGCAGGAAACACTTTCCTCAGGGAAAGGAGGATCAGACTCAGATTGCTAGAGTTCAGCACTGGGAGATAAATTCACCTCTGAGAGAACCCTACTGAGTTCCAGAAACAAACTTGACCCAGTGAACATGACTCTTGGGTGCAGTAGTGTTGCCTCACACAGCTGTGGCCTCTTTGCATGGCTGGAGCAGCAGGAAACAAGAGGAGCAAAAAAGAAGGTGAGGCTCAGCATGCAAGAATTTGTGTTTCTTTGTACACATCTGGTCTAACCAAATCTTTGTGTGCTAGGCACATACAATTTTGAAGTGTCAATTTGACTTCGGGTAACATTCAATAATCTCTTCTTATTCCCATTTAAAATCTGGCTTAATTAAAATGTACAGAGTGATCCCACAATGAGTATTGTTTCTAAGCTGTGTGTCTCTTTCAAATTCCCAGTCTAAACAATCCTGTAAATAGGTAATTAAAGCCATCTGCTTCTTGGTAGCCCAGTTACCTTTGCAGCATCATTTACATTTTTCTCCCCTTTAACTCAGGGAATTAAACTGCCATAAATTCTTTCTTGAGTGGATGAGCCATTACAAAAAATGCTTGTGGCACATAATTTGTCAAGAAGCAAAGACATTTTCTATTAAATTTCTTCTAAATACACTGTTCTTCATGGCCACATAAAATTGTGCTTTCAGATGACAGACATATCCATAAACTTTACTCCAGCACAAGATACTTAAAATAATACAGTTACTGTCTGTTATCTTATATGCCTCCTTTTCTATGAAAACATCAGTTTTTATCTTGTCATCAAGGGTAAGTACTGATGTCTATGGAGTTATTTTGAGCTAAGTATCTGGCCCATTATTTTTAGACCCATTTCACAGAGGAGTAAACTGAAACTCAAGTTTTTAAGTAATGCTTGGAGGTGGATAAAAACAGGGTTCTGCCTCTTGGTCACCTCTTTTTAAGTGAGAGAGAACATGTTTTGCAGCAACTTCATTTGATAATGTTATGACTATATGGAGAAGATTTAGGTGCATTGAGGTAGCTGCAGCCCAGAGGTACTTGCTGAGGCCCTGGAAGAAATCCATGCTCGTTAGCATGGATCTGTGGACCTGGAAGCACACCATGCTGATATGAGCACACTGATCTTTATGGTGAGATACTCATTGGATGTTAATGCTGGTATCTCTGCAAAGCACTGACTTGTGTTGCTGCCAAAATAGCTTATTTCTTGGTTTTGATCACGTGTGACTTAGTTAAGTGACAGGGGTTAGTCAATGAAATAAACCTCATATCCTTGTTGGTTGAATTTGTGGTGGGCAGTCTAAAGTAACTGGAGATAGACACAGGGTGCAGCATTTTGTTCTCTTATTCAAAAACCCTGTTGCTCTGGCTACCCTAGTTCCCATTGTCTCATGGCTTAAAGAAAGGGAAAGAGAGAAGAGCTCTGGTCTGCTGCCCTGTGGGAGGTGGGAACTGAGATCAAGGAGAAGAGATACAGAGACTTCTCTATGCTCTAGCTAGAAACACCAGCAGAAAGGAGCCTGCAATGTCTGAAAGGGTGTAATGAGTTACTTTCTCTAAATAGCAGAGGAAGAAAAAATATTTCTTTGAGTGTTGAGTGTCGTGTTTGGTTTTTAGCTATTGGGAACTTCTGTACATTACTTCTGTGAGAGGAGAATTTATTTTTTTTTCTTACCCCTGCCTTCAAAATAGCAAGTTCACTGCTAATTACTCACTTGTGAATTCTGGATTGACATTGTAAATACTGGGACATTGCCACATTCCATGACTGGTATGTTTAAGCAGTGGAGTCCGCTTGAAAGGGAGGAGAGGCCACTTGTTATAGCAACCCATGCAGAAACCTGGTAATTAACCCTCATTGTCTCTACAGCACTTCCTGAAACCAGCCTTCACAACTGAGTCCAACACACTTTCAACTACAAAGGAAAGCCATTTGAGCTCTTCAGTCACTTGCCTCGTTTTAGAGAACAAAGCAAGCAACATTGTTGCAACATTTGCTATTAAGAGCTTCTATTCTGAAGCTGGGAAAAAACCCAACACGTAAGAGACCAACAAGGTTTTTTTGACCTTGGGTTTTCTTTAAAACTCAATTTGAAACTTGCTGATGAAGGGAGATGGTTGTGCATAGGTATAACAAATAATTTATTGCCACTCTGGGGAGGCAACAGTGGGAAAACAATATCAAATGTCTGTGACGTTTAGGAATAACATAAATCACAGAAGGGTTGATGTTGGAAGGGACCTCATAGATTTTTCTAGTCCAGCCTCCATGTTCAAAACAGAGCCAGCTAAAAGAGGTTGCTTGGGACTATGTCCTGCCAGATTTTCAATATCTCCAAGGATGGAAACTCCACAGTCTCTCTGGAAGCCTCTTTCCGTGTTTGATCATCTTCATATTAGAAAAATAACAACAGCAAAATAACTGCTTACATTTAAATGGAATTTCTTGTATTTCACCATATGGATTGCTGCTTGTCTTTTCACTGGCTGCTCTTGAGAAGAGTCTGGCTTAGTTTTCTTTACTCACCTCATCACGTATTTACACACACTGATCAGCTCTACCTCGAGTCCCTCAAGCTGCCTTTTGTCCAGGGGGCAGTCAGAGCTCTCTGACTCTCCTTGTTTGAGAGGTTCTCCATTTCCTTAATCCTAGCCCCTTGCTGGACCTGTTCCTGGAAATCCGTATCTCTCTTGTACTAGGAAGCCCAGAACTGGACCCAGCACTCCAGATATGGCCTCACCAGGGCTGAGCTGAGGGAATGTATCACCTCCCACAACCTGCTAGCAACACTCTGTTTAATTCAGGATGCTGTTGGCCTTTTAGCAAAGGTGCATTTCTGGCTCCTGGTAAATTTATCCATCAGGACCTTTTCTGCAGATCTGCTTTCCAGCTGCCTGGTCTTTACTCTGTACTGGTGCATGGGATTATTTATCCTCAGGTGCTGGAGAACTTTGCATTTCCCTGTGAACTTCATGAGATTCCTCTCTGTCCATTTCTCTTGCCTCTCAAGGTCTGGCAGCACAACGGCAGCACAACCATCTGGTCTATCAACCACCCTTACCAGTTCCATATAAACTGCAAGCTTGCTGAGGGCAGTGTGCTTTATGATCCAGGTAATTAATGAAGAGGCTAAAAGTTATTAGCCCCAAGGCTGATCAGCCTAGGGCACAGCACTAGTGCCTGGTGCCCATCTAGAATTTGAGTTGCTGACAGCCCTCTTGAGCCCACCAGTTTGACCAGTTTTCCAGTCTCCTCACAGTCCATGCATATAGCCTGTACTTCATCAATTTGTCTGAAGATTCTAAGGGAGACACTGAAAGCCCTACAGACAAGTGACTTTCCTCCTTTTTAAAAAATATATCCTTTCACAAAAGGGAAAGTCTGTTTTTTATAAAGTAGGAAAAATCCACTCGGGTAGTAAGAAAGAAGTATTCAGACTCTGAATGAGCTAAGAGTGCTACATTCCTTATGATTATGTAAGGACAAATTGTGTGGGGTGGTTGCAAGACCACTTGGTGATGATCTAAAATTTTGTACTGTAAGTGATTTCAGGATTTTTAACCTGCAAGGCCTGTTCTCTGACTCACTCACTCCACATACTTAGATGGATCAGAGTCCCTACCAGCTTAGACCAACATTGCAAATGTAGCAGAGCGGGACCCAGTGGTTTCACCTGCTGGGTCCCAGCTACTGCCCTGATTCCTACATGTAGTGAGTCCACTTCAGGCTTAGGCCTTCTGCAGGTGATACATGTTGATGATGTCTCTTTTGGCCCATGGTTACTGTCTTAGGTATCTTGTGCTTTATGTAATAGATCGTTGGCATAAGACACCAATGGCTTTGTTAATTATGTAGCCCCAGCTGGAAGTCTGACTTTCTCCATTCCTAGGGACAAACGTAAAATTCCTCTGTGGTTTCTGTAACTCTTTGGTCAAAAAGCATAAAGTTAACAAAATTTATGTACTGAAGTCAATCTACTGCTTTCTTTTCCAGCTCACATCAGGTTAGTCTAGTCAGGGCTGGGTTCATGCAGTTGTTTGCTTGGGTGGCACTTTTTGGGTACACAATACTCCGTAACAGTTTGTATACCAGAATGGGCAGCTGCTGTGCCTGTAGTGTCTTTAGGTACAGAGTGATAAATTCTGAAAGGTTGTCTTCCAGAATCAGATCCTTACCACAAGATTCATGTGGCAGAGATGGTAAAGTAGGAAATAAGACATGGATGGATTCAATGATACTACCATGCATGCACCTGAAATACTGCAGCATTGTTGCCATCTTTCCTCTAACAATCAGGATTGTAGTCTTCCGGTTTTTCTCTTGCCTTTTTGTTTTTAAGCCATGATTTTGCTACCAGCATGCTGGGTCCAACACCTTGGCCCATGCCCCCTTCATGTTGCCTCTGTTTCTGTATCTGTAAGTTGGATATAATGATGACTTCTGCTTCTATGAAGTCCTTCAAGATCTGTGTGTTAAGAAGTGTTATTTGAACACTAGGTGTTATTAATAACATTTTTAGTGTTTTAGACACCAAAGCATGACATACTCTGTTTTAAATTATTTCATGTTGTAGTTTGTTAGTAGTACACACTTCAGATGAATTTTGGTCTTACTCAGTAACTACCTAAGGCACTTAAAATATGATAGTGGGTGAACATGTCTAGGAAAAGAACTTAGGACTGCTAATTATGGTTATTGTCTTAAGGTGGCAACGTGACCAGGCAGGCTGAATATTTATAGTCTGAATCTTGAGTTAGCAAAACATTCTCTTAAATGAAAAAAACTGGAAAAGTAAGGTTAATTATTTCTGTTAAATAAGGAAGCCCATAACAAGCTTTTTATGAGTTTATACAGTTGCATCATTGGGAGTTTTTTAAGACACAGTAGAATATTACTGTATGACTGAGCCATTAATCCGACATTGTACAATAATATCTTACATCTGTCTTTTATGACCAATTGAATTTAGAATTATACTTTGTTTTGCAGGTAAGACAAAAGTAGCTTTTGGATTTGCATTTTAAGAGCTTGTTCATAAACTTTTAGCCTGGTGTTCTTTCTGTTCCACACACTGTTTTTTTGTAAGAATACAATGTCTTGCAGATACCTGGCATTTAATTTAAAGAAACCTGATCTTTGTTCCAGTGGTTGTGCTTTAGCTTAGAAAAGGTGGGGAAGAAACAGCCCACCAAGCTAAAAAAATGAAAATGTTGTTGGCATTTAATAGCAGGGAGAGAGTGACTTGTAGAGGGTGGAGTTTTGCCGAGGAGAACCGGCACATTGTTGGCTTTTGCCACATGTGCAAGGATCAATTGCAGGGTGGGAGAGAGAGGAAAGCGGGGGCAGAGCAGAGCTGGCTTAGAGTCTCTGAGAAGGAGCCTCCTCTGTGAAGGAATGCTGCCACGGACCATTAGCAGACCTTGAAAGGCAGGCAGGGGAAAGTAATGTTGGTTCCTCCCCCTCCCCCCCCGCAATTCTAGGTTCTACATCTTAGATGCAACATCTGCATCAAGAGATAAGAGTTCTTATTGGCAGTACAGATGAAGTATTTGTAAAGAAGGGTGATTTCCCAGTGGATGTCACTTCTTGCTGTAGAAGGTGGGACTCTGGGAAACAAAGTAGTTTGGGTGGAGGTCAGATGCTGGAGGTGTAATTTTTAAAAGTTGGGAAATATTGTTTTTGATTAATAGGGAGGAATTGGTGTGCATATACACATGTGAAACCATTTTTATTTGTCAGGCCTGGTAGCATCTTCCTTTTACACTTAAAGCTGAGATGCCATTGGAAATGTAACCAGGGATTTGGATATCTTAGAGGTATTAGGAGAAGTAATTAGTTCATAAAACATTCTGAAGATGAAAGTTCCTTTGTAAATCCTACTTTCATTGTTATCTTCACCGAGAACGCTGCTGCTGAAATTCCTATTCAGTTTGACAGTCAGATGTTCAACTGCTATAGATTAGCACAGCTACATACTTTCCAATAGAGCTAATTTTGATTTGCATCTGTAGAAGGTCTGGCTTCCTTGATTTAATGATGCTACTAACTTCCTTTGTAGGATTGCTGTTTAGAGGCTTCCTCTTGCATTTATAGCCAAATAATTTGTTTTCTTAGTGATACACATAAAAATGTATGGGCCAAATTCTGCCTTTATGTTACCTCACTGTGAATCACAGTCATTGTATTGCTGTCAGTAAATTTTATCTGCTATGCAGCTGTGTAGCTGAAAAGAGAGCTCAGTACTGTTTGTCTGTAGAATTTCCAGTGTGGGTTTCTGCAAATATTTTTGCTTTGTAACCAGTTAAAGTTTGCACATCAATGTAGTAACCCTGACTACGGTAGAGCTATGTGTGTTTACACCTATTTGCACCGAACTTGTTTAAAGATTCTTGATGTTATTTTATAAACTTAATTATTAGGTTTTATAACTAGAAATGTGATAAATTAAGATGTTGTAAGTGGGAGCTCTAGCTTCTTTAAGGGAACAATATGATTAAACTCACTGGTATAAATTGTATTGTCTTCTGTATGTAAGAGAAAGAGACATTTTTTTCCGACAGTTCATATTCAACATAATTTTCCACTAAGGAGACTGCAGCAGCTTGCCAGAGTTGTCACACGCCTTGATGTCTTTGAACTTCTTCCTTGGAAGCTGCTGAAATCCGTCATGCAACTGCTCCACTTGGGCATAATCCAGGAAGAGCTTTCTCCAGCTGCTTTGGTTTATTATGTATCGGGTCCCAGAATCTGAGATCACAAGTCAAGCAAAAAGGCTAAATGTAGATGCATACAGAACAGCCAATGCTCTCTTATTCCATTTTCCTGAGCTCCCCAATGTGTTTTCAATGTTAACATTCCCCAAGTTGCTTTCAAAACCTCTGGGATTTTGGATGTTGATGGTAACAGGCCAACAAATGTCACGCTGCATTTATGGGACAAAAGAAAAGAAAGCAGAAAAAACCTCCTTTCCCTCTATATTCACTGTATGCAAAGAGGGGCCCATTCCACATATCCTCCCTCAGAAGCTAGAAATGAAGTGCTAAAGCTAAAATCTTGGGAATTAGGAAAAGAGGAAAGTGGAAGGCTGAGGTTCAAAACAGTGAGATACACAACTTTGATTCTGTAAGACTAACCCTGCTATAGCTTTTGGTCATATGTGTCCATTTGTATGCTTTGGGTAGTTTTCTGTTTTGCAAATTCAGGGCACTTAAGCTTATTGACAATTCTTTATGGGAGAGAATCTCCTTCTTTTGATTTGATAAGAAAAGCGGTAACTTATTCCAACAGCAGAGCTGTCAGGTAAAGAAATACAGCTGAGGTAAATAAGTTTTATCCTGTTGCTGTAGGCAAGGCATGGTGGCTATAAGTCTTCAGTCCCCTGCTGGCAATGCAGCGGTCATTGTCTGCCAGTTTACAGCATCTTCCACTCATTGGTACTCAGGTTTGCCTCAGCTTTGCCATCTGAGATAGAGGTTAGTTAGTCTGGATTTTCTTTCTTTCTCTCTATCCCTGTCTCTCCCTCTTCACCTGTCCCCTGCTTTGCAATGGTGTGTTGTAGGATTAGCCAGGTGAAAAACAAATTGTTGTGAGGAATGGGATTTGTTCTTCATTGCATCAGAAATTAAAGTCAGAGGTAGTACAGAGTAATGGAAAAGCTAAGGTTGGGAGGGCAATGCCTGGGTGTGGGCATCCCAAAAGGTAAACACAGCAGGTAAAGGCTCTACAAACACATGTTTTGGTGGCTTGCAGGTGAGCAGCCTACCAAGACCCCACCACATCTACCTGCAATTTCAGAGGACACCCAGCTACACAGGAAAATAACTGTTGACAAATCCCAGTGACTTGCAGAGGTGGGGGAGGATGGTGGCACTGATCACTGTCAGCTCCAGAAGAGTACGAAAGGGTGCATAAGGAGGCCTTGATGTCCTTTGTCTTCCCTGGCATCACAATGGATCCTGGCCCTAATGGCTGGAGACAAACATTGCTGTGCCCAACAGCTGGATGAACTTCTTGGCATTGCCAGCATTCTGGTGTTTCTGAGTGTGAGAGAGTGAAAACTGCTTCATTTCAGTTTTTCTAGTAATAAAAATAGATCTTCCCCTCCGATGATGTTGATATTGTGTTGCAGCAGTATTTCCTACAAGATGAGTACCATCAGGAATAGAAGATATCAGGATTACAGATCTCCGGGACTTCAGCCTTGTCCATCTAAGTGTTTAGGCAGATGCCTTCTTTTGCAGAAGTGAATAATTTGAATTAATTAAAAGATTCTTAAGCACTTTCCTGAAATGTGTTCTGCAGGGTCAAATACACTTTCTCCCTGGAGCTCAGATTTATTTATTTTTTTTGGGGGGTGTGTGTAATTTTATTCTGCCTTTTATGATTTAAGAACAACGTTTGAAAAACAGCTGCTGTGAAGACCTGAAGATCCTCTATAATTCACATGTTCTAAACCCAGCAATCCTGGGCTACTTACATTCTTTTCCAAAGCAGGAGGAGGAAAGGACATGCAAAAATCTTTAAGATGCTATTTAAAAAAAGACTTCAGAGCAAGAGGGAAAGTTTTATCCTTTCATAGCTCAGGAAAAATATGCCAGATTTATGCAGACAATCAAACATCTTCTCCACACTTTTTTTTTTTCCTTCTGTTTTGTTTTAAGAGATCAAAATATGATGGCTTCTTTTGGTAACATCTAAAGCTTTAAAACTTGAAAAGCTATTGTCGTGTATTGTATGTACCATGGGGAAGCTTAGGAGAGTTAGCTGTAAATAGTGTATGTATATTTTATATGAGATGTTGTGCTGTTTAGTTAGATAATAAAGTCAGTGCTTGTACTTTTCAGTGCATGATATTTTAAATGTAACTGACAGAAGGGACTAGTCGTGTAATTCTTGCAAAAAATCCTGTCTTTGTTGACTGGTTTGGAAAGCTTCATATCTAGTGATTTATTTTTTAAAAAACTTTTTGTATAATAAGTGAAGTAGGTCTGTCTTTGAACAAATACCCCGTTTGAGAATGGTGGTATTTTCATAGAATCATAGAATGGTTTGGGTTAGTAGGGACCTTGAAGACCATCTAGTTCCAACCTACCTACCATGGGCAAGGTCACCTTCCACTAGACCAGGTTCTTCAGAGTCCCATCCAACCTGGCCTTGAATGCTTCCAGGGAGGGGGCAGCCACAACTCCCCTGGGCAACCTGTTATGGTATCTCACCACCCTTACACTGAATAATTTCTTCCTATTGTCTAATATAACAGACACAGTTGGATTTCTGGGCTGCAAGTGCACATTGCCGACTCATGTTGATTTTTTCATTGACCCACACCCCTGGGTCCTTCTCCTCAAGGCTCTTCTCAATCCATTCTCCGCCCACCCTGTATTTGTGCTTGGGATTGTCCTGACCTAGGGGAAAGACTTTGCACTTGGCTTGGTTGAACTTCATACAGTTTGCATGAGCCCACTTCTCAAGCCTGTCAAGGTTCTCTGGATGGCATCCCTTCCCTCCAGCCTGTCAATTGCACCACACAGCTTGGTGTCATCAGCAAACTTACTGAGGGTGCTCTCAGTTCCACTGTCTATGTTGCTGACAAAGATGTCAAACAGCACCAGTTTCAGTACCAACCCATGAGGAATGTCACTTGTCACTGGTCTCCATCTGGACATTGAGCTGTTCATCATTACTCTCTGAGTGTGACCACCCAGCCAATTCCTTATCTACCAAGTAGTCCATCCATCAAATACATATCCTTCCAGTTTTGAGACCAGCACATCAGGCAGGATGGCGTCAAATGCTTTGCACAAGTCCAGGTAGATGATGTCAGTTGCTCTTCTCTTGTCCACTGACGTGTGACCCCATCATAAAAGGCCACCAAATTTGTCAGGCATGATTTGCCCTTGGTGAAGCTGTGTTGGTTGCCACCAACCCCCTCCCTGTTTTCCATGTGCCTTAGCAGAGTCTTCAGGAGGATCTGCTCCATGATCTTGCCAGGCACAGAGGTGAAACTGACTGGCCTGTAGTTCCCTGGATATTCTTCTGTTTTGGAAAATCTGGGTTATGTTTCCTCTTTTCCAGTCAGTGGGAACTTTACCAGACTGCCATGACTTTTCAAGTATGATGGAGAGTGGAGTTGCAATTTCATCTGCCAGCTCCCTTAGGAGCTGCGGATGGATCTTCTCAGGTCCCATAGACCTGTGCATTTTCAGGTTCTTTAGATGGTCTCAGACCTGTTCCTCCCCTACAGTGGGTGAATCTTCCTTTTTCCTGTCTCTGCCTTTGCATTCTGTGACTTGGTTGGTGGCTGTATGAAGGAGTTTTTCTGGCTATATACGGGGTTTTTTTATGGGACATCTCACCATCCTAGTTTGACCTGCTAACTACTGCAATCCTCCTGTGTGAAGGAGTCTGCATGTAAATTACCTTTCTCTGTGTTCTAGTTTTTTAAGGACTGGGCAATACTGGCTCAGAATGAAAATGAACGGGACATGATCAGAGGTGGAAGAGAGAGGGTTAGTGACTGTAGGTGGTATAAGAACCACTTCATGGGCATGTTCTCCAGTAGTCAGGGGATAGATCTGGGCTTAATTCTGGCAATGAAATATAGGCAGAGAAGCCTAAAGAACAGTAGGACTGAACAAGTCCATTTTATATCTTCCTGAAAGAGAGAGCTGCAAAACATTATAGTGCTAGTCTTGGCTCTGGTGAAATCAATGGGAATTTTCCCATTAGCTTCCTTAGAACCAGGTTTTGTCCCTTCTGTGTATTTATCTGATAATATTTTCTGAGATGTATATATCCACACTTACAGGCCCATATATGTAGCTGATACACTGCTAAATACCTTTTCTCACTTACTTTGTGTCATTAAAGGATTGCCTAGCATTTGGAAATTTGAATGTCACTGAAGATAGACTTCCTCATTTATTGCACCTTGGATAGACTGCAATTTTATCTACTTGACAGTTAGGATCAAGAGCAGTAGTGGGCGTTTGAATGCAGCAGGTAAAAAACCAAACCCAAACCCCATTTACCAGTTGAGTCATCCCCTAATTGTCCAGTGCACTTCTCACAGTGAGAGTGCAACATTTTTTGTTGTTATTGTTGTTATCACAGTTGTTCAGCTCCTTTTGTTACAAGTATTTTTTTCTGTTTATGGAGTTGAATTCTTGTCATGTAACTAATATCTCTGAAGCCCATATGGCAATGTAGATGTGCTAGCTACTGCTTTTTTTCCCCTGTTTTACTTTACAAGATAAAGGCGACCCCCCTCATCTCTTTGCATACTAGGCTCAAAACATGTTCTGTGCTCAAATGTGTTTATTTTTTTAAAACGTTTTACATCTATGAGAAATGGCAGAAGCACAGGTCCTGAACATGTGAATACCCACATTTTCCCTAAATTTGCTGCTGATAGACTATTGCATCTTAGACAGTTTTCAGTTTTCTGTCATGATTCCATGCTTTGTAGAAACGGCTTCAGACGTATGAGACACCTAGGGTTCTAGAAACACTATTACTATTTATGTATAGATATTTATACAAACATTTAAATGTATAGAGACAGAGTGTGCACCAGTCATAGAGTTTTATCTTCTGATGTCATTTTCTTAAATTTAAAACTAGTATATATTATTATTGAATTTCATTGTTAGAGGATTTTCTTATGCTCTTTCAGTTTTGAACATACATTATTTGGAGAGCTGTTTTTTTCTTCATTCATCCCTTATTATGTAATCAGAACTCAGATCTTCTCCTGTGCACTAAACCAATCCATGGGGTGGTTAATGTGTTTTAGCTGTTAGGTTTGTTTTCTAAATAATTTTTTCTTTTGAGTGTTGCTGCACCTCCAGACTTCAGCTGAAGGGTTCCAATGCAAAAACAAAAGCCATTTTTATGGTTGGCTTGTTAATATTTCTCTGCATAGAGGCTCCTGAGAGCAGGCATTTTGGACCTATTTTTCTGTATTTTCAAATACTTGAGGATGCATCTCTGAATATTTTCTTCCCAGTTCTGCAATGACGGCTTTGAATTACGAGGATTAAAAGCTAACTGCAAGTATCTTATTTACTATTCCTTGCTGTATTTGATAAAGTTGGTTTATTTTTGCCTGATCTTGGGCACTGCTTTTATTTGTCTGTATGCAACCAAGCCATTTCTACCATGTGGTTGACAGAATAACTTAAAGGTGCTGTCAATTAAGACAGTTGTTTCCAGAGAGATATTCCTTTGTCGTTGTCCTTGCTGATGAGATAGTCTTTGGGGGTGGAAGTTCTCCCTGTCCTCAGTGTGACTAGCTGCAAGAAAAGGACCATCGTATTTATGCATTTAGATTAGCAAAGTTCTTGGTGTATATGTGATGCCATTATTCCATCTGTAATGTATTTGTGATGTAAAATCATGTTAGGAAATCAGAAAGACTGAAGAGCTGCTGCACAGAAGCAATGAGCAAAGCCCTGGGGATGAGGCTTTGGAAGCTCTGGCTTTCTGCCCTTTCAGCTTTCTTTAGGTAACAATAGAAAATGAAGCTCATGTTTCCTGACCACTTGGGGACCCAGGAAACAGTCCATTATCAAGGGATAGGACTGGAGTGAACAAAAAAAAAAATATTTTAGCTGAAACCAGTTGTAGTCAGTACTTATTCTTTTTTGGCCTAATATTAAAGGCATGGTCCTGTACATAAAATTTGCTTGTCTTATAGGTAAAAAACCCCCACGTTTCATGTCTGTCTTAATGGATAATGCTCAGCTCCTTGGCTTGCAAAAATGTTATGCAAAATATTTCCTGTTTTCTGACTAGCTCTAGTTTTGAGCTTGGAGAAAGCTTTTGGCACTTCTCATCTGAGGAATTCAAACAGCTTCCCAGCATGCTTTTATGACCTGCTTAATACACAGGGACTTGGAAGCAAAAGTGGATGTAAACCAGGTTTTAGGAAACGTGACTTTACTTTTTTTTTTTTTTCCCTGCTTAGTTTGCCTGAATTTCAACAATTGATATACCTCCCAGAGTTTGTCACTACATACATCTTGTGTTGACTGCTGTTGGTGGTAGCACACTCTTAATTTCAAACAGCTGTTTTGGGGTATCTCCAGTCCAACTCTCAAAAAAATAAGGGATATTCCCTCCCACCATATAATTTTGAAAAGAAGACACCTAACTACTGAATGTGTCTGGGCTATGCTATGTGGGCATATGTGCACTCTTATAGAGTTCAGTATCTTGTCTTCTATCACTAAAAAGCTGTTTTTTTCTGATACAGTAATTCTAGCCCCACTTGAATCTGAAGTACAGAAAATCTCAGTCTCATAAGAAACAAAGGTTTGCAGTATTTCTGTGTTGATTTCTAGAAGACAAAGATGCTGAGATTGTGTTCTGTTAAGCTTTTAGATGCATATTGAGGAAAATAGGAACCTTCAGGCTTGCATCTGACCAATAGTCCACTCATTACAGTGTGCTTCCATGGTGGGGTAAGAACCAGGTGTTTTGGTGGCAATTTCAGAAACTCCCAGAGTGTCAGTTGCTGCATAGCTCTGCCCATAACAGACTACATCTCTCTTGCTTGTGAGTGATGGATGGTGTAAACCACAGGACTTCACTTACTCATACTGGTTTTAACATCTGTGCCTCAGTAATATTGTGGCAATGTGCTTTGCAAAATAGTGAAGTATTTTCTTTTGCTTGCTGTACTGTCTGGGTGCTTTGCCACACCAAACCAAACATGCAGTTCCTCCCCATGTAAGACTTGCAGATGTGACTCACTGAAATGCCTTTAGCTGTGGTGAACCAGAGGTGAGGTGTGAGGCTACCCATGCTGTTCAGAAAGCCAGAGAAAATAAGCTATTAAAAGCTTTCTAGGATAAGCATGAATCCCAGGCTGAAATTAAGATCTGGAAACAAACTAGAGAATTTAAAATAGAAAATGATAGAAGGCAGAAGTAGCACAGGCCACAGCAAGGGATAGAGTACAGATTTCTGTGCACTAGCTGATTGCAGGTTAGTCTTTTTGTGTTATTTTCTAACTTTATTACACAGCTGAATTTCTGAGCCTGAGTGGCCAGTTAGAGTTGATGCATGGATCCTGGATCTGGCATATTCGACTTTACCCATCACTCCTGAATTTGGACCCTTGAATCCTTCAGAAGAGCTTTGATTTGTAAGGATGACTGCTGCAAAGAGGCTATCTCTCCTCCTGCAGAAACTGCCCCCCATGTGGCTTGCCACGTGCTGAAGTTCTGTGCCTTGTGATGGCTAAAATGGGAACAGGTGGGGAGTGTCTTTCACCTAACCTGTTGAATCTATTGCTGAAACATGCTGTGAGAGCCCTTTGCAGACATACAGGCACACTGAGGTCACAGGCTAGCCCTGTGAGATGCTTTGACCTTTATGGCAGGTTATCATCATTCTGCCCCATTTCAATCTTTATTATCACCACTCTTTATGATTTTAATTATATATTATTAGGGCTGCAGCTCTCATAAAAATGCAAGCACCCACACCAGGCTGTGCTTTCACTTGGAAAGGCTGACACAAGGTGTCTGAAAACAAATGGCTCCTCTCATCCCTGCCAGGCTAGGTGATGTCCTGAAGGCCTGGGGATCAGGCTAAATGCAATTGTTAAAATTTAGTGCTTTTGTGACAGTGACAGACATGATGAATTATGAAGAATCAATGAAACGAGCAGAGAGATTTTCCAAAAGTTCTTAGGACATGTATGGGCTAAAGCTTTGACATGATTTCAGAAATCAGTGATGAAAGCATTGCAAAGGAGGCAGATTTCTGCTCTTGGGAATAATTTTCAGCTGTGTGTGAGTAGTTGTAAACAAATCTTGGAAGTTAGAGAAGATTACTATTCAAGAGTAAGATAACTGAGTGACACATTTGAAATTACAACTCATATCAGAAATTATAATCCATGTTCCTGCCCAGTAAGGGGCCTCTGGGACTCATAAAACTCTTTTCTGTATGTTGCATGAGCAAAAACATGAATTAGCTGTGTTGGTGGAAGAAGTTTGTATTACAAGATACTTTAAAATAGTGAGTGTGGAATTTTCCTTTTTTTGCTTC
Organism: Chaetura pelagica; assembly: GCF_000747805.2. Taxonomy (NCBI): domain Eukaryota; kingdom Metazoa; phylum Chordata; class Aves; order Apodiformes; family Apodidae; genus Chaetura; species Chaetura pelagica. The sequence continues at coordinate 4,968,434 of NW_009954185.1, read as the reverse complement.
TTGAACCTGAGATACTGCTATTCATAGTGGATTAGCATCTTCCCTTTGTAACTTTGTAATAGTGCAGTGGGAGAGAGAAGTTTTGTGGGGGTTTGTTTGTTTCAGTAGCTCCCCTTATTGCCTTCCAAAAATTCTTAGTGGTGAGTTCTAAAAGAGCTGGGGCTTTCAGATGAACACTGCTATGTAAGATTTGTTGTAAAATTGCTGGCACAGGCAACATTTCAAACTCCTTCAAGATGAAAACTTTAAAACCTCTTATTTTTGTGTTGATTCATCCCAAGAGGCTTCTCTACTGGGATATACATTTTTGCCAGTGTATTTTGGTTATTAAAATGCTGATAGTTTTCTAAACTCATTGTAGTCTGCTGTAGAAATGCTAGGCTGGAGTTAGTAAAACATGGGGCTTGCAGCTGCCTTATTTCTGGCCACTAGAAATCCCACTCCTTCTACCTTTGTTTTTCATGCAACTCCTTATCTATGGATCGGATTTACTTGCCTTAATTTCAGCTTTCGAGCATCCAGTCTAAGCTAGTCATCTGTACTCTCTTTGTGTTAAAGGAAAGAAAGCACCTCCGGATAGTGATGTTTTTTCTCAGAAAGGTGAGATAAATCAGCTATTGGAGATGGATATCCCTTCCCATTGAGAACAGAGGGATCCTAGAGAGAGAATTCAGATCAGATGCCTATCTTTAGATGGCTGAAGTTGAGCAGGTTGTTCACTACTTATCCTACTTGTTTTTGAATCAGACTTTCTAGCTATGCACTGCCAACATGGGATGCAGTTCTTCTAACTCAATACACCTCAGCATGTCATGGATACAGAGTGAAGCTTCAGGTAGTTCTGCAAAGGCTGGCTGGGCTTATGAAGCAGATGGGGAGATGAACTGTGAAAAAACAGCTTACATGAGGAAGGGGAAGATGATCCCATTACTGTACCACTGCTTTTGGGAAATGCATGTTCAGCTCCACCATGCAGTTTCAAACCAATCTGGGTCTCATCTCTGATCACCATATCATTGGCCAGACAGACAATAATATTTTTCCTCTCTGATAGGAGTGTTTAAGAGTTAAGATTCTGAGGTGCCAAGAGCCCACAAAACGGGGAAGAGCATAAATAGCTGGAGAGGCCAAAGTAGGAGTACTGCAAGTGGGCAGGAGCTGTGTGTCACTAGCTCAGACTTTCAGATGCTTTGTAAAACCATCACACCCTTACAGAAACAGGAACCTCCCCAACTCATTTATAGTGCACAGCTACAACAGCTAGAGTTGGCTAACAGGGAAATTAGGAAAAGATGACTTTGAGGATGCCCATGATAGGAGGCAGCTGCTCTGGACAGCAGGTTGCATGTAGCACTTTGCATCAGATCTCCATAGGCAGATAGCTCCCTGGCTGTCACCCCTCAATGCCTCTGCTGATCCAACACCCAGAGATCACGGCATGTGCCACAGATGAGCATATGAGTCTGAGAATTGCTGCACAAGTGATTTATTTTTCTCAGTGGAGAAATAAACACAGACTTTTCTTCTTAAGAATATAATAAGATCAGAGTACATAGAAAAATAAGTGTGTATGGAAAGATTACTGCTGTTCACTCATTGTTGGAAGATTATCAGCCCTGTATCCCACGGCATTATACAGTAGAAAAAAATCTTCACACATTACCTTTTCATGTATTCTTTTTATCATCAGAACCTCTGTAAGCCAACAAAGATGCTGGAAACAGATACAGCTTCTTTACAGCTTCTATGTATTATTCTGTAGTTAAAGGAAATAGAGAAGAAAAAAGGTGAAAAACAAGGAATGTATTAAGGCCTGCTCCTTCATTTTTGTTAACAGTAAAGCAGGAGTAACTGCCCTGCAGAATATGAAAAAAAAACCCCAGAAATCTACCATTTTGTAGTATCCAGTAATGTCTTTTATTGATCTGTACGTAACTTACGTGGATCCTGAAAGGTGACAATAAACATGTGGTTTGTGGGGGAACACTTGCAAAAGGTTAAAGAATGCTGAAAAATTAAAGAAAAGGCTGGAACTCAGACCATTTAAAGGTGGATTTCTAAAACCAATATAATGTGAGATAAACACCCATCTTCACACTAAATAATTGTGGATTATAAATATACCAGAAGTTTCCATTAAGAAATTATTAAATTCACTATTAAATGTAATGTGAGAGCAATAAATATCTAACGTAACTGGCAAGAGTAGTATATAAAAATGCTCTCTCCAAATTTCTAGATTACATTAGTAATAGCATATTAGGCACGATAGCAGCTCTTTCTTTATAATTAAAATACGTAAGTAATGTTAAGTGATGTTGATGTCTGCAGGATGTAATAATTTTTTTATTTGCATATTCTCTGTACTACCGGGAGATAGAACGGCAGTGAGCCTTTATGGGAAGGGACAGCAAACCCATAGCAATGGGTAAAAATACCACTAGATGTCACTACTGACCTGGCAAAATAGATGCTGCTGCCAAGCCTCTATACAACAAGCTATTAATTTATAATAAAAGCTATCTGACAGCTTTATTCTGATGAATTATGGGAATCCAAAGCATAATTCCAAGTCTTTGGTTTATAAATTGTCATTGATTTTAATGTTCTTTGTAAAGTTGTGGCACGCAACAAATTTTCCTGCCAAAAGCTGTTAAATAAATAGTCATCCTTTGCTCCGAATAGTACATTGAACTTGTTAGAGTGATGAGCAGAACGAATTGATGGTTATCCATAAACCATTTATGACAGAATGCACAGCAGCAATTCAAACAATTATCGAATGCATTTATTATAGTTTTTTTAAGTGCTCAACTGAACCTGGAGGAACAGGCACAGGTAATAGAGAGCAAGTCCACATTGTTCTTTGCCTGACACTTTGTCTTGAGTGACACACGACTGGGGCTGCTGCAGAATTTCTGAGCAGCACATCTGCCTCCTCCCTGGAATTGTCTTATTTCCCAGCACAGGACATCTGGCACTGTAAAAGTATATTTTGCACCCTCTCGAGACAGATAGTTATTGTAAAGACAACTTATTTTCCTTTCTAAACATTGACTACTAACTCTTGTATTTTTTAAAAAGCTTACAAAATAGATTGAATATTTCAAATTAATTTTAAACTCAAATTTCTGTATTTTGGATAGAATTATCTGTAGAGCCAAAGATGTGAAAAACGTACTTTTTCTCCTGTGCGTGTCCATCATTAAACTCAACAACCATACAGAATTACCTTTGGGGAAAAAAGACACCAACAAATCACCAGAAAACACATTTCCAAGTCCTTGCCCTCTATCTATATCTGAAATGAGACCAAATTTCTCTTAGCAATTCAAAGAGCTAACAAAGTGTGCAAGCAGCTTGGACATGGAGGGACCGAAAGACAGTTTTAAACACAAAAATCAGGTTGCTTATATGATACTGCTAACCAAAAATAGAAAGTGAAGGTGCTAGAAATCTTGCAAGTAAGCCTGGTAAATTTTGCAGCACCATTTTGTAGAGACAGGGACAGATCCCCAGATTATATAAATTGATACAGCTCAGACTTTGGGGAAAAAAATGGCTTTCAGCAGCTGAACACAAGGAACTAAGGATGCTTTATCATTTCACTGAAGCTGCATGTACACATCCTGCTATGTTTGATTAAAGGAACCGTAACCTTAAACTTTGAAATTTACATGTCTCTGTGTTCTGAAATAGTGGCAAAGTTTCAGTTTGTATGTGGAAAACCAGATGAAGCAAAGTTCCTGCCTGATAGTTTTGCTTTTTTGCAAAACCATAACTGAACAAGGAATTTTCTGCACTCTACTTATTGGCAGAACTGACTTTTACAGATACGCAACATCAGGCTTAAATTTGAATGTAGTTTGTCCAAAAGGCTGCCACAGTGTGAGTAATGTGTGCCTACTTTTATTTTTTTTTTAATTATAACAAAAAAAGTGGGAACAAAAATAAAGAAACAATTAGAAAGTTTTTATAAAGCTGACTCCTACTGACAGCTTTTCTGGAAGCATTGTGGTCTGACATATAAATACTGTGTTTACCAACATTTCAAAATGCAGCCTATAATCCGTGTACACTTGTTATTTTAATAATGCTTTTTACTGCAAGCTACAAACAGACAAATCTCTGAATACAGGCTGCACAATGCGGCCATTAGGTATGGACAGATGCTGACACACTTCAAAAGCTTTTAGTTCTACAAATTCAAAATACATTTGGATTTCAGTTCTGTCAAACTACAGCAGTGAGGGAGAAAGATTTGTCAGTATACATTTATGCCAATTTTTAGTGTATGGGAGGGAGGTTTTGGAAAATATGTATTAAACCAGAAGTTTTTTGAATGTACTGTTACTAAAAATTGCTTGCCTTTTCCTCGTGTGAATCCTAGTTCTAGCCCATGATGGGTACCTCTGGGTGCTGGAAGGTGCTGCAGTGCTGGGAAAAGGGAGATACTTTGTTGTTTTGGGAAAAGGGGGAAAGTTTGCACTAATGCTGAATACTTTGCCAGTAATTTCTCTGCACTCGGGCTTGCAAAGAGGGGAGGTTTGTACAAACCCTTTCTAAAATCCCTGCAGGAAAATACAGCTGATTCTCCAAGTTTAACATCTGAAAACTAAATAAATAGAACCTTCAAATCCTTAGACATCTAACCAGTGTTAGCAAAATAAACAAAGTCCACAAAGCAGACAGGTTGAGTGAGACATGATTTCTAGAATCCGAGTCTCTGAGGAGTACTTGGAAGTATTAGATCTCACTTCAATGTGCAGCTTTTAAAGGAAACGGCTGGGGCAAGATCGGCTGGTGGTGTAAATCATCCTTGTTTCTTACAAACTAGTAGAGCTAGAATTATTTACTCCAGCCAAAGCTCTGGTTCTCTTGAATATAGTCAGAATTGTCTGTAAGTCTTTCAAGTTCAGGGAAAAAAAAAAAAGAAAAAAGAAAAACAAAAAATCCTTCTATACGTGTTTTTTCATTATATGTGGAAAAAAATATTTAAAAAAAAGACTGTCTAACCCCCCAAAAAAAACCTGAAAAAAATGTTTCATGCAATTTTTATGGGACCTCTGAGGACCTTGAATTTTTAAGTGATCTTTTTTGATGATTTTAGACAGACCATTAAGCTGAGGATAAAAGTCCCTCTGTTCAATATCTGGATACATTAAGCATTAAGCTTAAAATTTACAGCTTTCATTTTGACAAGGAAAATGGCACGTTTGGTCTCAAGTGCTACCTTGAACTGTTTTTCAACAGTGAGACAGGTTGTCAGTCCGAGGGGAGGAGGTCTGTACACCACTGGCAGCTGCTGCTGCTCTTGCTGTGTGTACATGCAGGGATAGAAAGATGCGGCACTGCTGCTGATCAAGAGCTGCAAATCAAGAATGCTTTGTTTTTTTTAAAGAAAGAAAATAAAATTATGTTGATCCAGGGGAAGGCAGAAAGAAAATGAGGTGTCATTTCTGACTGCAAAATGAGTGCTTCATCCAGATATTTCAAAGAATCAAAGACAGAGAAAGGAGGAAAATATAGAATCGTATTTCTGAGAAAGCTTTGACGATTTGAATAACAAGGAGTTTTGACTTCCAGCTTCCCTGATGCTGTTACTCCAAAATTACTTACTCTTCCCAACATCCACAAGGATATTTTACCAAGCAGAAACTGCTTTCAATTTTGTCCTCTGTCTGAATAAGAGAGAGTAAAGCAGACACATTTATTGGAGGTGTCTTGAGCTTAATAATCAGGAAGATTCAGCAAGATCTGGTTAGGATTCCAAGAGGGGTACTTCCACTATGTTAGTTCAAGGCACAACTGTGTACATCTGGTTTTAATAGTATTTTGTATGTCGGGAAAAGGAGCCCAGGCCATTCAGTAGTGGAGGATCACATTTTCTGTCTGTAAGCTTTTTTTTCTTTCAGGGTTTAGAAGGACTAGCAGTTACTTTTGGTTTGGAGGGTTGCTAGGAGCCTGAATGGTCTCACTAATTTCACAGAAAAGATGCCCCATCTTTTGTGTGACCATTTCATGTAATGGTAACACTGCAGGATCACATACTTATTGTTGGAAAGGTGCAGGACTGACTCAGTTAAAGAGTGTACCCACCTCACTTTCAGGTGGCAAACCCGGCTTGCTGGACATTGCAGTACACAGCTCTGACTTTCTGTTTTAGTGAAGTAAGTTTTGAAGCAAGTTTCCAAAAAGTTTTATTAATTGATGGTAGTGGGTGAAAAGAAGAGCCTACTCCAAGAAGAGATTAGCTTTTTGTTTGCTTGTCTGAAGTCACTGGGTTTAAAGTTAACAGAATTGTATTGATTTCCCTTCATCTTAAACGACAGTAGAAATGGAAAGTAAAATAACTAGAAAAACGCCCCTGGGGTTTTCCCATGTGAGCAGAGCTAGCAATAACTGCCAGCATATATGTCCTAATAATGGTCACAAATCTTAGGGCAAAAAAGTTTTGATAACCACAGTCAGAGAATCTCAGAAAGATCTGAAGTACCTATGAAACTGCATCCTATCTAGCTGCAGGAGACAACACATGATCAGGCTGTGTAAAAGCAAGAAGCATATGACTGGTTTGCTGGCATTAGGCTGGTTTAATTGTCCCTGGTTTTCTTAACTTAAAGTGTCTTGTGATATATCTGATACTTGAAAAGAAGGACAGCAAACAAAAGGAGTTGTTGTTTGTTTATTTGTTTTTATTTTTTTATTTTTTCTTGGAGGCAGTGAAATATTAACTCATTGCAAGTACACTAGGCTGTTGTCTGTGATTCTTCACACAGTCAAGAGAGAGCTGACCTATCACCACAAATACCACTCACATGTTTTTCAGAGGCATTAAATAGGAAAATATCATCTCTCAAGTCACAAGAGAGCTGAGAAAGTGAGCCATAACAGGGTCAATTAAACAGGCTTAATTATGGTAGAACTTGTGAGCACTTGCCACCCTTTGGGCTCAGGCTCCCAGCCTAATTCAGGATTGCAGCTTGGGTCAGACTTATAAATGCTTTCATGCAAAAACTGTGATTTGATGATCAATAAGTCAAAGTAAAGAACATTCTCACAGTGTTTCCTTTATTTCTAAAACACGACAGAAAATACCTAAATGTTTAAAAGTCAGCTGGACTTCATCAGCTCCTTCCTGTGATGGATGAAGTAGTCTCAGAGCTGTCACTGGCTTGTCTTTCAGAACTGGATGAGACACAAAAGTCCTGGGAAGAGCTCATGTTGAGTCAACTCTTGCATGGGAGGAGAACAGGAGCTTGGGCATTTTGGTCCTTTTCTTTTTCCTTAACTCCCAGAAAAAATCTGGGAAAAGTAACCAGTGAAATTCTGTGCTAAGCACAGAGAAGTTAACAAGCTGAATAGCAATCAAATTAATTTGTCAAGAACAAAGAATGTCAAACACATCTAATTTCCTTTTGTGAAGGATATCCACATCCTGTGGATAAAGTGGCAGATGTAATATTTTCACTTTTGTTAGGCTTTTGACACTGTCTTTTGTGACATTTTGGTAAGAAAGCTAGGGAAGCCTAATATTGGTGAAAGTACTGAATGTGAATTATCAGGAGTTTGCTGTCAAAATAAAAGGGTGGATTGAAGGTGTTCTGCAGGAGTCTGTCCTGGGTTCAGGACTATTCAATATTTCAATTGCAATTTGGATGATGAAACAGAGAGGATGTTTATTAAATTCCCAGATGACATAGTGCTAGGACAGAATGAGAGAACATCAGAGAACTTGGTTAGAATAAAAAATAAACCTCATAAAGATAGATTCATAGTTTGAAAGAAATTAAATGCAATTTGATAGGAAGAGCTACAAGTATCGCACTCAAGCTCATATGACCAGCTGCTGAAGTACAGGATAGGGGGAAAAAAAAGCCGTTCTGTAGGAAAGGATAGTATGTGGTAAAGGTAAATGTCATACTGGGATGTATAAACAGGAGTATAGCCAACATGACCCACAGATTTTTTTGTGCTTTATCTAGCATTGGAAAGACCTCAGTTTTATGGCTGGATCTTCTTTTGTGTAGTGAAGGTCAAGAACAATACTGATTTACTGGAGAAAATGCAGAGGAGAACAGGGATAGTGAGCAGAGGTCCAGGAAACGGGATCTACGAAGGAAGAGTAAATTCATTTTCTTCTAAGAAGCAAGTACTAGGGAGAACATGACAACTGTATGTGACTACATAAAAATGGAGGGAGCATGTGGAAGAGGTTATGGGAACTCCACCATTTGGTCTCTTACAGAAAAGTTGGACAAACACCAGGAATGCTACAGGAGGAACAGATTCTGGCTTGAGACAGGAAAAGGAGCAAGGTGACCCTGCAAGGTTCCTTCCAGCTTTGTTAATCCATGATTCTTTGAAAGTGAGCATGGCATATTCAGGAAGTTCAGAATCAGGGTTAAATAAAAAAGGAATTAAAAATATGGAGAAAGAAGAATATTGTCTTAGCAAAACTGTGTTCACCGAAGGCGCTAGGAGAATGGCAGGAAAGAAAAGGGCAGTTTAATGTGTGCCATTGTGTCTCTAACTTTGTTGGAGTTTTTCAAGGTCAGCCAAGATTTTGACCTGTGTCAATTATTTCTGAAATGCAAGAGATGAAGAGATATTATGCCTTTTTTTTTAAGAATTACACAGTCTCATATCATGCTACCACTCCTGAATTCCTATTCTGGTAACACTTTTTGAAATGTAAGTAAGCTTTTCTCTCCTGGGTGCATCCGTTCTTTGGATACATACAGGTTCATACTTCTCTTTTTGCTAGGTAGGAGATACTTGTCTGACTTCAAAATATTAGCATTATGTGTAGGATGAAGTATGACTCATTTTGCTTTTTCATAATGTTCTCCCACAAATAATTGCTATAATTACATCTTTTTTAACATTCATTTTCAGCTATATCCAAAAGCTATATTGTGCTGGTCTTCAGCCTGTAAATCACCATAGATCACATAGGAGTGATCTGTTCACTATCTCACCCCAAAAAGCAACATAAGAATGGAACACTTGACATAGCCAACAAGAAAAGATATGGGGATGGGACAAGCCTATGTCTTTTTGCTCAGAATTACTTTGGTACTCAACTCCTGACCAGAATGAGGTGTTTTTCCCTATCTGAGGCTCTTTGTCAGGAGCCCTCTCCTGCTGCTTGTTGGATCTACGCCAGCCTTTTGTTTTAGCAAATTCAAAAAGGGATTAGACAAGCACATGGGCACCAGGTCTGTATGCATATGCAGAAGGAAATGGTTTGGGGAAGTTCCCTCTAACATTGTTAAAATAGCAGTTAGGGGTGCTGGGGAAGTGCAAGGAGTGTGGGTGGCAGAGGTGGCCTGGGTGGCACAACATCTACTCTTGCTGCTGTCACAGATTGACTCCTGGGCTGCATAGACCACAGAGGGTCCCAGGAAGGCATTTCTTAGGCTCTCTTGTGTTGCTGTTCTTGAAGACTTGAGAGACACCCTTCTTCCTTTCCTACATTTACCCAGCAGATGAGCTGCAGAACCGATATGGCAGTCACTGAGCGTGATTGAGCTGATCTGAATCTCAGTATCTATATAACTACAAATGGTGAAGAGTGTTTCCTAGACCCCAGCAGCAGAGATATGTGGCTATTAAATAACTCTGTATATAGTATATTCAATAGCCGTGGGACTACTTAATAAAAATACATATGTACATGTGCAAGCATTCAACTTTGCTAGGTCCTAAAACCCCTAGAACCTGTTTATCCCAATTGTTCTAGGTGGCTTGATCTGGGTGATTGTAGCTCTGAAGACAGCTACAAGCAAGGAACCTCCATGTGAAATAGGCATGCTCCCTGGAAAAGGCTGTAGGTGATAGCATTAGTTGGAAGCTTCCCAGATATAGGGTTTAACATATATGGGGCCTAACAGTAATCTTTCATTTCTAGAAAAAAACCCCCAAAACTTCAAATCCAAGAGTTCTATAGCTAAAAGCACAGTTTGGAAGTTTCTATGTGTTTTAGTTTTACACATTTAAATATTGCGGAGTGGAAAATAATCTTGAGCTGTGCTGATATTATTTGTTTTGCAACAGTGCTCACAGGTCTGACCCACACTTTGATTATGAGCTACAACAGGAACAAGAGGTTCCCTAATCCAAATAGGGTTATAGTTAAAAAACCTCTTTAATTCTGTTCTCAAAACTGATTCAGGTTCTAAGTTGCTTGTACTCCATTGAATTTCAACCTTTGAAAGCAGGATGAAGATGGGTTATAGTCTTTGAATGTATTGCAAGCAGTAGGAACAAGATTCTGCAGTCTCTTTAAAGGCAAGTGTTTAGTTGTCATGAAGTTCTTATTTGCCATCCAATTCCAGACTGAGATCACAGGAGAATAAAATCAAATAGAGTGTTAGACAACAGATGAGTGTAACTGAGGGCTCTAAATCACCAAGATCAGTGATGTAAAACAAAAAGTATGAGTAGCCATTAGTGTCCATCTACCTGTGCTTTACTGTTTGACAGTTTCATTCCAGCTACTGTAAGACAAGTGGTCATTGCAGGAAAAGACAATGGGAGAGGCTGGAAGAGATTTCTAGATCCCCAAGGGTATTTCATAGGGAAGAGTGAGAGAAAGACAAGCAAGTACTGGCAGAGGTCATAAACTAAACAGAGTGTGAGGTAGGCAGGATATGGAAATGCTGAGAGTTGAAGGATTAGGATTTTTTAAACTGTGAGTCTCCCAACACAATGTCTTTGCTACTTTGTAAAAGGCAGGAAAATAGGATAAGGGGAAATGGCTGTGAGAATGGACATAGAGACAGTATCAGAAAGGCAGAGCCAGAATTTTCCAGGGATGAGGACAGGAAAAAAGTGGAAAAATGAGATTTTTGCATAGAGATAATTGTATTGACACGGAAATCAAAAAGTAGGAGAGGACATGGAAAAAAGGGGGTATATATGGGAAAGTCAAGAGAAGAGGAACTCAGGGCTGAAAATTTAGTATTGGAAATATGTAAGTTAAAATGGTTGACATATAACTCAGTGAAGCAGTCAATTGCTGTGCACCTTCACTGGGATTTAAATATGTTATTACGTGTGTTCACAAGTGCTTTTCTGTATTCTATCATTGTTATATCTTCATTTGATGAACTGAACTGCCATGAGTTTTCTAAAATTTGACCAACACCAGATTACCAAAGCCAGAAAATAAATATTTGTCTTGCTTACAAGCATGTCAGCTTGTGAGAATGTTAACACAGCAACCAGCATGAAACCCTGCTGCTTTTTAGAAGATGTGTTTGCAGTACAGATCTGCACCAACTCTGGACATGACAACAGATGCAACAGCTTGTATGCCTGTAACTTGTGTTTGGGTAAAGCTACCAGCTCGAGCAAAGCATTTGCCTGCTTTTCTCTGTCAATTAACTTTAAAAATATATATAATAATAAATAAAAAATTAATTTCATCAAACACAACAGATTTGTGCTTTGGACAGAAAGCTGGGATGAGTTGAAAAAGTTTCAGTGGACTGAACATCTGTGCTAAATAGTGTAGAAGCATTAACTTCAAGGCAAAATGGATTTAAATAAAAAATAAAGAGGAAAGAAATGAAGACTTTACTAAGGTCATGGGGTAAGAGAAGTAACTAGAATAAACAATACTTTGTTTCCGTTGTTTTTCAGTAGGTAAATCCAAAGTGTGGAAAACTGAAGTTTTTTGAAGCTGTGTCCTTAATTAGTGGGAAATCATTATTACACAGGCTGAGTAGTTTAGAGCTGTATTAAATGATGCAGGTCTCCATCTGAGTGATTGGCTTAACTACAGGTGATTATGTGAGAAAAACACAACCTTACATATTGTAGCTAAATAAGCTTTACAATGTAATTCTGAAAGAATACAGAAAGCAGTGTTTATTTCAGGTGTGCATGAACTAAGAAAACTAGACTAGATGATCTTTCAAGGTCCCTTCTAAACCCTAAGATTCTGAGGTTATATTGCCTATGGTTGCACAGTGATTTGGGCAAGAGTCCTGAATGGAAACAAATAATGGTGACTGTTCTGCTGTGCTTTTCTAGTGACTGAGCCGCTCTGCCTCTCACAAGTGTTATGTAGTTCTTCAAACAAATCTCAATTTTGAATCTTCAAATAGGAATTTTAAAGGAATTTACAGGAGTTAAGCATTCATAACCCAAAGAAATTAAAAGACTGTGGCAGCTTTGAAATCCCAGCTCTCACTCTTAAAGATAACATTTGTCTCATTCTTTTAAAATGTTAAAGGGGAGTTTTTGCAATTGCTTTGTCAACTAAAGGTGGGACAATGCTCTGAGAAAATCCCTGGTCCTTTTATTTGGTTCCATAAATTTTTCAAGTATCCTAGGGGAAGGGGCTGTCCTAGTCTGTCTGATACTCTTGGTTTATTGATAAAAATAGAATACAGAATATCTCTTTGTTTTCAGTCTATTTGCATAGTTCTTCCTAAAGCAGAATGGTCTGTTCTTCTTCTGTCAACAAAGGGACCACTTGTCTTGGGGTACTGACTTGTTCTAGGAGGCCTTCAATTCTTTTTCCTTTTTTTTTTTTTTCTTAATTTTTTTCCCCTTCCCTTGACCCTTCCTCTCACTGGGTTGTAGCACACTTGCCTCTGGCTAGGAATATTAATGAGCATTTCTTTTCAGGAGCTTATGCAGATTCCACTCTGTGAATCAGCTGGCAAGAGGTGCTGTCCAAGTAACTTACCCAGAGTAGTGCCCAGGGGCAGAGCATATGAGTGCATGGCATGCTTCATTCCCTGGCCTGAGAATAAAAGGTCACAGAGTCGACTTTCAATGTGGGGTGCCTTGTATGGCATGGATGGCTCAGACAGAACCCTTCATACAATAAAGTTTATTTAGATAGCTATAAATTAGGAATGGCTCCTAAAATGTAAATTTGCATCAAGATGGGGAACTGGGTGGCTCAGGTGGTTCATTATTAACTGCATGAGCATTTTGCTTTTGCTAGTTCAGATCTGATTCAAGTCAGAAAACACACAGAACATTAAAACTGTCTGGGTAGGGTTTACTAGCAGGCATGGAATTAATTTAGTTGGCTAAATGGGAGTGCACTTTCCAGTAGAAGACACGTTATGCACTTTCACTGTAGATAGGTAAACTCAATTGGTGAAAATTAAAAAATCCTGAGCACTCCTGAGCACAAATGGAGCACTCCAGTCCCCTGGAGAAGATAGGCCACTTGAGATGAGAAGTGGCAGGGTAACAGTATAGAGGAATGCACACTGTCATATTTGAATACAAATTGCTCTCTTTTCTCTAAGGACAGAAATCCATGTTTTCTGTCCTCCTCTGGATTCTTCTATAATCTGGGCCTTGGTGGTGACCGCGGTTCAGATCATCTGTCTTTGAAAGAGACCTTTTCTCAGGTGGTGGGTTCTGCCCACCACTCCCAGCTGTGGCGTTGGGTTGGTGTTGTTCAGCTCCCAGTTGACACAAAGACATCTGAAAGAACAGATACATATTACTTGATCTGAAAAACAGAGACAAGTTTTTTTTTTTTTGGAATTACAAGGCAATTTAAATTGGCTGGTAATCCCTCTCACTGGGTTTTTTAACACTGAGGAGAGAGGTTAGCACAATTTGGCTGCAAAAAATGGATAGTGTTTTGCCTGTATAAACGGGAGTCTAAACCAATCATGTGCTAGATTGAACCATTGTGATTTACTTGATCTGAAAAACAGAGACAAGATTATTGTCACACTAGCGTTCCTAAAGGATTTACATAGTTCCATCTTGTGTCCCAGACAGGATTGAGTACAAAAAGGGTCACTCTTGTTGCAAGAGTTTAGTATTTTTAACTACTGGTCCCACTTAAAAATGGAAGATTAGAGAGATATTTTTATATACAAAAGACTTCAGAAAAAAACAAATAGAACTACTGGAGTTTGTTTCTATCATTTACATCCTCCCATCTGCCAGTAAAGGTAAATTTCTATATAATCTTTATTCTGTTCGGGAGCCTGGGATATAAAGAATTCTGCTAATTGTGTAGGGTTTTCAGAAAGCTGACAAATAGATTACTCCTTTTGCACTTTTAGAAGTAGAGAAATGGAGATCCAAGGAGTGGAGTACTTGGCAGGTACTTCAGTTCCTTGTTCCACTACAGATTTTTGCACAACTTTGCGCAAATTGCTTAATCTCTTTATGCAGCTCCTGCAAAATTAAGGTAATAGTATAAACAGGCACGTTCTGACAGTATATATAGACCTTTTGCCAGGAATTGATTGACAATAGCAAGACTCAGGCTTACATTTTAGGACATTTTTGCTAATATGTTACCTCAAGCTGTATACCAAACCCAGCAAAATTCAAACTTCTGGTGCGCAATAAGTTAATTTTCCCAACTCAGAAACATGAGTCACTGCTTAAAAACTGGTAATATTTGGAAAGGAGAGAAAAAGAACTCCGTGAAACTTTTGTAGCTCAATGCTGGAAGCTATTGACATCCATTCAGGTGACCACTCCCCAGGCACATTCACACAAAATTACTTGACCCTAAAGCCCATTGAGCTTTCACTGTTACCAGATATTCATCACTTCATTACATAGGTCCTGTTTTAACAGAAATCCCTCTGTTCATTTCCACTATTTCTCTGTTACTCAGGAGCCCTGAGTTGGCAGCTCATACTGATTTTGGGAACCTTTGGTCTGGAGTTCCTTCCTGGGACTAATATCTGCATGGATGACTTTTGCTTTTCTTGTAGAGACGTCTTTGGAAAGTTACTTAGCTTCTATTCTGTTTATGCATTTCTAAAATGGGTGAAAACTTTTCACACCACTTCACAGTGCTTTGCTAGGATTTTAAAGGTGTTCTGCCTTCCTCATATTCCAGAAATTAAAATTATTATTACCTTCAGTATTTCAATAAAATTCATGAACTAGCCTGCATGGACACTGCTTTTAAAATATTACATATTTTAAAATATTCAAAAGCAACTTCACGTGTGGGGGATAAGCTTATAAAATTCCTTTAGTGTTGGTTTAATGTTTTATTCTTTGGACATTTGCAGGAGCAGAGCCAAACTAACATAAAGGACTAATTACACCAAGGAAGAATATTAGAGCTACAGTAAAAAGTACAGCAAAAAATGTAAGCAAAGTTAAGAAAAAACATGATAGGAGTTCAGTATGGCATGTAAGCCTTAGTTGTCTACTGGAGAGGTGGAGGTTAAACATACCAGTACTTAGACTATGGGAGATAAATCCTTGATGTAACTTGCCCTTCCCAGAGCTGATCTTGCTCTTGTACTTGAAAACCTTAACTTTCCTTCCCTATCTTCAGCTCATAGTTCTCTAAGTAAAATGGTTTCTTCTCTCCTAGCCCAGATGCTTCACTTTATGATTCAGTTACTCCCTGTGGAGCACTAGGAGCATCTCAACTGAAAGGCACTTTTGTAGGTGCTACAGATCTTAGCTGTCAGTGTAACATACAAGAATGGGATTACACTAAACATATTTCTTAGCATGACGTAGATTTGGTGTAACTGATCATGACACTCAAGACTCTGAAGTTATTGTTACTTTCATTCATTTTGCTGAAAAGCAGTAACAGGAAAACTGATCACTTTGACGTCTGGTAACACTTAGGGACTGTATTTTATTTTGATTCACACCCTAGTGCCAATTAATGTCTGTTGAATCATACAAGTTAGAGATGGAAAACTCCTATTAGATAATGGCAGGGCATGACTGTTCCCCCAGTGAATTCTCAAGTGCTTTGTCTCATCGAGTTTTAAATTACTCAAGCAATTGAAGTGTCTCTGGGGAGGCTATTTCAGAGCCTAACGTACCTTGACATTAAGAAATACTTCCTCCTATTCAGACTAAACTTTTCCTTTGCTTATTTTTGTCATATTGCTGCTAGTTCACCCCTTGCAGCTGCTAAACTATTCCCATTACTCTCATCTTTACTTTTTCAGACTCCAGCCCGTAAATAAACATTCCCATCCTTGTTTATTATATACCTATATTCTCACCTACATTTCCTTCCTTTCACATCATGTCAAAACACAGACTCTCCTCTTCTGGGACCTCTTTCTGATGTCAGGCACCCCAAACTGAAATGGTTATTGTAGGATCAGTCTCATCAGTAGCTTGCATAGACAAACTATCACGGTTTGTGGTGACTTGACTTGCCATTTCAACTGGTGCTAGCATTTCTTGCTCTCTCATTACTGCTGAATGTAGGCTCTGTTCCATGCACTGTTGGTCATGTGCTTAAGGACCCTGATGCTTTGTTGTTAGAAATATGTGAAGAAGAGTAAGTATTTTAGTTTTATGGAGGAAGTGGGGCTGGTGAATTAAACTGGACAGCTGAGACAAGGAACGTGATTGACATCTCTACAGCTCCTTTCACTGAAAAAATTCAAGCCATTTAAAACCTAAATCAGTTGTGGAAGATTTAAAATGTTTGTATGGAAGAATTAAGCATTTGATACTAATTTAGAGTTGACAAAATATCTGTGTAGAGATATCTACCAGGGTTGGCAAAGAGGCTGCAAATATTAGGTTGCTGATTGTCTGCATCCTGAGCTTGAGTCAGTTGTCTCAATCTGGACACCTAGAAGTATTTTCAAGCTGATTTGCCTGACACCATCTAAGATGAAGAGCGGGATCCAGAGCGAGATTAACCTTAAACTGTCTACATTGTGCAACAGAGATAATAAGCCTAATTCCATGACTGAAAGGCAGCCTCTCTTTGCAACCCAATGTGGTTATGCTAGTGCAGCAGAGTAGATGAAACATACACAGACCTCCACACTGGCCATCTCTTTCTTCAGAGCCCTGTGTTGTGCCCTGTGTTGGGCCATTTGAAACCCAAAGGCTTTTCTGAGCTCTCCTACTCCACCTCATCTCCAGCTGGTAATGCACACCTTTAATTTTTTACTAATGATTGTTTAAAACACAATCAACCTCCAGATTCAGGGCTAGAATCTTGAACCAGTCATCTCTATGATTTAAAGAGACTGTGGTCAGCCCCTAAAGTGACAGCTATAGCTGAACAGCAGGTTAGGGCTAATTTTTATTAATCTTAGCTTTTATGTTTTTGTTAATGAAGGAGAAATGTTTGTGAGTCATATTTCTTAGTTTCTCAGATCTCAGAGAAGATTAGTACTTAGGCAGCTGACTTTCTTTTCTTTTTTTCTTTTTTTAAAAAAATAATAATCCAGGATTAAAAAGAGTAATAGAAATTGTTTTTTCCAGCTTTTCTCATGCAAGAAGGAGTGTTGTTCTGTCCTACTTCCATTGTCTGTCTGTCCTTTTCTGTCCATCTGTATGTCTTTTTGAGTGAGGAAGATTCTTCTATTGCTGTATAAAAAATTTTGTATCATCTGTAAAACACAAAGACTGGGTAAATGCCTGTATGTATTGTGTGTTAGTCTTTCTGTCTTTGAAGTATGCAACAGTCCTCTCAAGCTAAGGGACAAGTAACTATATATGTTAAGAAAAATTGCCCTCTCTAGTGTTTTGGGTTTTTTTCTTATTCTTTAACTTTTATTCTTAATACTGTCTGGCAATTAAAACATTTCTGCAGACCTGCTGCAGACCCTCACCCCCAGGGAAAAAGCATGGTGTGGGGCTGTGGGGGGCTGCTATTCGACCTCTCAGCAGGAGATGTGTCCACAGGAGGGATGTGGGGTGAAGGAACTTTTGTCTTTTCTGAGCATCTGGAGAAGGAAATTCTGCTTTGAGATTGGGGATGGGTAAGAGTGTGAA
>NW_009954185.1:4903877-4950461 GCF_000747805.2 Chaetura pelagica | reverse complement strand
TGAAGGGGCATGAAATTGTGTGATTTACTTGTGCATGTGGAATGAAGACCATTTTTGCTTTTTGTCCTCTAATTGGACCTCAGAAATAGTCTGGAAAAGTGTGCAAGAGGGGACAACTAGAGTTCAATGCTTAAGGTTTACTTGGTGAAAGGACAGCAAATGTTTCTTCACTGACTTAAATCTCTGTCTGAATGCAGGTACCTTCCCAAGGATCTTGAGAAACTCTTATGACAAATATAATGCTTTGCTCATTGCTGTGGTTAATGTAGGAAGAGTGTTTCATGGCTCTCAACAATAGTAGCTTCAGCTAAATGCAAAATTAATCAAGAACAGGAGGACGCTCAAATAAAGTGGGTGAGCTCTGGATAAATAACTCCACTCCTAGTTTATATCCCAAACCTAAAACCATCTCTGGCCCCTATAGATTTGCTTATCGCTGGTTGTTACATTTAAAAATTAAAGAGTCTTAAATTATGTTAATTGGCCTGGTTTTTGATTGAGGCAGGTATGGCTGTGTGCACTGTTGTTAACTTCCAAAATGTGGTGTAAATAGACAAAGAATCCACTTTGTTACCTGCTCTTGGTTTGCACTTCACATACTGTGTGCTGTGTGTTGGCTAGATCTAAATTCTGCATCAAGGCCCTCTTGTTGTTGCAGCACCCTGGGGAATCCTGTGGTAAAATGGGAATTTTGTGGCAGCTACAAATAAATTGAGGTTCAATTCATTTTTACTAAATTAAATATGCACATTAATAATACAATTGGTACAGTAATCTGTGTAGTTTACATTATCAAATGCAATTTTTTAACATGCTCCCTACATTTTCAACATGCCACAAAACTTTGTCATGATAATGTATGTCTGCGCTTTAAAAGTTTTTCAGCAGAAAAAAATCAAGGCTCTGCAGAGGATACTCTTTAGATTAATTACTTCCCTTTAGTGAGATAATTTGGGTTTTGTAAGCCTCGAACGTGTCCTCTCACTCTCTTTCATTTGCTTTAGGCTGAAAGACACCAGTTCACTCACGCCCAGACAAAACCCACCAGTTCCAGCTGCAATGTTCAATATTGTCTTGAATCAGCAGTTTTGTAATTATTCCTGAAGGTGAAAATACTGACATTTAAATAGCCATAGTTCACCTCTAGACCTAACATTGTCTGTATTTCACAATTTTTTCCAGAGACTGTTGATGCAGTGCTATGGAGTGTGACACTGTATTAAGTGTCATACCATGCAGACCTCAAGTCAGGGTAGACCTTGATCCTAGGAGTGACCCACATGTAAATTCATTTCCCATACTAATTTTGTGTGGAAAAGAGAAGCCATGAGAAAAAGAGTGACTTGTCCACAGCTGTGCAGCAGAAGAGTTGACTATGCAGAGCTAGTGGTTTCAGAGGTTTTCAATGTGCAGTAGAATGACGCATCCTCTCTCGGTTGGTTGTTCCTCCCCCCCACCCTCTTTCTTTTTAAGAGCTTGTGATGTCTTTCACAGTTACTTCATTAGGGGTAATTCTAGAACATGTTTTGCAATGTAAGTTGCAAAATATGTAGGAATATGCTTAGAAGTTATGAAAGTACCTCTGTGTATTTCCTAGTTGAACAGATACTTGCTATCTGCTGAGCCTAGTGGGTGGCCAGGTAATTAATGAAGTCTTTCTGGGACTTCAAAATAGGATCTATCATTTTATTTCTGGCTAATAAGAAATGGCTGAACTTATAAAAAAACATTCAGCTGGAGACCTCTGGAGCTGAAAGCACAGTTTTGAGTCCTCCTTTAATGTAAGCATGAGTTTCAACGAAATGCAAAAGCAGATTATGTCAGTCCCAGCAATATAATCAGTGTTTTGCCTTGATCTTTTGTAACATTAGACTTATGCCATTCTTGTCTTAATTCTTTTGTCAGGGCAAATTATCAATTTTTATTGCATTTTTCTCTATTTCCTAGTATCTTGGAAGCTAGAGTTGTAGTCAGGTCAGGTCCCATGTTCATCCTTCTCAATGAGAATAATAGATTTTATGGCAGACATGGGCCTCTTGTAAAGAAATCAGCCTCCTTTTTATACTACAATTTAAAATTTAATAATTATATTTAAATTTAGCGTATGAATACAGATGGAGTGTTAAACTTGGTACGCTCAAATGGCAAGCAGGCAGGGAATGTTGTTTGCTGTATATATCATGGGTGTCTGTACCAAGGTCCATGTGTCACAGTCAGGATGCCTGAGATTCTATCCTGGTGTTGCCATGAGTCACTGGCTCTGCACATATAGCTAGTTATCTTAAACAGAAGCAATATTTATTACTGGGGCAAATTCATCTTTCATTTCAGTGGGTGGAATTTCCTATGATTTCAGTGGGAGTGCCCCTTGCCTACACATGGCTGTGTTTTCTCTTTGGGGAGGAGGTTCTGGCACAGAGTTTCAAAAGTGGGCTTTTAACAGAGCCTTGTATAACATTTTTACGCTTGTTTCCTAACGTAAAAGATGATACTCGGCAATGGTACTGGCAGGACTTGCTTACACAGATGCTGTTGGTAGTTTAGGTAAAGACTAACACCTAGGATGCCAGATGTTGTGATTCATCCCTAGTGCTTGCCAAACTGTAATACATACTACATTAGGGGCTACCAGTTATTTATTTTTCAGCCAACTAGAAGTCTGACTGTTTCTTCACCTCTTCTCCCCCTCCTTTTTTTTTCCCTCTCATTTACTTTTCTTCCACCTGC
Source organism: Chaetura pelagica (assembly GCF_000747805.2). Taxonomy (NCBI): domain Eukaryota; kingdom Metazoa; phylum Chordata; class Aves; order Apodiformes; family Apodidae; genus Chaetura; species Chaetura pelagica. The sequence goes on along the minus strand of NW_009954185.1, from coordinate 4,947,734 downwards.
GTTAATACCCATTTTGGCCTGAAGCATGGAGAAATCCTATCGGTCATCCAGGGATCAGCTACCGTAGGCCAGACCATCCTAATTTTACTTAATGGTTAGCGATGGCATCCAAATAATTTCCCATTTTCCCGCTGAGAGGTGGGTGAGGGGAAAAGCTCAAAACCTTTGCCAAGAAGCACACTGTGGTGGATACTAAAATAAGGCAGGTAGCAGATGTCCGATCCAAACTTCGGTGGGTAATTAGATGATTCAATATCCAAAAGAAGCAAGTAATTGTTGTGATTTGTGAATCCTCTGCCAGGGCAAATATTTTACAGCTTGCAGATATTTCTCTAATGAGGGAGGATATAGTGAGCTCTAAGCAGTAAAACACTTTTCTTAGTATTCAAAAAGAATGGCTGTTTTTTTTTTCTTTAGGGATGTTCTTGGCATGGACTGTTCTTGTTCTTTTCTTTGTTATTTCTTGGAAGTCTTCTGAAAACTATTGATGCCGTATGCAAATTCAATGCAGGAAATGTAATGTTATATAAGTGTAATTGGCCTTTTATTAAAAGGCGTTTTTACTCCTCCCTGCATATTTTAGCCCTTTCTTAAAAAAAAAATAATTAAAGAGAGAGAGGAAAGGATGAAGTTTAAATGCAATTGTACGTGTTGGTTTTTTGTTTGTTTGTTTTTTTAATAAATTAAAGAAAAATCAGAGGAAGATGCTATAAAGATCAGACTGTAAAAATAAATGGAGAAATTAAAGGAACACTAATAAAAGCAAAACTACAGATAACACTGGAAATGCACAGAATGGGACGGTTTCAGGAAGGAAAAAAAGTGTGCCTGGCTTTTGCCATTCTGGGAGAAATAGACACGTAAAGAAGAGAGTGGAAAATAAGAGTGACGCTCCAAAGCCATCTCTCCTCCCTTCTTTTCAGTGTCGTTTCATAAGTACTGGGGGGAGAGGGAAAAGTGAGGGGAAGGGGGCCAGGAATCCTAGCAACCAAAATACTACAGATGCAAACACCTCAAAAATGTGCAACTGCTAGCAAAAGTAGGCTCACTACTTCCATTCCTGTCCTAAATAAAGCAGCGTATACTCAACAGCATTGTGAATCTTGTTTCCTCCACTTCCTCTTTAGGAAAGTTATGTTTTTCATGTTTGCGGTATTTTGATGTACAGAGGTGCCTATGCAATGTTGGGGAGTTTAAAAAAAACCAACCCAGAAACCCAAATTGAAGAGGGGATATTGCTTGAATGTAGTTAGTTTAAAGAAGCAGTTGGAGCAGAGCATGAGAGAGGGAAAAACAGCATTTTGTACCAGTGAGTAGTGTTTGAGTCCTTTTTTATACCATCTCAGGATTTCCTTTTCCTTTCTGAACTCAGTGTCCATTCTTCCACTACCATTTTTATTGTGGACCTCTTCCTTTTGTTTTCTTTGAAAACAAATGTCTGGACAGAAGTGACAGTAACTGCACTGAAGTCAGTAGACTGCCTCTAGTGTAAGAGATGAAATTTGCTTTAGTATTTCTTGTCCCTGTTTTGTTTGTCCCATTTTTCAGTGTCCACCCCAAGCATGACATTCCCTACTCAATTACTTCCTTCTCTTTTTTTCCTTATTTCTCTTTTTTTTTTCCTCTTAGCACTTTCCATTTAGTAGATCTACTTGTTACTGCCAACACAATTGGCAGGCAGCTGTTAGTTCCTTCCATTCACCAACAAGAGGAACATTTGATGGCAGAACCAAGAACCAGCCAAGCAAGCCCACAGATTAAATCGTGACCATCATAAACATCAGTGACAGTTATCGAAAATGGTAGGAAGGTAGTGGAAGGAAAATCCTGAGCCATAGCTCACCACTTCATTTCAACTGGACACATCTGGCCCCCAGTGTTTCATTGCCAGAGCCAGTATTTTAGTAATGGAGCGGTAACATACTGTTGTTTGTAACTACATAGCAGAGGAGGCTGAGCTGTACATAAAATGGAAATGGACACTGTAATTGTTGCTTACTTTGAACAGGGATCCAACTGCATTTATATAAATGAAGCAATGAGAGCAGATTTACATAAAAATCATTCCAGTTCAGTGTAAATGTTGACATACTGAGGCTAATAAGAGTTCAGAAGATTGTAACAAAGAATAATGGAAGAAATTTCTCCTGGAATAACAAAATTAAAATCAGCTCTAAGCCTTTTAAGGTCATGTAAACAATGCTTGTCATATTGTTAAACCACTCACATAATTCTCCAATCTGAATTCTACAATTCCTCCTAGAACCCAACCCTGTATTTCACTCATAACAATGCTTTTATATTCTCTACTTGCATAGGAATACAAAAAGCACAGCATTTTGGTCATTACACAAGCCAGTCCATATATTTAATGCAAGTAAAGAAGTCACTTACCTAAGTTAAAAAAGAGCTGTGTTACTAAGAGTATGATGTGGTGGTATTAGATTATCTTCAGAAGGGTGATTGATCCAAAGAAAAGGAAGTGTAGTCTTAGCTGAAATGGTTTACTTCCCTCCAGTCTATTGCAAGAAAATTTACCAAACATATACCAAAAGCTAATTTTAGGAAAACTGTGTTAGGAAAAAAACGTGATGGTATTGTCAGAAGCTGTCCTTGTTTTTCTGCCTCCTCTGGAGGAAGGTCTTCCATATGTCACTCAGTGAAGGTTAAAAAATTACTGCATTTTCCTAAAACAACAGTGAGGTGATAATATTGCAGAACAGAAACGTTGTGGATAGCATTAAGTCTAACAGGACTAAGGAGAAAGGAGCAGACTGAAAATAGATTAAGCCCAGGTGTGGATTTAGGCTCAGCCATGCTTTTGTCTTGTGACATACTCATTGATAAAAGCCTCAGCTTTTCACTCTTTCTATTCTGAATGGCTGGGAAAGAGAAGTTGTAAATTAACTGTGGTACAATTGACATCTTGAAGGCACAATGCCTCCCAAATTGGTTCAGTTGCTGAGAACTGTGAAATAGTTGCAGCACTTATTTCAACCCTGGATTCAGCAAAACAATTTTGAGAAAATAAATATAAGATTTTGGGTTCCCTTTTGATTTTCAGAGTGTAGAAAACGAGAAAAAAAAAAAAAAAAAAAAAAAGCTTGTGGTAAATATAGGGTATGCAGAATTAGGGCAGAAGGAGGGGAGAAAAATAATTATCCTTTTTTGTGTGTGTTATTTTTAGCCAAAAGTGAATCTTTCCATCACTAACCTTTTATGTGGAAAAAAGTTTTCAAACTCTGATCCACAAAACCAGTCTAAGAGCATCAGCAGGACAGAGTAGGCCAAGAGCAAGCAATAGAAAGCATATCAATTTTGTATTTGGGAGAGCTGAGCAGAAAAGGTTGGGGGGGTGAGTTTGACAAGCTCTCTATTGACAAACTTTGCCAGTACAGTGCAAAGCTGCAGAAGGAAGCTTGGGCATTGACACTAGGGAAGAGCTCCCTGCTCCTCTGACTCATCTGAGGAGGAAGAATTGTGTTTTTCAAACAGCTTTTTTGTCTTGCTTATTGTCACCCCCAAAAAAAGTATGTACCAAAAAGTAACACAAAACTGCACTATTGTAATTTTCTCAGTTACAAGCATGGATTTTGTCCACATCAGGAACAAACCTTATTAAATTTTGTGTGTAACTATAATCAAGTCCTAGCATGGTTTCTAAAGCACTGACGATCTTTCTTGTGTGGATAAAACATTTTAAGTTGTAATGTAACTGATAGATACTTCTATGTACACAGTTCTTATGTGCATGATAAGCATGATTACTGCTCAGATACACTGTTTGTATTTTACAGTGCTATGTGTAGGATTTTCAAAGCTCAGACTGTGTCATGCATAGCCAAAGTCCAAATAAACTTTGGTTTCTCTGTTCTTGAAGATGGAACTTTGACAATAGAAGAAACAATTGCTTAGAAACAGTGTACACTTTCTAAAAGATGTGCTGACCTATGAAAGAATATATTTTTTTTCAAGTTTACACTTTTTTTTACAATGCTTTTGATATTTTATGCAAGCTGTCATCTAATGGAAATAATGATCTCAGGGACGTGTGTTTATTTTAGCCCACTTAAAATACATTTAGCCTTTAGCTTTTCCTTAGGCCAAAACCACATCAAATGGGCCAAAGATGGAATAAACACACGTACACTCCTGAGGTCATTATCACTTCATTGTAGTTTTGCAGAAGAAAAGGAAAACAAACTCCGTCTCTTTGCATTACTTTTGAGAGTCAGCATGTCCAAGTGATGGTGTATACACCATTTTATAAATGTTTTCTTTTTAGGGTTGTGCTTCGCTTCACTTTTTGCCTCTGCCACATATTAATTGTAAACTCTTTTCTGTTAATGCTTCAAATTAATCTTTAAAACATTGAAAAGTTGGAACTGCAGAAACTAGAACTGTAGTTACCAGAGTACAGTATTAGAAACTGGCATTATCCACAAGCAGAGATTCACAGATGGAAACACTTTAGGAAGAGTTAACATTGAGATTCTAATCCTTTTATGAACTGAGGCCTGGAATATTGGATTAGTAGCTCTTAGATGAGGCTTTGTTTGTGAAACAGTAAATGAACTTCACACTCCAATGCTACCAAGGGTTTCCTGACCAGTACAATATACACAGCCCTATACTATTCCTACTACTGTCAAAAAAGAAAGGTAGTGGCAAACAAACTCTGACAACCTACTGTGTTGAAAAGTTGACTTTTTTTGAGTTGAGCCCTATTTTAACATGAGTATTATATAGCTTGCTTCTGTCATGTTCTGACATAGCAGCTGTGGACTATGAGTGATAATATCAGAAGCTTTACTTTGCTTCCTATCCTTTAGTTAGGAAAAAGGAAAAAAAAATTATCTCTGAAGCACAAAACTTAGAAACAAAGCCCCAAATATTCATTCTGTTGAAATCATTGGCAATATAAAAAATGTATTTAATATACTGAGGAATTAATTCTAAACCCAAATGGTGCTTGGACACAGTGTTGTAAAATAGAAGATGTTTATGGGAAGTTTTAGACCTTGTCTCTGCAAAGTCATCAGGCACAAGCTGAACTGCCATGAACTTAATGGAAATGAATTTCAAAAGTGCTGGGCTTAAGCATAGTTTTCATATGTTTAAGTGATTTCCTGTTTTGGAGATTTAAAGATGGAAATAATGTGGTTTGAATTCCGGACAGAGAAGGTGACACTGGTATCCATGCTTTGAATGTAAAGGATGTATAGTATGCATATGTATGGTAATGAGAACTGTTTGCACTCATGGTTGAGGCAAACTAAGGACCTCCAAACCTCTGTGCTGAAGAGGACAGAAAGTGACTGATTCATATGCAGGTCTGCCAAAGGATCAAAAGCTGCAGAGATGAGAGGAGGTCTCTCCAGGAAGAGCCTAGGAGCACCACAGTGTGCTCCAAATCACAGTCATTGCAAGGCAGCACCTACTGTAACCCCAATGGCTTTAATGAAACATGCATCAGTAGCAAGTATGTCAGTTGGTTTCTCTTGCTGGTACCTGCTAAATGAAGAAAAGGCTGCAAAAAGGGGCAAGATTTTGCTAATTGAGAGGCCCAAAGCAGCTCTCTGTCCTTGTCTATGCATGCAGAAATAGCTGTTGTTCTCCTTCATTGCCTCATGAGGCAATGGCAATGTTCAGACAGTTCTTTTGGGCTTCAGTCCCTCTTTCTGGATGTCTTAAACTAGTGAGCTGTTTCCTGCATTAGGTCAGCTGCCTGTCAGTTCCTCCACCGACAAAACTGTGAAAATAAAAACAGTTCCTAGAGACCTGATACCCACTTCAGTTAACAGTCCTAGTTAAATGTGAAATCTTCATCTTCATTGTAGAGATACCAGCATCAGCCAACACGTGGTCTGTGGAGTACAGACAGCGAAAGTTGTATGCAACACAATGCTTACCTGGGGCGGGAAGTCTAAACCTCCAAGCAGAGTCTTCCCTTCTAAAAACCAGGCAACATTTACTTTTGTAGTAGATTTACATGGCAAGGGTTTGGTAGCACTACCAAAACCTTGTCATGTAAACCAAATATAATTCTTAAGTTAAAGCACAAATCCATAATGTTGATATCACAACTTGTAGATGAGCTTCCCATCTGTTTCAAAAACAAGTAATATCTCAAAAATGACACCACTGAGATTTGAAAAGTATCATACCCTGGCATGCAGCTGAGCAAACAAAATGGTGTCCCTAGCAGTTTCCTGCTCCCACCTGCCCCTAAAGGGGTGACAAATGTGGAAGGAAACAAACAGGTCTATGAGTGAAAACAAGTAAAAGTGCATAGGTAGAAACCTCCTGCCCTTTCTTCTCCCCAAAGTCACAGAATTGCAGAATCACTGCCCTAGCTGTCCCAGTTGGTGCCTATATCAGGCAGATTCTTCCCCTGCGGACATCCCTGGCTCCCCATCCGCACATCTGAGGCTGGTCTCCACCCAGCTGCTTTCCACCCCTTGCTTGACCAAGGGTCTTGATATCCACGTTCTTCCTCTACCTTCCCTCTTCAAGGCTCTCTGTGCCAGGCTTGCAATGGACAAGAGGTCAGTGGTGGCAGGGCAGGAGAGAAAAGGGAAGGAGGGTGGGGCATGTCCTCTTGTGGGGCAGGAGGAGGGAGAGAGACCAGGGGGTGCAGATGTAGCCAGAGAGGGTAATTGGGGACTAGGCCTGCAGAGCTGCTGGGAGCTGTGGGAGGGTTTGAAAATGTCTTTACACATTGGGCTCATTTTCATTTCCAAAATTCAGTGTTTCTGGCAGCACTTATTTTTAGTTTGAAGTTCTATTTAACAGTTTTCAAGATTGGGCAGTGTAGTAATTTAGCAGCCCTTATGTGAAGGAAAGAAGGCTGCAGCTTCTGCACCACTTTTAATATTTGTTTACCATTACAATTTTGTAGCAGGCCGACATGTAAATGTGCTGTTTGCTGTCATTTTGACACCTTCCTTTTATTTGCTTATTTTTAATCTGTGAAAGCATAATACTTAGTACTTGCTATTTAGAATCTGGGTACTCGAGTTGAATTTTCTTTCAGAATAGGGTTGAATGTACGTGAAACATGAGTGAAAAAACTAGGCTGGAGAAAACTGGAGAGTGTACCTTCTAGAAAGGTGATCAATCAGTATTTTCTCTAGCACTTTATTATAACTATCTCTGGCCTAAAGGAGAAAGACAAGTATAAATAATCATTCTTCTGTAATCAGTAGAGATTTCTCAAAAAAAAAAAAAAAAAGGCAGAGAAACTTTTTCAAATGACAGGACTGTTCTTGGGTTCCATTGGGTTCTACAATGAGTAGAAGTTTGGTATGCTGTATTTACCTGAACCACATAATGCTTTGACACAAAAACCTTGAAACAATGCATGAACACAGTTCTGTATCACAACCCACACAGTTGAATGTATCTGCAAGTTATAAAGCCTGGCGAAGTTTTATTTTTGGTTATATGGTTCCAATTGAGACCAGGAAACGTTTGGAAGTGGAAAATTAGTGTTCTTCATGATTTTTTAAGGTAAAAATTCAAAGTAAAATTCAGAAGCCTGAAGCTGACTAAAAAACTCATGCTGAAGAAAATATTTACACAGTTCCCTGGAATGATCTGAAAGCAGAGTTAAGCAGAACTGTGTTTGTGAAAAACTAATGATAGGATCTTTACAGGCTATTAGATATAATCCCCTACAGGTAGTGAAAAACCCAGAAGACCATGTCTTTCATTATTTGTTGCATTTTTTTTCTATGCTTTTTTTTTTTTTTCTGAGTAAATCATTACTATATGTCACTTGCCTTTGATTTCAGTGCTTTATAACAGCTCACTCATGGACCATCTCTGTCTTCTTTCAAAGAGGAAACCTCCTTTTTGTTCATGCATTGTTATAACCTACATGTACCATACATGAACAAATGAGTGGAAGTAAGCCCAGTAATGTGGTCTGGCAGGATTGCAGCACCTGATAGTAAGCTAAAGCAGTGCACATCAGCTATCTTGTATATGGTATTTAATCATAGCTACATATTAGGTACAAAACCTAGTTTCAGATCTTATATAGAAAGTTGGTCAGAGTGGTAAAGTTAGGTTTTGGTCTGTGTAACTAAAAAGAGAACTTCCTCTTTTTCCCATAGAAACTCCTGGTGCACAGAAAGAAAGGTGTTACTTTTACTTTCATTATTTTATGGAAATGAATTTTTATTGCTATGTGGTTTTCCACAAGGCAGTGCACATCTTTAACACCAAGATCAGCTGACACCTTTAATCTTCTTTAAGGATATGTCATCAAAGATTCACTTGGAGATTTAGCTATATGGCCAGTGTAGGGTCAATAGAATCTCTACAGTCAGATCACCTTGCTACTTTGAAAATTTACTCTGTCATGTTTTAAATGATGCTGTCTTGTTACACAGAAATTGAGATAGCAGACACGGGATTTTGTGTATTTTTGTTTTTACTGCATCTTCTTTTGATTAGCTGCCTATTTCTAGTTCAGCAATAATAGAAAAACATTTCTTTATACTTTTTTTTTCAGCTCCAGTCTTCTCTGTGAAAGTACAAGAGGGAGAATTTTAAAGATCTGTCCTGTGAAACTGTTCTCTCTTTGATTAACGTTCAAAATTCTGCTGCTTGTTTTATCAAATTAATGTAACTTTGAAGAAAGGAAAAAGGCAATACTGATTTGTAATAATAGATTTTAATTAGGATGAGTGTTAGAGTCTCAGGAGTATGTCCCATGCGTGTTTCAGATCTCTCATCCTCCCAGTGTCAGAACTCTAATTACCACCCTTACAGATCAGCTTGTATTTTGAAGATATCAGAAAATACATCATGAAAGATTCTTCTTTTTAATTGCATCCTTATACCCCCTGCTACATGGTTTCTATTGCCATCAATATTCTTCCACTGCTGTTTCTGTGTTTTTACTCCCTTTGTTATAGGTGAGCCTTTTGGGTTACATTTGGAAGAGCATCTGTGTGTAAGCCTCTCTCTGTTCTCCCCAGCTTCTAGTAGAATTGAAATTGTTGGATTCCCTGTGCAATGCCTGGCACATATGAGGCATTAGATGAGTACAATTCAGCCTTGGCAGCAACAGGGACTATCTCAGGCTATGGGACTCGCTGCAGGTTACCATTAGCTCCTCAGATATGGCTGCTTCCTGCCTAACGTAGTAGCATCTGGCATGGACAGCCCTCACCCTGGCAGCAAGTGCCAAAATTCTTGTCCCTTTGTCACCATCATCAGGAGGGCTGGTTGTCCTCAGTGAAGGAGCTGGGATGAACCAATAACTCATTGTGGACCCGAGGGGTTCTGCCCCAGGCCAGATGGGGCTTGGGTCTGTCAGGGGGGTTCTCCCTCTATTGTGCAGGTATAGCTTTTGGAAGCAGAAATTATGGGTCTCAGTTTCTTGAAGGTGTTAGTACATGTTTTGCATCCTGAATAAATGCTCCAGGAATCATCTGTTGGTGTCTCTTCTCCCCTCTTCTCCCTTTCCTGTTCAGTGGCACACCCAACACCATGGTGCACGTATTTCAACACCAACTGCAGAAGCTTACTATTAACAGATTTTGGTTGAGCTCTGAGTGAAGAAGGTTCTGGCTCAGCAGCAATTTGGAATTAAAATAATCCCAAAGTAGAAACACCCTGGAAATCCTGTTTAAGTCTGAATATATGGTATCAGTCCCACTTCTCTGTCTCATGCTCACACTGCTCTGCTGCTTTCACAGCAGCACCTACCACCACAGTTAGTCTCTCTAAGCAGGCAGGGTTAGATCATAAAGCTTTTTAATTCTGCTTTGTGGTACTATTCACTATTGGTCCATCATATAGGGTGACTTGACTTCAGAGCTAAGGAGGGAAATATTTTAATTTCATGAGAGGTTTTTAGCTCTGCATATAGATTTAGTACTCTGTAAAGTCCATCTCCTGACATGACAGTGCCTGCATTAATTTTTTTATATTCCTCCTGCATCTTGCATCACTGATAATGAGGCTCATTAGATGGAGAAACCTGTTATTTAACAGTTCTCACCTGAGGTCCAAAAGCTGAATGATAAAGGATGATATTTGTTAAATGTTCATACTGCCAGCTGTCATTAGTTTCACCGTCAGAGGAGATGAATTGAGATAAAGTCTCATACTTCTCTTAGCAAGAGTTTCAGTAGGCTGAGAAGGGTAAGCCTCCACTATGCAACATTTATTTAGCAGCAGAAGATAGAAAATTAATGATGCCTGGTGAACTCTTAATTTCTTTTCAAAGGCAAATAAGGATTTCTGAAAGAAATTGTATAAATGGCTTAATTGGATTCTTGTTTGCAATGCTATGATCAGCAAAACTCGATGGTAACAAGGAGTACACTGCCTGCACTACAGTGCAGGATCTCCCTTAGTGGGCTGTACAACAAGGAGGTGGCTACATACACTAGCCCCTTGTCCTCAGGGGCTAGTGACTACTGATTCAGTGTTCCTGAATTTGTTTCCTGTCTAGAAATCCTTAAAGTATGGCTGCATGTCAGAAAACATCAGTTTTCTGAAAGTTTCTTAGAAGCTTTAAATTGTGCCTGAGAAAAGCTGAAATACTTTGTTAAGATGTTAGTAACCAGAAAAATCTGAGTGAAAAAAAATTTTTGCTTTAGTTTCAACAGTCACATAAAGCAAATACATACATACTTGAAAAATCTGAGACTATATTATTGATCCACTTAATAGGAACATAGCAAGTGTACATTTAAGAGACAGTAAAACAAGTTTTTAAAATTTAGAATTTAATGGTAAATATTTAGATGTTTTAAGTATTTATAAATGCCTTAAGGAATATAACTATAGTGGTTAAACTTTAAGCATATTTTCTTAGGGTTTATTTTGCCTTTTAAAGCTGTTCTTGGTGAAATATTAATACCGTAATTTCAATATCTAAACAAAATCCAGAAGGATTTTAATTGCAAGCTTCTTTATGAAAAAAACTACTTTTCTTATGGAAAGGCAGTTACAGAAGAATCATGTCAAAGGTGCCTATTTTTTTTGTACAAAAAAGAGCTATGGGCTCTTTCCTGAATAATTAGCTTCAGGGAGGAAGGTGATGGTCATGGGGTGTACTTTGTGCTCCTGTACCTGCCTTGCTGATCAATCTTCTATGCAGCAGCCCTAGCAGCTTGCAGACACCTACAGAGCATTCTAAAAGAAAGAGCCTGGAAATATAAAAGACATTTAGAAAAGACTGTACTGATAAGCTTTGTTATTTAAGACAGGCAAAAGTCCTTATTTCATGGTATATATATTCAACTAAACTAAATACGTAATTTACAAAACTTCTTATTTTCCTTCCCAGATGGTTTTTGACCAAACATATTTCTCAGATTCAACTAACAGTCCCTGAAATCAACAGGACTGCCACGGATGTTGCTAAGCATTTGTCTTGCCCAAAGTAAACTCCTTAGAATAAATGTTCCTCTGTCTTCCATTAACATGCGTTTTACTTTTCTCTGGTATACTAATTTAATATTCACAAAGGTTCTTATGTGCTTCACTGGGAGTTGCTTCTTGTTATCTAAAGGTGAAGTCTGGCTCTTAATTACTGCACCATTTACCTACCATAATAATCTAGCAACCCAAACCAGGACAAGTTCTGTGTATTTAGTTCCTCATGTTGCACATGTTGGGAGAGAGAATTTTTCAGTGCCGGGAAAGTAAAATATTATGGTTCCCTTAGATTGTCTTTTCACAGGTCATTAAAAGTGGCTTATGAAGTTTTAATTTACTTATTTTATTACATATAGAAATGCTGAAAATCTTTAATTTGCTTTGGTTTCATTTTCTGACAATCTACATTTTCTGTGCCTTTGCTGATGGCACAGAAATGCCATGAGAGTTGAATGCCTTTTGATTAGTACTGAGTTTCCCTTTTTGTGCTGATCTTATGGTTACCAGAGTCTCTTATAAGTAACAGGAAATGTTGGGACTTTTGAATACTACATCTTGGGGATTTTTCTGGGAACCTTGGTTAGCAGGGAATCAGGACGGCACAGTTTGGTGTCGTGGCGATGATAATGATGTCAGCCATCCTACCCAGCCCCTAGGAAGAAAACAACACATTAACATTTTAAGTGTTGGCAACCTGTATGGTCTTGCTGTCTCCAGTACTTTCTCATAGTCTGCTAAAAAGAGAGATGAGTAGGGAAGGAAATTGTCCATCCAAGTAAATTAGGAATACTGAAAGGTCAGAGTGGTGTTTTTCACAGAAAGAAAGAAGGATTTAAAAACCCTATTCTAGGGCAAGAGATTGTGAGAAGGACAAGAAATGGCACAAGATTTGAATCTTGAGATAAGGTTGTAAGAGAAGATTTAAAAAATGGATAAAATGTCACATGCGAAGAACTGCAATAAGAGTGTCTAATCTGCATTTCGGAATTGACACAGTATAATCAATTTTATATTGGTTGTCAGGAGAAGTTCATGTATTAACTTGCTCAGCTTTTTCATTTGAACTGGTAACTGAAAAGTGGCAGTGACCGCGTTGCTTTATTTTACAGATAGGTAATTTCTACCTCCATATATGCTGAACTGCATTATGGCAGAAGTGTAAAGTTACTTATATGTGAACTTCTTACCATGTATTCTTGTTCTGTAAGAGTATCTAGGTATGATCTTGCTAGAGGATCTGTGATAATAGCTACAATCCATGGACTTTTGTCACTGTGTGTGATTATTAATTCTTATGAGACTGTGATTCAGATTTCCACATATAATTTGCAAGTGGATGCATTTCAATTCTATGGAATAATTCCGCTAGCTTACCTGAAGTCTGCATTTGGCACACAGAGGAATTATTTCACAGATTTTGTGGACTTTGCATTGTTTTAGAACCGTTGATGAGGACCATGCAAATATATATAAACACATAAACACACATACACACACAGAAGTACAAATATATATATATATATGTTTTTTAGGGTTAATACTGACTTGCTACCTGGAGGATGTTGTACAGATTCCCTTATATAACTTCCCCAGAGAAGCAGTTTTTCATAAGTAGGATTACTGAAGTCACTTACTAAACTGGGAATGCAGAATTGCTCAATATAAATTGAAAAATTGGCAGGCTGTAGTGGCAATGATCTATGTGCACCTCCAGCCAATGTGGAAGAAATGCACTTTAAATTCTTGGCTTCAGAGGAAGTCAAAGGCTCTAGATATCATAGAAGCTGCATTCAGGAAATGTTAATTAAAATTCCCTGGATGCATATTACAAGATGGACATTGAAAGCATTCATGGCACCTGGTTGTCCAAGCCAAACTTCATTCGATTGTCTCTATTTTCAAGGGAAGTAATTTACTGCCCAACAAATGTGAGTAGTAATTCAGTAATCTGAATTGTTCAAATAATTTCACACCGTAAATACCAGTGAAAAAACACCACAGTAGCATGCTTAGTGTATGGAAAGCACCAACCACTTTAAACATGCCCCACACATTTTGTTCCTCCCTACTTTGTGGCAAAATAAGCCACCAGAGGTTCTTTTGCTGAATGAGCAAATGACTTGATGAGTATACTGTTTGCTCTTTCATTGTAGTGCTTTCTGACCACCTTGTTGGACTAAGTCCTACAAGATCTTTCAAATGAGGCATATAAAGGGCTACACTTTCCAAGCAAGAAATTCTTGGACAAATATTTTTATTTCAATTTTTAAATACGAAGTTAAAGCCTTGAGTCTTTCAGGATATTTCAGAAATCTTCAATACATCTCCAGAATGTTCATGTGCATGTCAAATTCCTGAAGTTAGGAGGTACACTGAATACCAGACAAAATTTAATAGCTCTGATAAGGTAATGTAGTCCTTCATCAAGTATTTCAGAAAGAAGTGAAGCCATACTACACACTGGACTTGATTCCATTCAATTTTTTGTTCTCCTGCCAACAACAAGTAAATATATTATTTGTTTCTTATTTATTAATCCTCCTTTCAAAAAGGTAATTCTGTCTCCTGCAAAATTAGTTTTTCCACATTTTTCATTGACTGAAAGAGTAAAAAACATGCATTGAGGTCAACAGAATTAGAAAAAATGCACTTTCCCCTAAATGTTGGTAGTTTTCTCTGTTATCCGATTTGACTATATTGATAGTAACCACTTATGCATGTACTTTTTAGGTAAGAGGATATTAATAATTTTAGTGTCTTTATAAGAGGCAGAAACAGCTGTGTTTCAGATTTAAGCTTTTTTTTTTTTTTTAATCTCTGTAGTTTCAGAAGTTGAAATGTACTGACAAATTGTCCAATTAATTGATTTCAACCTAATGGTAAGAGAACTTTCTATTTCTTGATGATTTTTGTTGCACTGGGACTTCCAGAGGAAGTTTGGAAAGGAGGTGTTCCACAAACTCAGAGATGGAGTGGGGAGCTCCTGGTATTACAAGAAGTAACGCCCCTCGGTTTGTTTCGTTTTTTTCGTGTAGTGTAAGATAATACACAGATGGTGCTGGCCACCAGCCAAACTGGGTATCGCTCGAGTCCCTCTGGCAGATGCTGGCAGGGTATCTCCAGGATGGTATTCTTTCAGTCTTTCTTTCCTACATTCTGTGCCTTTGTCCCCTGCTCAACTGTTATTTGGCAGAACATGTCCAACATAATAATATTGTTTGTGTCATGCCTAAACTTTTACATTGATTAGGCATTTCATCTTTTGGAGGGTCTCATGTCTATCTAGCAGCTTTACTTGGCAAGAAGATTACTGTATGTCACTTCTTACCCATAGAACTGCTTACTTTTTCAGTAAAACTCTAAAGAGCATCTCTAAAACTCAAATACGTAAGGAACTGTGATATGCCAAGAGAGTGCCATGAAATTCCAGCAAAGCTGGAGTTCAACTTTACAAATGGCTTTCCAGGCTTTTAAATAACTTGTTTGTAGACTATTTTAATGTCTGACTTTATACACTTGTTTCCTAGGCTAATTAATAAAGATAATTTTGAGCTTTGAAAGTTAGTTTCTATTTGGCTAAAAAAAACCCCTGGTAATGTGGAGTCAGTGTATTTTCTTAGCATAAATGCCATATATTTAAAATGTAGGGAAGAATCTAATCCTTTGAACAGAAGCAGCACATTCAGCTCACAGATGGTTTTCTTCTTGCCAAAGCCTCAGGGTAGGCATCTTTCCCTTATCCTACCAGACCTATGCTGCCTGTCTTGCCTTGCTTTCTCTCTAGAATCCATGTAAACCATGTGAAAAGACAGTGTATTTGGTGATTGTTCACATAGCAGTGTTTGAACCTTAGGAAATCCAAATAGATTTGCTTTCCCTCCAATCCTTGTGCTCATTCCCAGCATCAAGCATTTACCTGCTTATTGATTTACCTCCTTATTCAGATGGGCCTACAGTTCCTTTTGCTGCCCTTTGCCTCAAAATGAAAAAAATATTTTGTATCAATATTTATCCCTCTAAGAAAGAAATGGGACAGTTGGCATATTTAAGAGCACTTGATGTGTTGCCAGTATTTTTGCCTATATGACTTTTTGACCTGTGAACCAACACAGCCTGAGTTGTTTTGAAATGAAAACCAGCTCTATTCCAGAAAGCTCTTGGCATTATATCTTGATTTTATTTATGGTTTTATACTAGCTTGGACTGTTTTACTCTTGTAACTTGGGAATTAATTTATCTGTTTATTTCATTGTAAAATGTCTAAGATATTAGATGCGTGATAGATAAATATTATTATTATAGATCTTTGTGTATTTCTGAGTGCAAACTTGAGCTTACATTTGACAAAGAACGTTTTGTTCTACCCTTTTATGCTATTTGTTTGTGCTTTCCATATATAGAATTTTGTAAGACCAGTTAACTCCTAGTTATAATGCAAATATTAGTTGTAAGACTACTGGCAGATGCAGAAAACCTAGGGTGAAGTAGGTTAGGAAATCTTCTTCCAAAACATGAACTAGGTTTTGCTTGAAGGTCAGAAATGTGCAAGAGAACACTGGTTTCATTAGTGTATACTTGAGAATTGCTGGGTAAGGGTTGGAGGGGAAGAGTACCTTGATTTGAGACATTTAGACCATTTAAACTTAATGTGCCCATTTAGGTAATCTGTGAGTTATTGTATTGTCAGTGGTTGTTTTTTTTTTTTTTCCAGCTTCTACACCCAACCCTCCCAATAAAAAAAAATTTAAAAAATTACAGCCCCTCATCTATCTCTTAGTACTCTTCAGCTTATCACCTTATTCACTACAACTGAGTGTAACCAGCCAGGGAAGATGTGTATGTACTTGGTTGGAGAGGGCTTTGGTGTGGGGGAGAGAGGTAGCTGGTGTGGGGCACATTGTGCACCTCCAAGAGGCAGCTTGTCCCCCAGTGCAGCTCTCAAGATTTCCCCAGCGACATGACATAAAGACAAGTCAGAGCATGAACTGGTAAAAATCTCATAAAGTTTTCAGTTTGGTTTTTTGTCAGACTGAATTTTAATTACACCAGAAGTGAATCCCCTGGAAGCTGCTGAAACTTGGGTGTCACCAGTCAGTATTACTTGTTACCCTGTAGTGCCACCATGCCAGGTAGCTTAAGTCCCAGCTTTGCCCCAGGATACAGAGATGAATTTCTGTATAGAGTCTCATCAGAAGGTAGCAACTGCTTTATGTTTTTCCTGGAAACCACATAATTAAACCCCAAATCCAGCCTGGTTTTCACTTGCATTAACTTGGAAAAAGTTTTCAGGGTTGGATTTGCTAAAAATAGTGACACCTAACATAAACTGGAACTAATTCCTGTTTTTTTTTGCTGTTCATTTTACTGAAAACCAGGGGAGAGATATAGGGAAGTTATTGCCCCTCTGTTACGCAATAATTCAGTGCAACTAGAAAATCTGTTATTTAGGAGATAATTTTAGTTTGCCGTTGAGGTTATAAGGCAATAAATGGCTTCTTGCTGTATCCTCAGAGTTTACCCAGCACATTTATGAGGCTATTTATTGCCCAGTGTACTTAAAACCAAGTTAAATTATCACTACTTTATCAAATCTACATTTAAAAAAACACTTTTTTTTCATTAATTCCTTCTTTTATTTGTCTTTCCTTGCCAGATACAGCAAAGACCTTGCTTCCTCTGTATTCCCTCTTCAAATAGAATTAGTGCAAATCGTATTAAAAGAGCAAAATCTTTTGCATGTTAATTGCTGCTGGATTTTATTAGTTCCTTGATTTCAATTGGTTACATTTTTGCAGTTTGGTGTTTCCCCTCTTTTTTTGTTGTTGTTTCGTTTCCCTGAGGGGGAAAATATGCCCTTGCTACAATCAATTTTCTTAAAAAGATAATGAATAGCTCAGCATATAAAGTGAAGTGGTTCACTTACTAAAATACCCTGTTTTGGATCATAACCCACTTATAAAATTCTATTTATGTGAAAATTGTCCAAACTTTTTTTTTTTATGATAGTGGAAAATATTATTCCAGCAGTCCACATACCTCTGCTTTCTCTCTAGTTAGATAAACACTGATAGTGTAGGCATAATTGGGGCACTTTAATTGTACTGATACAAAAAATTTCATTTTTAGTTTGAAAGATCTTGTGTTTATTTTTAATACTTTGTGGTAGCACCTGATCAAATGCCTATACATGTACTCATGCTTCTGCTTGTATACCACTCACATAGACCATAGTTTTAATATTTCAGCATACTCAGTATCCTACAGATTTGTTTTGTATTTTTATATGCCTTTAATGAAAGTTGCTTGACACGTACTAACATGCTTGACACGTATCTAACATGTCCAACTGATACCCAAAATATAACGAATTTTGACAACTGTTATGGACAGTAATCATGGAGTAAAACATCAACTATCCCAGCCACAGAGATGAGTAGATGGTGTCTGCCATCCTCTGGGGCTAGAAGAGAGAACTAAGAGCCAGGACTCCTGTGTTTTAATTGTGATTTAATTGTAAAGCTGGCAATCAGGAAACCCAGAAATCTGTACCTGATGAATGCATGAGTTTTGGCATCCAGAGGGGGCAGAAGCAGAGGAAAACAGAAAGTATGTCACATTGTCCAAGTCTGGTGGCCTCCATATAAATCCTGCTGTAGGGTCCTGGCTTTTGTGTCCAGACTAATTTTCTTCTGGTTTGGAATATCAATGTCATTTCTGGCAGAGTGGAGCATATCTACAAAATCATGCCCTTGCTGATGTACCTCTCCCTAGGGCTTTTTCTTAACATCTGCCTGTGGTGTATCTAGCACTATTGTTTATTTTTGTCCTGCCATCCTCTGAGGTTTCTCAGGATTGGCGTTAAAGCAGTGTCGTGGCAGTACTGCAGTGCTTAATGAGTATAATGCCAAAGCTATCAGGTACTGGTAGGGTCACAGCAGTTGTGGTGCTGAATTAATGCTCTGGCCTCTGGCCAATGTCTCTCTCATTCGCGGAGTCCTGTGAACCTTCCCACTTCCCTTCCTTTTCACTGCCCCTACTCTTTCTCTACCCCAGCCAACATCCCTTCTGCTTCTTTTCAGCAACATATTTAGACCTGAGAAGAGCTCTGAGGAGGTTCCTGGGCACCAAGCAGTGGATGAAAATCTGTCTGGACTGAGATGGCAGGACCTAGGCACTGGATAAATGAGAATCTAATAGCCACTATGGGAAGAAACTCTAGAAGGACTAGTCTGCCCCTAGCAAGATCTCATGATCTGTGCAGAAGGAACTCCCAACAATAATCCTGATGTCTTGTACCCTTCCTTGCTTATCTGTAATGTTTCCTAAGGTGTGGCTATTGTGAAAAACTCTGGAATCAGGCATCACTAGGCCTTAACCTTTATTTCAGGAGTATCCCAGATCTAGTCACATTTCTCTGAAGGCAAAAATATTATGCTGGCTGTTATAATTCTCCCTCCCCCCATTAATACTTCTACTTTTACTTGGAAATAAAAAAATAAATCATTCCTCCTCCTAAATCAGTTCACATCTGTAAGTGATTGCAGCAGAGTTGCAGCTGAAGCCCAGCCACCTTAGAAACCTTCAGCCTGTTTTAACGCAGCTCTTAGCCGAGTTGGATGATGCTGATCTTGACCTTTGCAATATACCCCTGACATCCAGTAAGTAGCGGAAACTAATTTTTAAAAATAGGTCCTTTTAAAAACTCTGGTATTTAAAGTAACACACTATTTATAATTACACATCAGGTGGGAACAAGAATCAGGCACAAGCTTTCAGCTACTTCTGTGCAAAATGTAGAAGTCCTCTCCAAGGGGAACTACTGATGAGGTGTGTTAATAACACTTTCTCAATTTCCAGATGCTGTCTATATTGTCACTCATTATGCAGATGTTTTCTGGTGTGCCCGTTTCTCCAGCTAAGAGCATAGGGTCTTGAATTTAGTAAATTTGTCTTGGTACTTTGCAGACTATGACAAGTGCAATGTTAAACAGATGTGATTTAATTTTGAACATCATTGCTACGCCACTGGAAAATGTTCCTAATGTGAGTATGTGTTGTCAAATACTCCAACTGTTGAAGTGCCCACTGACTTAACTAATGTGAGCTCTCTGTGTGGGGCAGCATTTGTGTGCATATATGAAAGGGAATAAACTGAAAACACATCAAGGATGGTATGTTGGCAGGTTATAACCTCTCTGTTTTGATAACACTGACCATTTAATATCAGATGTACACTGGATAGTGTGCTCATGCAAGATGCACAGCTTTAATCACAGTATGTGATTTGGAGACATGTGTTAGCAATTATGTTATCTCATTAGACTGCAATATAACTTTTGCAACAATCCCAGTTTATGTGAAGAGTGATTTTTCTTAAGGGAAGCAAAGAAACTCTGACTTCTAGATGATTCACTGAAGAGAACAGTGGGCTCTGTTTATCATGGATACTAACCCTTACTGACCCTTTTCCCCTACCTCTTAGACAAAAATTACTTTCTCTTAAGCACCTCAAGTGTCAGGTGAAGTTGTTTCTCAACTCAAACATTGCTGAAAAAAGGATGATGGGGGTATTCAAGCAGACATAATACAATAATGGTTTTTAAGCTTCCATGACAAGACCTTCCATGAATTTCTCAGAGGGATATCAAAAACTGTTTGAATAATACAAAAATTCTTAGAAACCTTCATTGTTTCACAGTGGCATTTTAAAGAGACACAAAAAGGAAAACAGTGACTGTGATTTAGGAAGTAACTTTACAGCATTGTATATACATGGCGAGGGTTCTTTTCACAATTGTTAACGATTGTTTGGATGCAGAGAGGTTGTTACTGTATAAGCAACAAATTGGTGTTTCTTGAATATCAGTGCAATACTTACCCTCGGTTTTGGGATTATTATCATCATGATAGGTTTTGCCTTCATTACCCTTTTCATGTCACTAGTCAAGGGTAATGTGATGCTGGTAGTTGACTTCTTCAGCACAGGACTCCTTTCTAAGAGGATGCTTTGGTTGATGCTCAGGTACTATTGGTTTATAATCCAATTATTTAATTAGAGGTGGGAGATTCTTCATTGATTATAAAATTGTTGGCAGACAGGGAGGAGAAACCATTTCAGGAGGCCTTTGGGCTCTTCCAGTGTGTGCCAGATTCATGTCTGGGAGTAATTCCCATCAGGCATTATGTTGTTAGCACCAAGACATATGTGATAGCATGGATCCTACTAAGGATGCTACTGGAAGAGCAACCTAATAATTGCCTGTAGTAATCCATTGATTTGTGTGGTGTTTTATAGAAGAAGAACTGAGACCAAAGGCAAAGTCTCTTAAACAGTGCTTTAAAATATATTCACTAGGGTGGCTTTGAATCTTTTTCTGTGACCATAAAGAGAGGATCCTCATTTGCAGTAAGATGGTGTAGCCCTGCTGGTGTCAATTACTTTACATCAGGCTTGCAGGATCCTACCCTTTCTATGTACTGAGAGTGGGATATTTTCAGATTTTGGGTATGTGGATCACCCAAAGAGTGGACAAAAGATCTTCAGAACTGCCAATGAAGGGGCAGGCACGGGAGCTGCTCCAAATGCTTGGTACTTCAGTTCCTGTTTAATTTCTTAAAAAATGGGTGTGATTACGAGAAAGCATAATTGCATAAAGATTTCAATAGCCAGCTGTGGCTGGAAAGGCTGCATTCCAGAACACAGGCGTGGATTTTTTGTCATGTCCCTGTACTCTGTAATTAAATTTTCACTGAATGACTGAGTCTGACTATTTTAATGTAATCACTTACAGCTCTCGCGTGTAATTCATTAGAACAATAATGAGTTTCAATGAACAGGCTTCCCACCAGTGATGAACACTGAATGATTACTACAATAAAAATTCATTTAGGAGGGTAGGAGATTTAAGACAGACCATGGTATGCTCAAGATCCGTGCACACCTATGTATACATAATCACATCTCAGACAAATGTAAAATGTTGCAGCAGTTTGTGAGGTCAGTGGGAGAGGAGCTTCCCTACATACCAGTACTTTAAAACAAGAGCTATGTCAACGTTCAAGCTGTTTACATTTGTGTGTACAATATTCACCTCTCCCTGTCACAATATTTGATAGCAGGATTTCTACCAACCTTACCGCCCAGTCAATAGTTAATCTCCTGATCTTCAGATATCAAATTCTGTAATGGACCCAACAGCCTGTGAGGTGAGTTGTCATGCTTGCAACTTCCCTCAGCCTTCTATCCACTGGTGGCTCCCATCTAGGTGAGAGAGCTGCCTGTTACCCTTTCTCTGTTCTATCAGTTTCCCCAGGGAGTGTAGTTACCTGGGTTCTACATTTGCCCAAATGTAGGGAGCTGAGCAGCGTGCCAGCTGGGCAAGCAGGAGACAAAAAATTGGAGAAGCATACTCTGATGACATTGTTCCTACTTTGGGAACATTTTGGAATTTCCAAAGCGAGACTGTCTTTGGGAGAGGGGAAAGAAAAAGTGAAGGTTTTGGCTTTTCAGCATTCTTTGTGAGTTAGGTGTTGAGTTGGTTTTTTGTTTGTTTGATTGGTTTGTGGTTTTGTTTTGGTTTTGGTTTTTCTTTTCAGTGTCTTTGGCAACACAAACTTAGAAAAAGATGAAGAACTGAAACTGCAAAAAGAGTCAAATTTCTTTGTCTGGTGTTCTTTGATTTTTGCCCACAAAAATACAAAATAGCTACTTTGTAAAATAGGTGATACTGCAGAAGATAATCTCTCTAATGTTTCTCTGAAAATCCTGAAAGTTGAAAGCTAGAGATGTATTTTTCTGTGTAAAATGGGAGTTTTATATTCTGCCTTGGCTTGATTCCATTAAAATATATTTAATATTAACCACACAATGACAATTTTGCAATGCAGGAAACTGTTTTTCTGAGGAATGAGGAAGTCCCGTAAAAACCTGAGAGCAGGCATTAGTCTCAGAACACACATCATTTCAGTTTTCAGGTAGTCTGTGCTTCAAGATGACAAATAAAACTTACCCTAGTGCTTCCCATATTTGGAGGCAAAAAAATGCAGGAATAAAAAAAAACAACAAAAAACAAACCTGGAATACTGAACCCTGTATTTAGTAGAGGTGGATTGGATCTGTGTTCTAGGATCTGTCCCCAAATTATTTAGTTTATGTCCTGAATCAAAAACAGAGAGCATGTATTTTCTGATTGCATTATCAATGTAGATATTACTTCATTATGTCCTGTTAATGATTGCTAGCTTTTGGCGCAAGGTGGTGAACATCTAAGAAATGAGGGTCTTGCTGGTAGTTGTGTAGAAAATTGGAACTACCTTACAGGCCACAAGATAAAGGAAAAGGAATCATTTGAGGCAACTTTTTAAACACTTCTCTGTCCTAAAAGGAGCTGTTGTATTATTTTGTGACATGTGTGTTGGAAGTTCCACACTGCTTCTTCCAAAAGGTAAGTTTCTAAAACAAGTAGTATGGGCACTGTAGCCAAACTGGGACATTCCTAATCACGTATTCTGACAGATAAGGATGAATTGATCACTGAACTAGATGGTTGTCTAGGTGCAAGCAATCATGATTTCATTTTATTTGTTTTGTGCAAACAGTATTATATTCTTGGTGCTTTAAAAAGACCAATTTCCCAAACTGGAAAACAATCATGAGCAAAATTGAGTGGGAGGAAAAATTTAAACACAAGAATGTGCATGATAATTAGGAATTGTTTAAGAATGCTTTATTAGATGCCAAAAAACCCAGCTCTGCAATCAAGAAAGGTTTCTGTGGCTGAAAAAAATCCACCAAAAAGGGAAGTGAAGACAGTTAAAAAACCCCTCTGAAAATCAATAAAATCTACAAAACAACAGTGTGTAGGAAATGAAAAAAGGAAAAGCTCATCATAGGTAGAATAAACCAACATTTAGGAAATAAAATCAACTGATAGAGAAAAATAAATCAATTAAAAACCTCTCTGTGCTCAAGATGGTACCAAAACCAGGAAAGAAGTTCAAAAGCCTGGAAAGAACAAATCAGATTTTAGTGCTGATATGTGCTCAATATTGCATAAAGATGACAAAGTTCTTTAGCAATATACATAACAATGTAATCAAATGGATACTATATTGTACGATTGGAATGATACAGAATTATATTTTAGCATGATAGTGAAATACTGAAATATTTAGGAGATAAAACAGCAATTGTTTAAATGAAATGTTTCGAAATCTTCAGAACCGTGTAAGATAATGCCAATTCTATTAAAAGAAATGGCCAAGGGGTGTCTTACAGTATGATTGTGGACACTGAATTAATCTTTAAAGATGGTCAAAATACAAGAGTGCTAGAAAAAAGGTATTGTCATTCCAATATTAAAAAAAGAAGGAATACCTGAGCAGGCTCGTTAAGATACAGATCCTGGAAAAAATGTGAAGAAGTTGAAGTGGACATTGTCAGTAAAGAGTGGAATGTTGGGTGCCTTATTATTGCCTGTTGGAATGATTCTACTTAAGAAAAAGTTTTCTTAAGCATATCTGATGTTCTCTTAATTTTATTGTATATGAATACAAAATAGTTGTGTTGATATAATAACAATTATTTGACATAGTTGTGCAGGAAAAATGTAGCCAAATCTTAAGTAATATTGAGTTAAAGTAATTGCATCCATATTAAGTTAATTATAATCTTATAAAATAGTCTCAAAAGGAATTATAAATGGGAATCGTCATCCAAAGGCGACATTTATAAGGTCATACCTTGTTAGTCAGTATCTCTTGTCTGGAAAACATAAAACTTCTGGCTGACATTGTTAATAATACAAGTGTTTTTGAAGTGAAAGACTGTAATGGAAACAGGTCACATGTTACACTGAGGTCTGGATGGCTAGACATAAGGGGCACATTTAAACAAACATACCTTTTCACATTGTTAAATACATGTTCATTTGTCTAAAAGTAATGTAAACTATTTTTACAGTTTCAGCATTTGTGTGCAAGATAGAACATGAATAAGCAGTATTTAGAATTAGTAATTGAAAATTAACACCTAGTATGAAACTTGGCTAAATAGGAAAAAATTATCTTTGAATGTGCTAAAACTGTTATTCAATGTAGTAGGAATGTAAAATTGCAATAGTATTCAGAATTAGTAACAGTATTTAAAGAAGACTGTGTAATCTGGAACATGGGAAAAAAATTCTGGAAAGCAGGCCACTTAGAATCTTCAGAAGCATAAAATATCAGGTTATCTGAGACAAGGCTAGGGGTAACTGTTGGCTCTAAGCATGTGCATAAGGAAAAGACTTCTAGGAAACAGCTGTTTAATCTAGAAGAACAAAATTAAATAATAGAACAAAAGGTACTGCAAGATCCAGTAGCTAGAAAATTAAAACTGAATAATGGCATGCTTTTCATGGTAGAGGGTCAGCCATAACAAAACCTTGTGTAAGCATATAATAGTTCTTCATCACGTGAAGCTTTTCAGTCAAGAATGGCTTTATGCTTACAGGTTATATTGGAAGTTTAGTGAACAAGCTTCTATGATCTGCATAGTCCCAGAGGTCATGATGATATCTTCTCTCCATTAAAAGAGAAAGAGATCACATCTTGAAACATTTGGCTTTGTTCCAAAGCCTTATGGAATTCTCTTCCTAACATGAACTTTGCACTAGTTTCATGGATCATACAAACCTTGGGAAAAAAACCACATTCTCACATGGAATTAAATGGAGTTCTTTCTCTGATTTCTTTAGTACATAACTCTTTTATAGTGATAATCATTAATTCCAACTTACAACTTTAGCTCCCCAAATTGAGGAAGCTATCATATAAAATTTATTTTTGAATCTTTTTTTGTGGGTAGAAGAGAGAAATAAAAGCAAGACAATGATTTGTTTGCCTTCTCTCTGTCTAATCAGGAGGTGCTCCAATATTGTGACTACATAAAAAGCTGTGTATGTGGAGAAAGTCACATATGAATTGCTCTTGTATGTATCTATGAAGTATGTCTTTGTAGCCATGTCTAGAGACAGTTAAAGTGATGCTGACTAACTCCTGAGGTATCAGAAGTCTGGATGAAGAAGCTTGCTGATGCATGTTCATGGCTAGTTATCCTGTACAGAAATGGGGTGTATTGTTCTGGGCATAATTTTAATGTTTGCTAACCAAGAGAGTTCACTGAATACTTGTTCTGTTGTCCCTGTAGAGTGCAGATCTGAGATGTAGGTTAAACACCCTGGAATGATGAAGCTGTGTTTTTTTTGCAACACAGAGTTCTATCAAACACATTTTTCAGGACTGAGAGTGAAACCTGGGTCAAGTGAAAGAAATCTAATGGTTTGATGAGAAGAGCAGAATTCAGTTTAATATTTTCTTTCTTTCTATACTTTGAGTTTACTTTCTTTATACAAGGTATGACTTTGTCATTACGTGTCTGGGCACTGCATATCCTGCATTCTCCTATGAATTTCCCTAGAAGTCGTATGGCATGTGGCTGCCAGCAGAGATTCCCCTGCATTCCCTGTTTCCACTGCTCTCATCAATACCTACATTTGCAGTTAATAGGGGTTTTGTATGACAACAACTCGCACACTTCTCTGATTGTGGCAAAGCCCCATTATCTTGCAGACATTTCAAGTCAATATGTAAACATATTGACTTATATCTGCCCTTCTTCACTTCAGTCTTCTGTCTTTCACTTACTGTCATATCTATTTGAACCTTGCTCTTTCAAGTAGGCAAGCAATTTGTGCTGAATTCATGGGGGTATTTGCACAAAGAGTTTGTCTCACAGGTACTTATTAACATGACAGAGACTTTAAACCACAAAACTCTTAAATACCTGCCCATGTTTTATCAGGAGATAAAATCATCAAAGCCGCCAGGCTGCTAGGCTTACATGCAAGGACTAAATTTCATCATGTTGGTGATCCCGTCTAGTTCCTACAAAGTCAGGGGGACAAAAGTACTTGCACAAAATTTACTACATGTTTAAATGCTTTGTTGAACTTAAATTATGATCAGTTAGGATAATTCGTTTTTCATTATTTCAAAGTTATAGTGTTCCATGCATCTTTGTGAGCCTGCAGTACATTTCAAATAAATAGTAACAAATAGAATGTACTATATCTGTAGAGTGCTGGTATATTTTTTGGGAACAAGTCAAAAGCAATCTTGAGTATTCTAGAACGATGTAGAAGCAGTTCTACAGGCCTAGGAATTTCTGATCTATTTAGTGAGGAGAAACCCAGAACTTTACTTAGAAAAGTCAAGAAATAAGCAACCAACAAATATTTTGGAATTTAATTCTCATAGATACTGTAAAAATCAAAGTGTTGGGAACTAAAGCTCCATTCTAGGAATGCAGCCTTTCATTTCTGTGTCAAATAGATCTTACAATAATGTTCAGAGAGCTTTTAAGCTATTTTAGTTTCTTTGCAGGTCAATATAAGGTTTGCCTAGTGGTCAGCTTTCTGAGCTATTGCACTTCCCATTCAAATGTGAACATAAAGATCATTATGTTGCAATTGGCATACATCAGGGTTCCCTGATATTCTGCCCAATAGTTGAGCTGTTCAGGGGTTGAAAAGAAACCCAAAGAAGTCATTTTAGTTAGCTGAAGATAACTGATTTTTCCACAAGATAGGTAAATGAAACATGTATTTTACATGATGAAACAGATGACAAACTGGGCAAACTGACCTGTTAATGAGCTTCCTGTAAAGCGAGAATGCAGAAGAAAGAGGAAGGACCAGAAGGAAACACTCTGATCTTAAAATTTAACAACCAGTTCTAATCAAACTATGTTCTAGGACATGTGAAGTCTTTGATTCCCTCCAATGGTCAGCACTATTTGAATTAAAAAAGGCATCATAAGGTTAAATTGTAAACCTCATTACAAGCAACTTTTTCAGGTATGCAACGTTATTACTTGGAGGAAAACTTATCTGTCAGGTGTTGAAATACTGTAATTTAGAGATGACAATTTGCAATGCTAAGAAAGAAATGCAGCCATGAAGCAGACAATCTGATTGATTTGACTACACAAAATATTTCTGTTCCATCCTCCTATGAGAGTCTGTGTGACAGCTCTTTGCCATTTGCTTTATGCTACCTGCAAAAACTGAGCCAAAAAGTGCTGAAATGAATGGGGGGTCTTGCTTGTTACTTAAATAGGCTTTGTATCAGGTCTGTATTGGTTTAACTTGTAATTCTGTTCTTTTCTGAGTGCTTTTATGGAAACCTCCTTAAACGCTGATGCTGTTTCCTTTGGGCTGGTAGCACAGAGCTTCTGATTTCATGGTGAGCTGCTACTTCAGGAGGAGTTTGCTGATAGACGTATGTTGGTGGCCAGTTATAAAGTTTTTCTCATCAAAGCGCTGGGGTCTCAGTTATGCTGGGCTCTTTGGAGCACAAATACATAGTGAATGACAGACACTGCTGCAGAGAACTTTAATGTATTTGGACAGTCATGTTACTCTTATCCTCAAAGACTTGCAAGCTTAGTGTAGAAAATTAGGCTATCAGACTGATAAATCTAATCCTCAACTTCCCTTAGAGGAGACCTCATAACTGGAAATCACTGATATAGAAGTTAAGTCCAAATATATAATGTGCTGTTACTGGAAGTAGAGGCAACAGACAGCTTGCTGCCTTTCTTTTCTTTTCCTTTTTTTTTTTTTTTTTTACCATACAAGTAACTTAAGTGTCAAATAATGAAGCCTATAATATAGATCAATATCTTCAGAATACTTCACAGTATGTTGCTGCCCAAATCAGCTATCAGTCTGTCCAAAGAAGCAGTAAATACAATGCAAGAATTAAGAAAGGAAGAAGTAGTCAGGCAATACTGTATTTTCCTTATAGCTACAAACTGTGTTGGCTATTGTTTTCACCCCAGATGTGGTGATATGAATCCCTTAGGAATACAGGCTGGGGTTTATTTGGGCTGATAGCTGATCTGTATGTTAATGCTTTTATCTGTCTATTTCTTACACTGATAAGGTCTTTCACACATACTTTGCAACATTTATGGCAATATGAAATGGCCCAGAGTTCTCAATGACACCCAAGGACATACTCAGTTCTGCTTACTTAGACAGTCAAGAAAAAGAGGCTTGTTTGGGGTCACTGAGCAACTGCAAACTCTTTTTTCCCCATTTCTCTGCCAGTGATGCTGTTGGAGTGAGCAGGAGATGAGCCATGACTCTAGTAAGGAGCATAGAGTTCCGATTGAGCAGGGCAGGAGCCTAAGGAAGCAGGGGAGAGTCCATAAGTGTGGAGGTTAGTGATAGAAAGGACCAGGAAGCCCAGTTGTGTTTGATGTTATACCTGTGTCACAGTGAATTTTATTTTAAGATTTTTGCCATTGGAAGATTATTTACACAGATTATTCTTTCTATTTAGAAAGAAAACAACAGTGAAAATGGCAGGATATCTTTGTAAAACCATCTGCTCTATTGGAGCTTCTGCATAGGATGAGAAGAGAGGGAAAGGCTTTGAGCATGCATCTTCACAGAATGAGATTTTGGGAATTCTCACAAGAGGCAAAAAAAGCCTCAAGCAGCCTGAAAGCTCATGTACTGTCCTTAGAGCGTCTTGAAAGCAAATTAATACCTTGCTAATTAAAAATAAACTGCACAGAGAGGATAAAACAAGAGTACATCTATTTTCTATACAAACACATGTACATTTTAATTCTATAAAGTTAAATATTCAGTTTAAAAATTCAGTGCTGCACTAAGTATACTGCTGTGGTGAGTGGACTCACTTATAATCTGGATATGTTCCTAAGTCTTTTTTAAAAAGTACACTTTTCATTTTCTTGTTTTAGCTTAGACATCATACTTTCTTTGAATGTGTATATAAACTGAATTAAAATTGAAGTCATTGTTAGAGAAAGAAGATATGATATCAATAATTTGTAGTGTGGGCTGACACTTTAGTCCACTGTATTTAGGGGGCTAGATCAGAAAAAACTCTGAAGAAGAAAACCTATTAGTCCTAGTTATGATTCAAATAATAGTAAATATTTTATTCTTATTTACAATGTGGTGATAGAGTGTGATAGGAGGAGGAGACTTAGTATCATATTAATAGTAAAAAGTAGCTGCTTAGAAGGACACAATATCTCAGCTCATTTTTGCTTATTGGTTACATCCAGAAGATGCAATAATTTTTGTTTCTTGGTTCATTTTCCATCCAGAAAAGAGAGGCAAGGTATGAATAGTTTCTAATATTTAGATGATGGGGGGGTGTTGTGGGGTTTTGTTTTGTTTTGTTTTTTTGTTTGTTTGTTTTTCCTCTAAGTAGTTAAAATTTTCCTGACTGAAAAGTAAGCAACAACAGCAGCAACAATAACAGTTTTTTATACTAGAAAACTAAAATATTTATTTTTCATTATCCAATAACCAAATATTGATTCTGTTAATAACTACCCCATAGTAAGTGCAATACTAACTTGGTCAAAAGATGCTCCTGTACACTGCACAGCAATTCTGGCATCTTTACAACCCTGTGAAGGATACAGTGTTAGCTGATCCACTCCAGGATTCAGTTCTAGTGTGGAATTGGAGAAGCCCTGTTACTGATTAAAATAGGCATGGTAACATTGATTGTAATTAGATGAAGTTAGATTGTATTTAGCCAAAAACGTGCCAAATATGATTTTCCCATACCTGTAATAGCCGTTGTGCTCAAGCCATCTATATTGTGCTTACACAAAAGGGAATACATTCCCTGCTCAGATGTCTTTCAGTGTTTACTTCAGAAAACAGACTCAGCTAAGCAAATTTCAAAAAAGGTCAGCATTTGATTGAAAAAAAAAAAAAAAAAAAAAAGACAAAAAGGAAAAACAACAAAAAACCCCACATTTAAGTTAGCTTTAAACTCCCCCCAGAAAATCGTGTTAGCTCTTATT
Organism: Chaetura pelagica; assembly: GCF_000747805.2. Classification (NCBI taxonomy): domain Eukaryota; kingdom Metazoa; phylum Chordata; class Aves; order Apodiformes; family Apodidae; genus Chaetura; species Chaetura pelagica. Next base: position 4,917,427 of record NW_009954185.1, on the reverse strand, counting down.
TATCCTAGATCGAATGTTATGTCTGCACACTTACATACACGCAAATATTCTCATTAGAGAATTATTATTTTTAGAATTATAATGCAAATTGAATCTCAGATTGGTCTGAGCCTCCAGCATAGCTGCATATTAAATGAAATGCCTCTACTTGCAGCACTGCATTTGAATATATCTTATGGTTTGTATGCGTTTAATTCTGCACGGGGAAGACCTTGTTGCTTGAGGGTGAAAGGAAATCAATTTTTACAATGATTCCTACATTAAAGACAGATGTATCAGAGGTCATTCTTGATCCATATGCTGTCATTGTTTATTCATGGGGGGTAAGGTAGTTCTGAAGTTAGGAGAAAAATTTTCCATTAGGACTTAATGCAGCAGCTCAAGATATAAAAGCCTAATATCTTAGTGTACTCTGGGAAAGTGGGGAATTTAAATCATTACAGAATCACAGCAAGGTCTTGGGTGCTTCTGTCACAATGACTTGGTGTCATCTGAAGTAAAATAGAAAGCAATTGTTCAGAGGAAGAACAAAAGAAATGAAACTCTAGTTGCCAATCTATACTGTTTACACAGAGACCCAACATTAATGGAAAGTGCAGATTAGGAACTCTGTCTCAGCTCAGCCTTTGAACCTCAGAGGGAGTGACTCTACTTTTAAAGTCTGGATGTTTCTTTTTTTTCTCTCCCATTCTTCCTTTAGATCTTGTTGTTTTGTTTTCATGCTTCCAGAAAAATGAAAAATACAAAAGCTACAACAATTCTTTCCCACCTGTGGGGAATAGAACACAGGTCATAGACCAAGGAACTGTATCATTACTTTATTGCTGAATCTCACCAAAATTAATTAGATAAGTACTTAAAATTAAATAAATAAGGTAGAACTGGGTACAGGGTTTCTAAAGAAGAAACCTTGGAGCTAGCTGTGACTTTGAAGTTTTACTTTTTTAAAAAAAGGTTTTTATTTTATTATTATTCTTCTCTGCTGATGTGCTGGTGTTTGGAGTCCATGACCTATGTGCAGTCCCTTGAGGATGCTGGAGATCTGAGAGCCATTGTTGTGAATGTGTTCATTAGGTATGAAGAAAAAGATACTGATCTAAGTGCAACAGAAAGTCAACCCTCTCCAGATTTTGTTGTGGTTGCTGTTAAGGACAGAGCAAAATAACAATCCAGAGCTGGTAAATTTCTGTGCTTAGTTTTTGCAGAGTAAAATTAAATATCTTTGCTGAATTACTTTGCTGAAAAATTCAGAAGCCAGATGTATTTTTTGCAGGTTGACGACAATAATATTAAAAAACACATATATGTAAAAACCCACACTAAAAGATAATAGTTGTAATCTTGCTCTTAGAAAAGTCCATTTCAAAACTAAACCAGTTTCAGGAACACACAGACTTGGCCTAATTGTTCTTCATGTTTGTAATGACAGTTTTAAAACTGTTTTGCAAATATTCAGTGTTTTACAGTAACTTATCTGGAAAATGTCCCTAGACACAATCATTCAGGATTGTTATTGGTATTTCTGCTAATCTCTTATTCAGTTTGTTCCACAACTCCCTTTTTGTTGGGCATAGTACAGGCATAAAATTAGAGACAGCATGTGTCTCAAAGGACTTAAAATCTAAGTGGATATCACAAACAGGGAGTATGATTATCCCTAGATTATAGCTATAAATGTGAGATATAGAGAAGGAGACCTTCCCATAAAAAAAAAAAAAAAGGTAAAAAAGAAGTGGGAGGTCACCATCCACAGTCCTCAACAGTACTTAGGTATGTGTTTGGATCACTGACATAATTGGTAATTAGATGCTATTCAGTTGTACTGGGCACTTAGGTAACAGATGCAGGAACGCATAGGGGTAGAAAGAGGTCCCTGTGCCCGATGTCTTGTGTTAGCCACACGGGCTCACCTAACACTCTGTTTGGGCATCCCAGTTACTAAAAAAGCTACATTTCTTTGGTTTGGAGTGCTTTCAACCAATGAAGGGAAATTTCCTTAATTTTTTCAACTACATGATATGCATTGTAAGCACTGATGTTTGTGTATCTGTCTAGCTCAGTGTCTCCCAACACCTTTGGATGCACTTATTCCTGATGCTGCTCATTAAAAAAAAAATATCCCAATTACTCAATGTAAACAAATGAAGAGGAAGTGTGTGGCTTTAGTACAATTTACTTGAACAGAAGGTATGAAACATTAGTATTGATGCATCCCAGGACTTGCTAGCAAAGCACAACTAAATTTAGCAGCCAGAGATATTGATTTGATTAAAAATGGTTTAAGACTTGTAAATGTCACTGGAACTTAGCAAAATGAACATTATTAAATCCTTCTGGTGATGGGGAAAACTAACAAAGGGATTTGCAGTGGTTTCTGTAATTAATTGCTCTGTCATGATTTATATTAACTTACAGTACAACTCCATTAGCTCAGACCTGTCATCTCTGCTCAAGGAACCACCAAGTAATCACTACCACATTAAAGAATAAATTAGTTTTTGGCTTGGAGCCTAGTTGTAGAATGTTTCATTTGTGTCTGCCGTAGACATATGTACCTAATAAAGTTGGGAAGAATGAGTTAAAGTACGTATATATCAATGTCAGCTGACTGTATTTTAGAGATGATATGATCAGCATTGTTCATTAGGGTTAATGAATTACTTAATTTCTGTTGCTTGCCTCCTGTTTTGGTGAACACCTTTTGATGAACTATGAAGCAGGAGATGACTGAAAATAGGTGGGTCTCCTGAGATACTCCTTCCTTCACATTCTGCGGCCTGTGGTTGTAATAATAACTTCATATGGTTTTTGTTAACACTTCATTACCCCAGACTTGGATAAATTATCCTTCTGCTTCTTCCCCAGTTGCAGACACATGGGTGAAGCCAAAGTCTTAGCTACTACTTACAGTAGATTATGGGATTTGTGAGGTTCTATCAAATAATCTCTGACTTTGATAGTTTGAAGATGTTTAAAGTGGTTTTTCTGTTGGTATGTTACAGCTAGTGCAGTAAGTTGTTTTACATTTCCACGTATGCTGTAATGGTCTTAGGAGTCTGAAAGCTAAGCCTTCAACCAATTTCTCTTTTTTTTTCCTTTTCCCCTGAGTCCTGCATAAAGCCCCTCAGTACCCTTGAGGCATGTCAGTGCATGGCCAGGAGGGCAGCAGTGGTACTTTGAACACGAGACAGGCTGTTGTACTGAAGTGTCATGTGGTTAAGCAAGCATTGTGGGCAGACTTCATGACTTGTGAATGCACATCATGTGTAGACCCTCAAAGGGTTTGTCATGCCCTTCAAGCTTCCAGTCTTTCAGCTAGCTACTGAAATTCAAAATGTGTCCTTTATTAGCTCTGTTGTTTGAACCAGCACATTATCCCTTCCCTTTAACCAGCAATGAAAGCCACACTGACAGTCTTGCTGTTTTTACTTTTCCTTAGTATTGACGGGGTGTCGCATGGGTCTCAGTTCTCCTCCTTGACCTCAGTGAGAATATTGCCCTTGGAGCCAAAATAAAGACCTGTGTGTCAAAACAGTGAGGACACATGTATCTGCTACCTAATGACAAATGCAACCATGTCCAAGATGTTCTTGTAGCAAGAAGTTAGAAAGTAGGTTTGTCAAGAAGACCTTATACATCTGTAAGCAAGACAAACCAAAAAGAACTGCCTGAATTAAAATGCCAGCCTTCATATGTAAAGTTTAGGAACGGGAGATGAGTCAGCATGGCAATCCAAGCAAAGGGAATAAACTAGCCAGAGATGTGGGCTATTAAGTGGGTATTTTGATGAAGTGTCATGGACACAACTGACGACTTGGAGTGATGTTGCATTCCTCCTGATCAGCTGCAACTTGAGATACTTACAGCTGCAGTAGGGTCAGCTGCAGGGCACACATACACTGAGAGCACTTCTAAAATATGCAGTGTTTTCACAGGTTCTACTGGACACTGCTTATAGGTAATTTAAAACAATTATATATTTCATATTAATGGTAATTTCCTAGTGTCCCAGAGAAAAAAGCCAAAGCCATGCCTGGCACATTCACAGAAGTGGTCAGGGCACAGATTGTCATGAGCCCTCCATCTGTTGATATAAACACAAGGACAGGAAGGAGTGTGAGTTTCATACCTCCTTTCTACAGAGGGGTCTATGCCACCCCCCACTGTTTTCAGTAGATACCTACAGTAAAACTTAACTTTTTTTTTTTTTTTTTTTTTTTTTTTTTTTTTTAAGGTGTGAGTTTATCAGATGTCTTGGCATAATGACTGCTGTGTCTTTATTTGAATGCTGTAGCACAAGCATTAGGTTCGGTGGCAAGAGACACTGTCATTTGTAGTGTCCCAGACTGCTAATCTTTAAATATTGTTGCATCAGCCAGCTCTTTTCTACACATGCCATCATGACTGGCAGTGCCAATCTACTATTTATGTGGATTATGTTCAAACCATCTGTTTTAAAATAATAGTAATGATCTCTTGAATAGAAATATGTATGTTGACATAAAAGTACAGGGCAGTGCTATAAAAGCATTACAAAATGGATGGACATTAATTTACAGATGTTCAGTGATGGAATAGATGTATATCTATTAAGTCGTCCCAGAAGGGAGAGGGAAACAGGCCAATTACGCCTCCACCATTATTTTGTTGGACATAACTTGGATCAAAGTTTGTTCCAGTGTTTGCAGACAAGCCTAGTTTTATTTTTCAGTTCAGACCTAGCGGGAATTATTTTAAGTAGAGCAGTTGTGATCCTAATACCACCTGCAAACTTGCAAAAAGTAGAGATCACTATCCAAACTTTGTGGTTTGATCTTACATTTCTTATGCAAGTTTTCAAATCCATGAAATGAGGCAGTGTTTTTGTACAAACTCGATGGAAACTGGGAGGTAGGAAATCTCAAGAGGTTTTCAGGAGATCTAAGTATATCCTGAATTCAGTGGCAATAGAAAATCTGTGACAATAGCTTTTCTTTTAAAGATCAGTCTAAACCTCTAGCTGTAAATCTAGTCTTCCTTCTAGACTTCTGGCTCAGACCCATCACAAAATATTTTAGCGCTTCTCTTCCTTGTGCCAGGCAAAATCAGGCACTGTTGTCTAATTTGCATTTCCAAAGAACCTATAACTCCAGTCTCTATAGTGAGTGTTGAAGTGCAGAGACATACAAAAACTATTTATTTATTTTTTCCTTACAAATCTCAGAGAATATCATGATCTAGTCTTGTTCAGTTCTTACTGTATGTGAACATGCTAATTTCTTAAGCCAGCATGGTTCCTGGCTGTAAGTTTCTATTGCTAAAGTTAGCTGTTTAAGTTTGGGAACATACTTACCAAGTTATTGTCCAATACGATCATAACAAGGCAAAGGGCTATATTCTTCTCTCAGAGACCTTTCATTAACATCAGAACACTTCCCCCTTCAAGTCAAGGGAAGATTTATTTGAAGAGGGACTAAATAATGACCACAGGAATTGTCTGTAGTAATTTGTAGTAATTTACACTTAGGCTGTTTGAGATAGAGGATGTACTTAGGCACACCATGCTGTGTAGCTCACCCCTCCTCTGCTCCTGTGGTCATTAATGTTACCTGTGAAGGTTTCCTGCGAGAGCAGGTTCCCAGAAGTCTGGGATCATTCATCTACCTTTTTTTCTCTTGTGACAGCACTGGAGTAAGTGGTGGGTAAGAGAGACAAGACCGACAGATACCTAGGGTTTCTAGTATATGGAAGTGAGGTGTTTCTGCACTTTGTGCTCTTACCTCTGCATTACAATCATCTGTCACAAGGAGAAAGCGGTTTTGAGGTTTTAGAGGTCAAGACAAGCTTCTCTTTTGACAGACGGTTGTTTGTAAGGCCTGCTCCACTTTTATCTTCTTCCCTGCCAAGCTCTTCCACTGAGAAAATGTTGGTGGAGATCATGCAAAGATTCATGTAAGGTTCACAAGAACACTTGTACAATTGTACAAGTGGGGGGATTGTATATGGGGATGTAGCAAAATCTTACATGAGTAACTCTTGTTTTCAAGTTTTCCTTCAAAATCTTAAGGTTTGAAACTGAGGAAAAAGACACATGAGATGATGAAATTATGAAACCTACTGAAAAGACACTGCTTTTGATGCCTAGCCTTCAGCAGAAAATCTCAGTAAGTGTCTTGGTTTGTGTTAGGTCTTTGGCATCACTTGTCCTTGGAGAAAAACCCACAGCTCTCCTAACATTTGGAAATCTCTGTGCTAAATGTCTGGTCAACCCGAAGTATTTTTTAATCATACCAGTAAGAACAAAAATTACCCTGGTGAATTATCTCTATGTATATTTGTTTTACCTGTTGCTTTGTGAACAAGAGCTTTTGTTTATTTTCTGGGATTCTTATATTATTTTCCCAATTCAAAGCTCTTTGTTTTGTTATCTCCCTCTGGAGTCTTGCTTCAGTTCCAGCTGAGTTAGTGGTAGTGAACCAAAACAATGTTGAATTAGGGTAGTTAGTGGTAAATTATCAAAATTAGTAACACCTGCATTGTCAGAAGTGTAGCTAGATGAGACCATACAAAGCTTTTGCCCCTTTCACGTATGCTAGTGCCTGCGTCTTAGCAAATGTAGTCACAAATAAAAGATCACAGAATCTTAGTTAGTTATTATCTCTTCCACATTCCTATTTTAGTGTATGGGGGAACTGATCTTACAGGCAGAATAATTTATATTGATGTTGCTATTATAAATTACTATTCTACAATCATTGCCTTTTAAGAATGGGCTGATGATTTATGCTTTCCATATAAGCATGGGTTTTGTTAAATGGAAAAAGTGAAAGTCAATCAGGTTTTGAACATATAAATTTAATCACTCATCACACAGTAATTGGTAATCTCACACATAAATATGTCATATCACCTATTCAAAGATGCAAACTACACATGCCAAAAGAAATGGAGTACACACAAAGTTAAAAAAATTAATCAAGATTTTAAATATGTTCCTTGAGTCCAATAAAATCCTTGTCCATCAGCTGGCACCAGGTCCTTTTCACTCCAGAGATTGCTAATTAATGGAGCTGAATAGTTTATGTCACATGACCCTGAAATATATTATAGGTCCTGTTGGATGCTTCCTCCCTTCTAAGACCAGTACCCTGATGGCGTTGAGATTAGGAATCTCCAACTTGCCCAGAGCTCTGTCTTCTGTTTCAGTCCCTTCACAAAATGACATTGTGTCACCAACTTCCCCATTTTACTTCTTAAAAACAAGCTTTATTCCTGAGAAAATAAAATCCACAGGATCTCAATTAATATCCTTTGCCTTCCCCTATTCCCCTGTTTCTCCAGACCTATTCCATAAGCAGAGACAATTTACTGTCCTTAATTAACTAACTATATGGATCTATTAAGTGTCTAACCGTGACCTGAGGAGCTCAGGGATGTGATGCGCCATTTCAGAATAGCAGAACTAGAAGTGGTGCACCCACATGGCTTGATGCAAAACATTTTGGAAAGCAACATTATCAGCAGCAGTCTTAATTATCTTGACACCTCACCACTCCAATACATCAACAGAACTTCTGGTGCTCAGTTGGGCTCATGGTCTTATAAAACTTTCTATTACACAGTCTGGGTAACCTTACTACTTCTCAACTTCATCAGTCCATCTTCACGCTAGCACATCTTTCTTGTGGGGCCTGAATTAGTTGTTCCTCAGACACAAGCATTGCTTCCATCTTCTATTCCTTAAGTATTTCTGTGTGCCAAGTAACCTGGTTTCTGGGGCTGTCACTACCTGATAATTCTATAAAGAACTAGCCTAATTCTTTGGATGGAGAATATAGCAGGTCTCTGCCAAAAGGGGCTGTCAACCAAATTGGAAAAAACGGATGGCGTCAAATGCGTAGATCCCAGCATTTCCAAACTTTGACCTAAACAAGGAACAAAAGCTGTAAATCATGCAGACACTCCTGAGTTTTGCGGAGGTATTTCTGCAGTGTTTTACCAGACCCTGTCAGAACAGATATTTCTGGACTTAATCTTGGAAAAATGAACTTAAAAAAATATTGTAGTAACCCAGGACAGAAGCCTAAAGCTAAAATAACTGGGAACACTGTGGCAAGGAGGCCTTTTAATGGTGTGTTTTACATTGCTTTATATGGATAATCTTTGGCTGGTAGAGTACAAGGGAAAAAAAGTTGACACTGAAAGGCATGTACAGAACCAAAGTACAGAATCTCTGCAGAGCAGCTCAGAAAAAAAAAGCCACAAGTGATTTGGCAAGTGACTGGGCAGTAAAGCTGTGGCAAAATTATATGAGATGGTGTCTGGAAGATCAAAGGGAAATCAGCAAGTGGGGAGAAGCTGTGCCCTTCCAAAGCAGCAGCAAACACAGAGACAATGGTACAAATCATAACATGTTTGAGAGGCTGATACTTTTTCTTCTGCTTGGAAAATAGTAGCTGTCTGGGAAAGAGATCGGTGAGCAGAGAGTAAAGGGCAGGAATTTGGGAGAGTTGTAGCCAGCAAAGATAAACTGACACAATATTGTGGGAACTACTGAACTAAGCAGGCTGCAGCAGAGTGGGAAACAGCTCTATGTTGATTAGGCTGCATCCAGGATACAGAAAGAAAGGTACATTTTTCTTTAAAATATACAACAAACTATATGCATTACCTACAGAATAGTTGCACTTGCCTACTTCTGTGTGAGAGAGGTGGGGTATACCATGGTTTGAAGAGCTTGTTTTTCCCCACTTAAATGCTGGTCTGGTGAACCCCCGCAATCCTGACTTGGATCTGTGCAGGAACAGGCAAGAGTCCCTGCTTCAGGGGCATGATGTGTGTGTGTGTGCACCAGCAGCCCTGTGGCCAGGAGACAGAGGGAGGCAGGAGTGTCTTAGGAAAATGCACGTGCAGTGTTGCAAACCTATTGCTTTCATCGGTATGTGCTAAACCTTCTTACTGCTTTTATTAGAAACAAACCCACTCTTTACTAGCAGAAGAATGAGGGCAATGTGTGCTACAGCTTTTTCTGGGGTGGCTTTTTCGTATGTGGTATCACTAACTCCAGCAATTAAAAAGCTGCAAGTCAGGAACTAGAAACTGACCCACCTAAAAAATTCGAGGCAAATTTAAGAGCCATGAGTGTTGACACATTGGTTAACTTGGGGTTTTTGTGTATTTGTAACTTTTTTCTATGTAACTTTCAGCATACTTGTAGATCACACTTGTAGCGTTTTGCTCTTTTTAGGACTAAAACCCTAGCATAGAAGCAACCAAAAGTGTAGGTCCTCATATCATGCCCTGACTTCCAGACTTGAAATTTACAATTTTGCAGTATCAAAGGTGTTGTCAGCAAACTTTATGCCCTTCCTGAGAATGTTCCTGCCTGCCTTTGCCACGGTTCCCAGGGAGCTGGCAGAGGCTGGCAGTGGCTGGTTGAGGTCTGCCACATGGAGCAGAGCAGTTGTGGCTGTGACTCACCTGCTCGTGGGCAGGGCAGAGGAGGCAGGCAGCCCTCCACCATCACCCTGGGTCCTGCATCTGCGCCAGGTGTCTTCCCCCCCATGCTGGCATCTGGGCAGATTGCTGCTTTGCCCAGCCTCCTTAGGAAAATAATAATGTAACTTCCAAAACCAGATTTGGGGCTTTTTTGGCCTTTTTTCTCTGTGTTACAGTAAGAATGAGTGGACTCAAGTGACTCATAACCCTTTGTCGGCTGTCATGCAGTTCTTGAAGGGATTGTTCTAAGCCCACCAAAACTGGTGCAGTATCAGGCCTGTTTTTCTCTCAAGCACCAGCAAGAGCTTGTCCCATTGTCTCCTGACAAGCACAGACACAATTTCTGCTGTTTCCTTGCTCCTGCCAGGCCAGTTTCTAACCATGGGGCTCCCATGGCAGAGGCAGGACCGAGCTTTCCTTTTGGCATATCCTGAGGGCAGGCCTTTCCCCCTGGGCAGGGTGGCCCATGTCCCACAGCTGCCTGGCCCCACAGCAGCTCCAGACATGTGTAGAGGAGGTCTGTGTGTGCTGCTGTGTGTGCCCCCCTCCAGGGAGCCATGGGGGCATGCTGCAGTTTTCAGCCATCCCCCGTCTGTGCCAGAGGATGCAAGGCAAGGATAGGGGGCCAGAGGTGTTCCTCTGAGTCACCACATGCCCTGGGCTCTGGCATGGCTTAGTCACTGCTCCTTGCCTGGAGCCATGCCCTGGATTCCCTTGGCTGCTGGTGGCACCCGTGTCTGCTTTCCCCAGGAAACCTCGTGCCTTTGCACCTCGGGGAGGGCAGTGGCATGACTGCGGGCTCTGGCGGGCAGCCCTCTCATTTTGGTCACACTGGTTTGCTGGAGAAGGCCAAGGAGTCCAGACCCCACCTTGATAACCAGGCTCTCCTCCAGTGCCTGCTGGCAGGGTGATGGGAGCCCGGCCTCAGCTGCCTGTGTGAATCCCCTGCATGCCGTGCTAAAAGCGTATCTTGTCAGGAAACTTGTAGCAAGCCGTGGGAGAATTTGGCACCAAGTACCAGAGTGGAAAATATTAACAGCCTGTAAGAAAGTCTGGCTTGTGCTGCTGCGGGGAACTCGGCAACTGGCGGGGGTACAATTAGTGTAGGAAACTCCTGAGCTCCTCTGCGAGAGGGCTGTGCTTGTGCTGTGCATTGGGGTGGGAGCTATTGCAAAATAACGTAAGCTTTGGTGGTGACCCAGAGACACTGGCTAGAGCCAAGATGCAAAAGAGCACTGCACTAATTATTCCTCCAGTCCAAAAAAGTCACATTAAAAAAATTTCAAAGTAAACTAGAAAGAAAAAGGAAGAAGAGAAGAGGGCCGTGCTAAAAGCGTATCTTGTCAGGAAACTTGTAGCAAGCCGTGGGAGAATTTGGCACCAAGTACCAGAGTGGAAAATATTAACAGCCTGTAAGAAAGTCTGGCTTGTGCTGCTGCGGGGAACTCGGCAACTGGCGGGGGTACAATTAGTGTAGGAAACTCCTGAGCTCCTCTGCGAGAGGGCTGTGCTTGTGCTGTGCATTGGGGTGGGAGCTATTGCAAAATAACGTAAGCTTTGGTGGTGACCCAGAGACACTGGCTAGAGCCAAGATGCAAAAGAGCACTGCACTAATTATTCCTCCAGTCCAAAAAAGTCACATTAAAAAAGTTCCAAAGTAAACTAGAAAAAAAAAGGAAGAACAAGAGAAGAGGAAAAAAAAAAAAAAAAAAGGAAAGCAGCCTCAGCTCCATAAAGATGGCACCTCTTTAGAAAACAGTGTTAGCAAACTGGCACTGAACTGGTTATGCTAAATGTAAAATACTGCTCCTCTCTCACTGCTGCCTGCTGAGAATGTGCAAAGGGCAGGTTTTCAGAGGTATTTTCTCTTGGCCTAATTCTGCTCCTACTGAAATCGCATGAAATCTTAGGAGGTTTTGGTATTTTTTTAAGGGGAAGTTACACCAAGACAGGTCTTAAAAAAATCTCACTCAGAATCATTTGGACTATAAATCACTCTTTAAAATGTTTCTGGCAGAGGTGTTCACTCAGCTCAGTGTGACAGTGACTGTGTTACTGTTAAATGTCTGTCTGTCTGCATTTGCTCCAGGACTCTGATCAAGCAGCTTGGCTGGATGTGGCCATGGCAGCAAAAGACCTTCCCTCCTCAGCTATGTCCCCTGTCTCTGTGGGAGGTCACTTCCACAGTTGTTGGGAGGTTTTTCCACCAGGAAAAACGACCCTGTCTTTGTCCCTTCTGCATGCACAGAAGTAAAAGGAAGATGAAGGCATTTTCTGTTAACGCACTAGGCTGTGAGCTGCCATGGATGAGAAGCATATACGCTGCAGGCTTCTCGGGGGCTGGTGACCTTTGGCAGGGGGGTACATCTGACAGTGATGGCAACTGCTTCAACTGCATCCTGTCCAAAAATAACTGTGATCATCATTTTCCTATGGCACTGTGCTGAGAAAGAACTTTGTGCTGCTGCTGTTCGCATCTGACCACCATTAGCAGGCTGCTCCTCGAAGAGGAAGCAATGCAGGGTCAGGTATTTAGACTTCTTGAAAAACTTGTCAGTCTGACCTAGAAACTCCGGGTTTGGCTTACTGTTTTCTCCCTCTAAGGCCAAATGCTATCAACATATACAAAATGTAGAAATCAAATATTTGAGTTATTTGGCTCTTTTCATTCTGTAACACATCTGTTGTAGTTACTAAAGGTTTTGCTGGTTGTGGATGACTTTGCAAATATAAAAGTGTTAATTTATGGATGATTCAAGACGAGTTTTGAAAATTCTCATGTGATCCAGTGGTTTATGAGTGCTTCAGAAATGCCTTCAAAGCACATTCTGCATATGAATGCAAATGTATAGGCTTTTTGCTGGTATGAAAAAATTGTTTTCACATATTGTTATAAAAGTTGCCCTTCAAAAAGAGCCCCAGTTAAGAACTTTATTAAAATAAATTTTAGATTCTATGTAGGCTGTCGATGCAAAATGACATTAGACACATAAAGTTGCATTAGACACATAAAGTATGCTTGAAAATTAGAAATTGTTAGTGCTAAAGTTGAAAGCCAACAACTCAAAACTGTTAACAGCAAAGTTGGGACATTGATTAGTAAAAATTCTGTGGTGATTATCTCTTGATGTGCTAACATGAACTTTAACAGTATTTGCAATTCTAGCCTAATTAAGATTTTGTTAGGTAATGCTAATAGGAATTGAGCCAATGGCTTCATTTATCTAAGTGGAGCACTGCAATTATCCAATGTAAGTTACACTCTTGTAACTTCAAATAAAGAGTCTGAGGGAAAAAGCTAAGCCTGGAGTATTGCTGTACCCCAGTGATCACTGGCTGCTAAACCAGCTACTTATGGATGTTTTGCATTTCCCTGGAGTCTGGAGCATGTATCTGTTGAAATCCAGGGATTAAGTGGGGCATCAAGACGTACAGGTGCTTTTGTCCTCTCTCTCATTTTGCATGTGAGATCCTAGGGTCAAACCTACAGAGAAGGGGCATGGCCTGGTTGATACCCACCTCAGAGCCTCTGTAGCTTGTGGTTGATTCCTCTGGAAAATAAAGCTGAGATAGATAATAATTTTGCAAACATCTACATGCTGAATACATTACCAGCTTCCCAGCTGCTTGGGAGGCTGCCTACCAGCTGCAAGTTCTCAGTTTTGCAGTCCTGCCTGCAGAAGCCAATGTGTGAATGCACCCCAGTCAGCTCCAGCTGCAGACTCATCAAGGTCAGCTCAAACTGTATTCATCAGTAGTTTAAACTAATCTTTCTAATTCTGTGCTGAAACAAATGGAAACTTCTTGTGGATTACTTACCACCAGGTCTGTTGTGCAGATGGCCACTACTGGAAGAAAAAGGCAGCAATCTTCAGTGGCACTGACACTGATAAACTGGGTGTATACCCACAGCCTGAGAAATCTCTGCCATTATGTAGTGGTGACTCTCAGGTCTCTGTGTATACACAGTTTAATGCGGATTATGCTGTCTCCTCTACCTGCCCCTTTGCAACCCTCCTGCCCCATGTATCAGGAGTGTAGTCAGGCTCAGGAACAGATGCAGTGCTTCCACT